>NW_006443138.1:17424485-17434422 GCF_000325575.1 Pteropus alecto | reverse complement strand
ATGATACAGTAGACCAATTGCACATAATTGACATTTACAGAGCCTTCCATCCCAAAATAGCTGCTTATACATTCTTCTCTAGTGCACATAAAATATTCTCAAGAATCGACCACATACTAGGACACAGAGATAGCGTCAACAAATATAAGAGGGTTGAAATCATACCAAACTTGTTCTCTGATCATAATGCTTTAAAAGTAGAGATAAATTGTAAAAAGGAATCAGGAAGAACCACAAATAAATGGAGATTAAACAACATGCTACAGAAGAATAACTGGTCAGAGAAGAAAGAGAGAGATCAAGAGATAAATAGAAATGAATGATAATGATAGTACAACATATCAAAACTTTTGGGACACGCCTAAAGCAGTCATAACAGGAAAGTTCATATCATTATCAGCCTACCTACAAAAACAAGAACAAGCCAAATAACCTAACGCTTTATCTTAAAAAACTAGAAAAGGAAGAACAAATGAGGCCTAATGCCAGCAGAAGGAAATAAATCATCAAAATTAGAGCAGAAATAAATGAAATTGAAAACAAAACAACAACAACAACAAAAAACAATAGAAAAAATAAATGCAACAAAGAGCTGGTTCTTGGAGAAGGTTAATAAAATTGATAAACCCCTGGGTAGACTCACTAAAGAAAAAAGAGAAAGGACACAAACAAAATTAGGTATGAAAGAGGGGAAATTATAATAGACATTGTAGAAATACAAAGGATCTTATAAGAACTATGAAAAAGTATATAACACCAAATTTAATAACCTAGAAGAAATGGACCAGTACTATGAAAAATACAACCTTCCTAGACTGAATCAAGAAGAACTGGAAAACCTAAGTAGACTGATCAGCAGTATGGATATTGAAACAATCAACAAAACCTATGAAAAAATAAAAGTCCACGATCAGATGTCTTCACCAGTGAATTCTACCAAACATTCGAAGATTTAATACCTATTTACCTCAAAGTCTTCCAAAATATTGAAGAGGAGGCAATACTTCCCAACTCATGTTATGAGGCCAATATCACCCTGATACCAAAACCTGGTAAAGATAACACAGAAAAAGAAAACTACAGACTAATCTCTCTCATGAAAACATGCAAAAATCCTAAATAAGATACTAGCAAACCAAAGACAGCAACATATTAAAAAGATTATACACTACAATCAAGTGGGCTTCATCTCAGGGACAAAGGGATAGTTCAATATATGCAAATCAATTAATGTGATACACCACATCAACAAATTAAAATAATTATCATTTCAATAGATGCAGAAAAAGCCTTTGATAAGATACAGCATCTATTTATGATCAAAATACTTAACAAAATTGATATATAAGGAAAGTACCTTAACATAATAAAGGCCTTATCTGACAAACCCTCAGCCAACATTATATTTAATGGTGACAAAATAAAAACCTTCTTTCTAGGTTTATATCCCACATATAAGTGATATCATGCGATTTTCAGCTTTTTCAGACTGGCTTCTTTCACTTAGCATGATTATTTCGAGGTCCATCCATGTTGTCGCAAATGGCAGTATTTCATCTCTTCTTATGGCTGAGTAATATTCCATTGTATATACGTACCACAACTTCTTTAGCCAATCATCTATCGTAGGACACTTTGGTTGCTTCCATGTCCTGGCCACTGTGAATAGTGCTGCTATGAACATCGGTGTGCAAATATCTTTTCAGATATGAGTTTTCAAGCCTTTTGGGGTAAATACTCAGTGGAGGGATTGCTGGATCATATGGTAGACCAATTCTTAGTTTTTTGAGGAACCTCCATCCTGTTTTCCATAGTGGCTGTACCAATTTTCAGTCCCACTAGCAGTGTATGAGGGTTCCTTTTTTCCTGCATTCTTTCTAAAATTTGTTATTACTTGTCCTGTTGATTATATCTATTCTAAGAGATGTGAAATGGTATCTCATTGTGGTTTTGATTTGCATTTCCCTAATAGCTAGCGATGTTGAGCATCTTTTCAAATATTTGTTGGCCATTTGTATGCCCTCTAGGAGAAGTGTCTGTTCAGGTCCCCTGCCAATGTTTTGATTGGATCATTGTGTTTTGTTGTTATTGAGTCGTATGAGTTCTTTGTATAGTTTGGATATTAGGCCCTTATCGGAGATGTTGCTTGGAAATATATTTTCCCATTCTGATGGTTGTCTCTACCTTGTTAACGGTTCCTTTTGCTGAGCAGAAACTTTTTAGTCTGATATAGTCCCATTCATTTATTTTAGCTTTTACTTCTCTTGCCTTTGAGGTCAAATTCATAAAATCCTCTTTAAGCCCAAGGTCCTTGAGTTTAGTTCCTATGTTTTCTTCTATTCATTTTATTGTTTCAGGTCTTATATTCAGGTCCTTAATCCATTTTGAGTTAATTTTGGTGTGTGGTGATAGACAACAGTCTAGTTTCATTCTTTTGCAGGTGGCCTTCCAATTTTCCCAGCATCATTTATTGAAGAGGCTTTCCTTTCTCCACTGTATGTTTTTGGCTTTTTGTTGAAAATTATTTGCCCATATAATAAATATGGGTTTACTTTTAGACTCTTGATTCTGTTCCACTGGTCCATGTGTCTGTTTTGCTGCAAATACCATGCCATTTTGATTACTGTTGCATTGCAGTATGGTTTGAAGTCGGGCAGAGTGATGCCTCCAGGCTTGTTCTTTTTTCTCAGAAAGGCTTTGGCAATTCTGGGTCTTTCGTGCTTCCATACAAGTCTGATAATTTTTTGTTGCATTTCTTTAAAAAATGCTGATGGTATTTTGATGGGGATTGCATTGAATCTGTATAATGCTTTAGGCGATAAGGCCATTTTAACTATGTTGATTCTTCTAATCCAAGAACACAGACTATCTTTCCATTTCTTTGTAACTTCTTCGATTTCTTTTAATAGAGACTTATGGTTTTTATTATATAGGTCCTTCATATGTTTCATTCTCTCTTGTTCTTCTCCTTTGACATATAAGCAAACCCAAATGCCATCATGGCTCTCTGTTAGAGTTAGGGCATATGAAAACCAAGTCCCTCTCACACTAGGTTCAATTCATTTACAGACCTTCCCGGTAGCTATTTCCTATTTCTCTGAGTGTCTATTGCAACAGATATACTAAGCAGCTGGTGGAACTGTTTCAATAATTTCCTGAATGGTAGATTAAGAGCTGTTATGATAGCAAAATCAAAGTGAACAGCCTTAAAATGCACACATTCTCCTTGCCAAATAGAAAGTAAGAAGTAATACCATATTCCAGGTATAATGCCAACATACAGAGTGGTAAAATTAAAGTATGCATGGGTGCTTATCCCTGTGTTATCCCTTTTAATTTACCAGTATAAACTCTGTAAAATTATAAGGATAATTGTGCTAATGGTGAATGTGTTAGACATCTATGCTGCAGAACAAATTACTACAAACTTATAGTAACTAAAACACACACACACACACACACACACATATTTTCATCCACAGTTTTTTTAAGTTAGAAATCTTAGCATTGTTTACCTGGTCTCCTGCTTCAGGGCCCCAGAAGGCTGCAATCTACATGTAGGTTGGGACTGAGATTTCATCAGTCAGCTGTGGAAATATCTGAACTGCTGCTGGTTGTTGGCAGAATTTATTTCCTACATTTGTATGACTGAGGTTTCAGTTTCTTGCTGGAGAATGTTTTTGTACTTAGAGGTTACCGATAATTGCTTGCCATGTGGAATTCTCTAACATGGCCTTGACTCCATGGCAATTTGTTTCTTCAAGCCAATTAGAGGGACTCTCTAGCACAATGGCTAGTAAGATGGTGTTCACATATAACCTAACTACAGTAGTGACATCCAAATACCGTTGCCGTACTCCATTAGATAAGTAAATGGAAGAAAGTATAAAGAACGTGAACACCAGTAGGCAGAAATCATTGGGAGTTACCTTTATAACTTTACGCTACAGTGGACTTCTGTAAATTTCCTTAATCACAACTGCTGTCTTACTAGATGTGGTATTTTTTCTGACATGGAAGGATGTTATAATGATAAAGGGTTTTTTCTCTCAAAAGGATATAATAGTGTTAAATCTTCATGTATCTCATAACATAGCTTCTAACTGAAGACTATCAAAATTCTTATAAACAATAAATTTTTAAAAAAATTTTTAAAAACATGGAATGCTATAATGCAATGAGATTGAATAAATTCTGTTATATTTCAAAAAGTTTTTTTTAAAATGTACCTAATAGGTGTGCATATATATTTTTACAGAAATGAGAGAACAAAAATACTGACTTCATATAAAACAAATCCAGATAAAAATTATATGTAGTTTATTTTTATTGCTAAAAATACACAAAGAATAAGGGCAATTTAAAATTAAATTATTATGAAAACTTCAATATACTTCTTAAACTTTTGGTTTAACAAATTAAAAATGACATCTTTTACATATTGTTAAGCAAAATACATACACAGAAAAGTAGATAACACATTGTAGAGTGATAATTATAAAATAAAATTTGTCAAAAAACAATATTTAACTATAAATTAGAATTATTATATTCTACTTCTGTGACATGCCATTGGAACTTTGATAGGTTACATTGACTCTGTAGATTGCTTTGCGTAGTACAGACATTTTAACAAAATTATTCATGAGTTAGAAATACCTTTTCATTTATTTGTTTCTTTCAATTTCTTTCAATGTCTTTTTTTTTTCTTTCAGCACTTTAAATATAGTGTGCCATTTACTTCTAGCCTACAAAGTTTCTGCTTAAAAACTTGCTGGTGGTCTTTTGGGGGTCCCTTGTGTATAAGTTCTATTTATCATGCTATTTTTAAGATTTTCTCCTATCCTTTAATTATAATGTATCTTTTTGGGTTCATTCTTATTTGGAACTCTTTGGATTTCCTGGATTTCTATTTTCTTCCCCAAGTTCAAGACAGTTGTCATTATTTCTTCAAATAAGTTTTCTGCCATTTTTCTCTCTCTCCTCTCTCTGATACCCCTATAATGCAAATATTCTTTCACTCAATGTTGTCTCATAAGTCCCTTAAACTATCTTTACTCTTATTCATTCTTTTTTTCTTTTTCTTTCTTTTTCTTTTTCTTTTTTTGGCTGCTCTGATTGGTTGAGTTCCACTGCTATGTCTTTGAGTTCATTGATTATTTATTTTGCTTCGTCTAGTCTATTGTTGATCCACCCTATTGTATTCTTCAACTCCGTGACTTCTACTTGGTATTTTATCATATTTTCTCTTTGTTTAAATTCTCACTGTGTCACTCATTTTTCTGCAGAACTCAGTAAACATTTTTATGACAGTTAATTTTGAACTTTATCAGGTACGTCCCTTTATTTCATTAAGGTCTTTTCTAAAGTTTTATCTTGTTCTTTCATTTGGACCATATTTCTCTCTTTCTTCATTTTTTGACTGTGTGCTTTCTATATATTATATAAACATCTGTATCTCCCAATCTTGAAAGGATGGCCTCATGTAGGATATGAAACTCATTATTCAACCTTGCCCTAGCTCTTGGTTGTCACTTAAACCTTTGTGCTTATCTAAAAGGCCAATTTTATTTTGAGTGTCTTCCAGTAGGGTGTGCCAAGGCTTGTCAGTGTCTGAAATGGGAGAATTTCACTCAGCATCTAGATTTTCAAAATTTTCACTATAAATGAATATTGGTCTATTTAAAAACAGTAGTCATTATTTTTAAAAAAATCCTTCTAATACACCAAATAACACAACTATCTGTTTTTCCTACAATTGAAATGATGCTCACATCTATTTTCTGCTGTCTAACTCTCAGACTAAAAACATTCATCTCTGTTTATGTACAGATAATATATTGACTCAAATACAGGTCTATTATGAATGATTGCCCAACACCCAATTTCTTTAACATAATTTTGTATAAAGCAAAATCAACAACAAAAAAGTATAAATTAGGACATATCAGAAAGCATTAAAAAGATTTGATATTTATAATGCAAACATTTCAAAATAAATATCATAAAACGGGAAGCCTTTTTTACTTGAAATGAAAAGGTTGCCTTTCAATAGATAATTTATAAAAGACCTTATTTGCCCAGTTTATAATCTTTCCTGCTCACGATACATCAATATCTTCAATAGATTATTCTTTATCCTGATAATTAAAAAAAAATCCTTATCTATTTGTTCGTTTAGTTACTATACTCACCTAAGAAAATGCTCATAGAATAACTTTAGAGTATTTATTAATAAGAATTAGAGTGTACTGTTGAATTTCATTTTAGATGTAAAATTGTCAAGTCAGAAGGATTAAATTGATGTCAGCTAGGATGTGCTTTTATGCTTCCTTGGAGAACAGAAATAAAGACATCAGGAGTTAGCATTCTCTTCTTCAGAGTTTAAATTGTTATTAGAATGAAGTTTTCAGACACACTGACTGATTGCTTAGGAGTAAAAAAAAGATCTAATATCTTTAGTTGCTCAAAAACTAAATGAATTTGATTTTTCTCTTATTCCAAACATCTCCCATTCAAAGATGTGACACAAATAATATCTTAGTTAAATCAATTTCAAAACTTCAAAGGAAAAATCTGCAGCTTCTGTACTTCAAGAAATATTTGTTTTGAAGTAGATCAGACCTACTAGTCAAAATAACACTATCAATATTAGCTAATACTTGAGTGCCTACTATCTCCTAAACATGATTATAAGTCTCACCATATATTACTTCTTTAACCCTTACCCCTGAAAAAAAAAAAAACTAAGGCACATAGAACCTGCCCAAGATCACACGGATTTAAACCTGAACAGATTCATTTCAGAGCTGGGAATAAAAATGGGAATCCTATAAGCAAAGACAAAAGATGGTATGATAAAAGTTAGACATAGAATAAGATATGTTGAACTTTTATGTGTGTTTTTTTTTTTTTTTAATTACATGGATTTTATATAGGGGAGTAGCACTGATAGAATTAAAAAGGTTGGCTGGGACCAGATTATGGAGAGCTACTTACGGATTCTGAAGATAATAGGGATGATGAAAGGTTTTCCAGCAGAAGAATAGCAAAATACAAATGGTGCCTTAAGAAGAAAGATGATTAATGGTTGATGTTAACTGAATTTTTAAACTGCTATTAAACTATAACCTTGGAACCAGTTTAGATGTGGGAGCACTGAATTTGCTTTTGAAAAATAGCATTACTCCATTGTTCTGCTCACAGATTTATAGTGGGTAATGGATCACTTTCTGGCACCTGTTGAGTATTTTATGAATAATCTGGGACTGTAAAATTACCTAAATGAACTTCTTAGTATCAAATACAAAATACAAATCCAAACTAATATTAATAATACACTGACAATATTTTTAACATTTCTTAAATATCCTAAAACTCTATTTTTTGTTTCTATTATCACGAACTTAGATCAGGCTACTATAACCCCATACACAAGAACAGTGCATCAGCCTCCCAGATAATCTTTAAACTTCAATCTACCTCCTTTCAATTTACTATTTTTCTCTACAACTATAATTACATGATTCTCCTTAAAATTTTTTCAGTGGCTTTCAGTGCATACCAACATAATTTCAGAATCCTTTATCTAGTATTTAAGACTTTCCAAAATGTTCCTCAATCTGTCTGTTTATCTCCAATTATTGTCATTACCAGGTTATTTGTCAAAATGATTACCTTGCTACCTCTTTGTGTGGAGAGGAAGGCTGGAATAAGGAAAAAAGATAAAATTTGGAAACAGGCATTAGTTTGATTCTGCCATTTAACCTTGAGCTTTGGCTTCTTGTTAAAACTTTGCTTACAAAGCTATTACAATGATTAAAATAAATTTAATGTACTAAAATAAATGCATTTCTCCAATAAATATCATCACTGTGTTGCAGGACTTCTACTAGGTACTGTGACTGCAATGACAAATATTCTAGAGATCAAGATATAAAATAATATGAACTAATGTTGAAATTTGAGAGAGTATAATAATCATGTACTTTTCCCCCCTCCTAAACAATACTAACTCAGAGATGCAGAAATAGGCCAAAATATTAATTTTGTTACTAATAAAACAGACAGTAGCTTAGTCTTAAAGTATAAATGGTAGCTATTTCACCACTGACCTAAGTAGTAATTTAATTAACTTGGCCTTATCCTGATCTATCATTTTCTCTCCGAGAGAGTTAATTTCCAAATTTTACTTGCCTCTTCAAGTCCCTAAGTCCCTATTTCTTGATACTTATCCTCTAATGTAGACACTATGATGATTCTATCATTTGTTTTATCCTTTCTGGCCTCCTTCATACATTTATTGAAATTTCCTGACATGTACCAGAAAACGTGGAGAATAACAATCACATCTAATGTATACATTGTCTCAAAATCTATGGCAGTTTTTTACTGCCATGTTTTTCAGGGGTATAGACCAAAATTTATTTGTCAAATCTGTTCTTTCTCCTAGAATTTTCCTATTTTAATCTCTGGCTACCATGAAAGCAATTGGATTTGATTTTTGCTTTAAGTTTCCCTATAACTGTGTGATAACCATATAACTTAGACAAGAGTTCCAAAGAGGAATACTTCAAAGAGTGAAATATGGCTGTATTAATGGTCATACAGAAATGAGTAAGACAAGACAGTCTCAAACTGGGATGTATGCTCATCCCACCTAAAAGTGACCATAAATCTCTAAAGTCTCGTTTGGTTTTTATAGAGACAGATCGAGTCAATATATCGTGCAGAAACAAGGTATTTCAGTCCTTTTTATTTTCTATCCATTTCAATTGTTGATTCTTAGGATATACTATACTGTTTATGGTTCACTGATTCTTAGGATATACTATACTGTTTATGGTTCATAGAGGGCCCCTTAGGAGTCCTCCTATAAGGAGCTAACCAACTACCTAAATACTGGGTCCAGATATCTATTTCTTATGTGATATACATCTGAAGTCTCTCTTAACTTCTCAGGGATTTAATAATTGTGGATAAATAAGTGATGGGTATGACATAATTCAATCTATATCAATTTGTCTGTTGCTCAATTTTATGATTCTTAATCAGACTCTTAACAATTATTAGGCTAGGAAAACCTCACAAACCTACTTCCTCCACATTCAGATTTAAATTTGCTTCTTTGAACTAGATAGCCTCAGATTTTACAATCTCTCAAATATTTCAATCTTAGAAAAGATATCTTTACTCTTGGAAAATAAAATTCTAGTTTCAGTAATGAAGTCTTATGAATGTTACTTGTTTGTCATCTTGAATATATGATCAATACCCAGGCCTAGCAAAGTGCGAAGACCATAGGACTTATTGGTTCTCTTGTAGGTTTATCTGTTATCCCAGTTGGGCTCTGAATCAGTTGTAAAGTAGAGTTTTTATATGTTGTTGAAGATAAACTGGTATAAATACAGAATGTTAAACATTCAGGATATTAATTGTAATCTCCATTGATACCACAAAGAAAATAGCTATGGAATATACACAAAAGATATGGAAAAAAATTTGATCATTTTACTAAAACAAACAAACAAACAAATAAAAACTAAACACAAAAGAGTAATGTAAGGAATGAGGGACCAAAAAATCCTATAAGGCACATAGAAAACATTATACAATATGTGTGTGTGTATATACATCTGAAGTCTCTCTCTCTCACACACACACACACACACACACACACACACAGATATCCATATCTATCTATATATACTCATATCTATCTATATCTATCTATCTATCTATCATCTATCTATCTATCTATCTATCTATCTATCTATCTATCTATCTATCTATATGGATTAAACTCTCCAAACAAAAGAAAGAGATTGTCAGAATAAGTAAAAACACATGATCCAACTATCTACCTGAGGTCTACTTGACATCTACAAATAGGTTGGAAGTGAAAGGATGGAAAAAAGATATTCCACACATAGTAACA
>NW_006443138.1:17376857-17424457 GCF_000325575.1 Pteropus alecto | reverse complement strand
TTATATTAAGACAAAATAAACTTTAAATTTAAAAAAGTTAAGAAACAAAGAACATTATATATTAAAAATGATTTAATACAGCAAGAATGTATAAACATTTATGCACCTAATAACAGACCATCTAGATAAATGAAGCAAAACTGATATATTTGAAAGGAGAAAAAGACGGTTTTATAATAATAGTTGAAGATTCATACCCTGTCTTGTTCTATTCATTATTGTAAGCGAGTTAAGAAATAGATGACAATACAATAAAACCAACTATACCTGACAGACATATACAGAACATACAGAACACTCTCCTACAACACAGAATATACATTCTCAAGTACCCATTAAAGGTTTTTAAGAATAGACCTCAATAGATTTAAAATATTTAAAATAAAAATATAAATATTGATATTTAAGACTCGATAGATTTTTAAAAAGATATCATACAAAGTATTCTCTTTGTATGGAATAAAGTTAGAAATTAACAACAAAAGGAAAACTGGAAAATTCATAAAATTGTGGAAAATAACACACTTTATACCATCAACGGATTAAAGAACTCACAAGGAAAATTAGCAAATATTTACAGACAAATGGAAACAAGAATAAAACATACCACAGCAAAAGTGCTAAGGATTTTATAGCTGTAAATGCTTACATTAAAAAACATAAGATCTCAGATCAACCTATCTTTACCATACATATGTATATACACACAAACATACCCATTTATCTGAATTCACCTCTTTTAGCTCTAATCATAGCATACATTTCCAAATGTTATTTGATTTCCAAATTTGGTTCCTTATCTATTTCTCAAATGTAGTAGTGAATGTACCAATTTTTGTAACTAAATATTCTTTTTCAGAACCAAACAAGAGAGAAATACAATAAAAATGTTTTCTTTTTTACTATTAAGTTGTTGGAGAACATGAACAGTGCCTCATATGAGTTATATGGCTCTTCTGGCAACTCTGATCAATTTTAAAACAGCCGCAGGAAATTTTGGCTCTGCAGAGCAAATGCACATACCTAGAGTGTTGGCTCACATTAACCTGAGGTGGAAAGGAAAGTCAGAGATGAAATACAAAATTCTTATAGTTTTCACACAGATTAGCTCCACTGAATTGAAAAATATTACTTATGCTTATCAGTCAACAACTAAGAAAGTCACTCCTTCATGAGAAGAAATAAAAGGTGGAGCAAGAGACCATGAGTGTTGTTTGGGTGAAGAGCCTTTTGTATGACATCAATATATATATGATAAACCTTTTTACCCTAAAAGCTATAAAAGAACAAAACGTGTAAGAAACTGTTAAGAAGTTGCGAAGAATCAATTTTTCTTGAAAGCATACTAGAGGAAGTTGAACAAATTTATGTTTCAAAATCCTAAAGTACCAGAATTCCAAGAAGTAGACAACACAGAGAAACAAATCCTCCATGGAAAGAAAGTGACGTGTGTGAAGTATGAAAGCATAAAACCACAGTGTGCATATTAGGCACTGTAAGTAATTTGACTTGACCTGTGAATTAAATGCAAAATTGGAGAGAAGATTTGCAAGAAATGCATTAAGATAGGCAGAAAGAAGCCAAATCGTTTAAGGCCTTACATGCCAGCTAGAGAGTTTGAGCATTATTCTAAAGGCCATAGAGAACAACTGCAATTTCTGAGCTGGCTTAGCAATCAGATTTCAATATTAAAATGGTCATTTTCCATTATATGAATAAGGAATGGAGGTTTGGAGGACTGGAGACACAGTAATGAAAATTAAAAGAATACGACCACAGACCAAATGGAGATAAGAGCCTGGACAAGTCAGGATGCTGATAAGGAGTTAAATTTGAGAGCTGTAAGACTGGGCCAAGTAAAAGAAAGATTTCATTATTTAGTGACTGATTGGCAATGCCTATGAGCATAAAAAGGAGAAATTAACAAATTTGGAGAAAATACAATAAATTTGTGAATAAAGCCATAGATTTTCAAATGTTGGAGTAAATACAGTAAAAGGTATTCAGTACAGTTTTGAATATATCATTTGGGATCTCAGGAGATGAGACCAGGTGGAAATATAGATTTATGAGTTATCAGCATAGGGGGTTTATGTTATCAGCAGAAAACATACAGAATAGGAAGGGAACTGAGAAAATATTAAGAATGTGGTTAGCAACAAATAACATAATACCCAATAAACAGTAGCATCTAAAAAGGCTTATTTTTCTCATATCCCTAAAAATCCATGTGATCACTCCAGTTTTGCCACTGTTTAATATTTCTGTCAAGGACTTAGCTTGTTTTTGTATTTCTACTGAGTCTACTACTGTGTTGGCTTTCATGTTCACACTTGCTGCTTCATGGTTATAAAACTGCACTGCCCCCTGTCTCATATTCACATTCTAGGCAGAAAGAACAAAGTAGAAAGAGGCAGTGTCAATATAAAAAAAGCATTTAAAAAAAAAAAACCCTAAGATACACTTTATTGACCAAAATAGTCATATGACTATACCTAACTGAAAGAGATTCAGGAAAGCAAGTATTTTGACCTCAGCACATTGCTACTACAAACCAGTATATTGCTGTTATTAACAGAAAGAATAAGAAGCGTTAATGGTATGCAATTCATAGTGTCCCTAAGAAATAAGTCTGCTCCAGGGCTTATCAAAAGAGGCAGATCTTCTGAAGAATATGAGAGGGAGGAGACCATGAAATTCTTGGAGAGAACAATGACATGTAATTCAAATAAATAAGAAGCGAGCCCAGCAGCATATATGTGTGCAGTATATGAAAATGTATGTTGAAGTAGCTCTGAAAACAGTAGCTTATTGTCTTCTTGATTACACTATTTTATTTGCATATGAACTGCCTTCCACTTATAAAAACTGCTCTTTTATCTGTATTTTTTTAAATTCTGCATATTTAAGTTCTCTACTGTTTATCTTCTATGCAATGTCTTTCTTTGCAATGTCTTAGGAAACTAGATATATTTAAATAAAGCAAGTAAAGATTGATTGTGAGTGGAATGCAAAACAGCATAATAGAAAAAGAAAGAAGTTAAAATGTATTAAAAATAATTACAAAATTCTTATTGGGCAATAAGCACTTGGAAAAGGGGAGAAACAGATGTGAGAAGACTGTAAGAAAGAAAATTAATGCAGATTGAATTTGGATTGGATTTTGGATACGAGAAAGAGAAAGGGATAAGATTTATGCCTTAATTGTCTTT
Source organism: Pteropus alecto (assembly GCF_000325575.1). NCBI lineage: Eukaryota > Metazoa > Chordata > Mammalia > Chiroptera > Pteropodidae > Pteropus > Pteropus alecto. The sequence continues at coordinate 17,421,245 of NW_006443138.1, read as the reverse complement.
ATGTGTCCTCATGCTTAGCATACTATTTTGGTCATCTTGGTTACATGATGAAAACTCGTCAACTGTTTCTCATCATACAACTCCACTTCCAATTTTTCTATTTAAAATAAGGAGTGGAATTATTTGAAGAGAGGTTGAACAATTATTCATCACATACCCAGGATGACCAAGATAATATGCTAAGCATGAAGACACATAAAGACAATTAAGGCATAACTTTTCTTCTCATAAAAACTCAAGGGTATGTATTTATCATATAAAAATATCTTCAATGCAAGGTGGAAAAAATAAGTGCCTTAATAGAGACAAATTCAAAGATTGTTGAACACAAAAAAATTTATAAACCATGTCTTAAGAATACCAAGATAAATAAGGTAACAGTCAACCATTATCAATAGAATTCCAATCCACTTAGCAAAGAGAGAATACATACTTATGATGATCACCTTATGTGTAGCAATAGCCACTTGCTTTATAGTGTGTATATTATATCTCTATTTTCACAGCATAAAATATAGGATTTCTGTCCCAATTTAATAGACAAAGAAACGGGCCTAGATGTTAAGTAACTATATGAGATATTAAGTAATAATACAAAGAATCATATCTATCTGATTCCAACCCATGCTTTTTCATCATGCCATATCCCTCTTTAATCAATGTGAATCTGTGCTTTTTCAGAGGAAGAGATGGCATTCAGTTGGATGTCTCAGGAAGGAGTCTTGAATTAAGAAAGTGTTTGTGATTTACCACAGCCATGTTTACACTTACGTTTTACTTTTTCTATTAAAAATATTTAAACAAATTACATACTAAACTTTAAAAAGAAAACTGGTAGATTGTTTATTTGTGGCATCTTAAACTTTTCCATCAAGACATATTATGCTTTACTTTGGTTTCTCGTATACCTTGCATGTCCATCTTAACCCAAGTGTTACACTTTCCATAGTTTGAAGGAAACTCAGCTGGAGCAGCAGTCAGAGAGCCTTGCAAAGTTTATCTGATAGGGATGAAGAGTCCACCATTGTCATCTGAGTATGGGCTATATTGTAGTTTTAATTGAGACGCAAACAAAGAGTCTCCTGAAATCTATTCATGCCATTTAGATAACATGATTATAACAACTGAATTCAAGTTTGAATGAAATATTTCTATGATATTTGTTTTTTGACCTCTTTTCTGTGTGGGGCTTCAAGTTCTACATACTTGTCTTTTATACTCCCTTTTATATTCTTTAAAAGAATACAAAAAAACCCTCTCATCCTGGATGGAAAAAGGTTCTCAACTACAAGGAGTTTATTTTGTTTCTGTCTGAGTTTTGAGAGAGATGTCTACTTGTGTTTATTGTTTCTAAAATTTTTGGCAGGACAAAGAAAAGCATTTTTGCTTATAAAAACCATAGGAAAAAATTTAAATTAATAAAAAGAGAATGAGAGCAAGTTTAGGCCATTCCTTTGAAGCTAGGTAGGCAATTCAAAGTCATAAGGCAAGATATCAAAGAACCATTGCCTAAGAATGCCTTCCACCAAATCAAGCCTAAATATACTTGGAATAAATCATACTCTTAGTCCAACAGGCTTAAAATGATTTTTCTTTCTGTGCCTTTTTCTACTCCAGTTATCCTAGTTCATCTTTTCCAAGTCCCTTGTACATGAATACACCCTCCCCAAACTACCTTGCCACTCATATCTACTACCTCTGCATTATTTCTCATGGTTTTTTTTTTGCCACTGATTTAACCTGTAAAATGATACAATTAAATCTGAATGCATTACCTTTAACCATAAATATGTATACACTATTATATAAACACACACACCTTAACATTGGTAAATCTGGCACAGAATTCCATCCAAAAAGGGCAGGCAGACTGTAGAAAACCATCATATTTTTAAGCTTTAAAAGAACATGTTCAAGAAAATGTAATCTATAAATCCAACTATGATCTGTAAAACTAACCCACCAGCATTTTATATTAAATATGTCAATTGAAGACCTAAATTTCAATATATCAAGAACACTTTTTGACTTTCCCTTAAGGCATTCTAAGGTCCTAAATAGAGGAATTTGACATAAGGAGGTCAGAGAAAATTTCCTAGAGAAAGTGATATGTGAAATTAAAGCTGTAGCATAAGTGGAAAATACTTTAAAGGAGAAAAGAGTGTTCCAACAAAAAGGAGCAATGTATGCAAATGATGAGTATGGAAGACTAGAAGAAGGCTAGTGGCACTGGATGAGAGAAAGTCAGGGAAGATTGGTACAAGAATCAAGAGTAGAGGTTGCATGATGCAGGGTCCTGAAGGCTATGGAAAGAATTCTTCCCTCTTTCCTAAAAGCAATATGTTTCATTAAAGGTCATTAAACATAAGGGGAACATGATCAGAAATGTATTTTGATATATTATTCTGCAAGGAAGAATGGGTTCAAGGAAAGTTTGGAGAAGGCTAAGGAGGTCAGTTTGTAGGCTATTAAGAATCCGATGATAGCAATAGGTATATCAAGGAATGTTGTGCTTGCCAGGCACATGCACAAAAATAAATGAGCTGAGAAATATGATTGACAATGGTTTAGATGTGGAAGGTCAAGAAGAATGCTGTGTCCAAGATGACCGGTAAGTACCTTTATAAAATTTTCAGTGATGTTTGCAGAGATTAGAAAAGCCCAGCAGGTAAACAAGATACCACTGTGATAAAAAAAAAAAAAAAAAAAAAAAAAACTAGAAATAATATCAGAAACTAGAAATAAGAAATAAGAATATGAGCTTATTTTTTAGATATCCTATATTTGAGGTGCTTTTGAAATTTTCAGGAATAGATATCAGAGAAGGGTCCTGGGTAAGTGAATCTGTTATCTTTGTACGGCTACTAATAATTGAAGTTATAACAGTGATGAAAACATCAGAGATGAGAAAGGAGAGGTTCTAACACTAAGCTTAAGCAATTTCGATATTTAATGGACCATTGTGATGAGCCTGACAAGGATATAGAGGGGTAGAAAGAAAATCAAAAGACATTGAAAGAAATTCAAATGAGATTATCTCAAAACAAGAGAGTAGAAAAAGTGCTAAAGATTACTGAGAAGCAGACTAGAAAAAGTATAGAAATCATTCTTTGGATTTAGAGACAGGAAGATAACTACTGACCCTACCAGGATCTGTTTTGGTAGAGATGAGGCACCTGACATCGCATGAGAGTTAGAGATAATAAATAAAGGCAGCAATTATAAACATATCTTTTGAGAAAATTATATTAGTATTTTCTCGTTCTACATGTTGGTGAAATGATACCAAAACTCACACCCATACCAGAAACATAAGCATTAATCTGGATCTATACTTCTAATTTACTATTATACTACCAGTTTGCTTTGAAATCTACAAAATTTTATCCTTAAAGATTTTCATAGTAAGCAACATCATAGACTAGAAAGAACATGAGCCATGAATTTGAATCCCACATCTATCACTGACTAGCTATAAACCTTGAGTAAGCTACTTAACCTCTCTAAGCCCTTATTACTGCATTATAAAACATCACTAACAAAATCTCTCTCATGGAACTGTTTGGGAATTAAAGAGATTACATATCTAAAGTGTCAAGTAAAATACCTAGCACACAGAAAATGCTTATTAAATGATAGAGAACCTTTCTCTTTGTCTCCTTTTCCTTCACATCAATACTTCTGTTTGTGTTTTCAAAACCCCTTGCCTGTTTTACTTCAATCGTCTTCTAATTAGGCTCTCTTCAACTCATCTTCCAGACTGTTGCCAGAATGAACTTTCTAAAAGGCAAGTGTGATCATATTGTTGCCTTGCTTAAAAGAGTTCAGTAGTTCCCCCTAACTTCCAGAATAATGTTCAAATCTTTCACATCATCGTTCAATGTCCAATGTCCATCATGTCCTGATGCTTGCCCTAAAACCCTAGCTCTATTTTCTGCCATTCCCCACATGAACACTTCCAATCAACCGCACAGAACATTTTGCTGTCTTTAGATACAGGCTTTATTCATCACACTATCCCACAGCGGTTCCCGCTACTCAGATAATTCTTTATCTTATCCCTTCATCAAAACTAAACCTCCACTGTAAAGACTTTTTTGAACCTGCTTGATATGGATTTTCTCTATGTTCCACCAGCATCCTGAGCATTTTTCTTCCTTGCGTAGTGGGGTAAAGCATGTTGTAGCGAGACAGACTTAGATCAAATATTGACTCTGCTGTTTATTAGTTGTGTGCATTTAAGCAAATTACTTTATCTGTAACTCACTTTTCTCATCTGTAAAATGAGGATCACATTAAAAGGGGACATTTTGGATTATTGTAAGGAATAAATGAGTTAATACACGTAAAGTGTTTGACACTCAGTAAATGTTGGCTGTTGATATGAAGGTAGAATGGCAGCTATTAAGCATTAACAGAATAATAATGATAACCCACCACTTTAGCATATTATAAACTCCTTGGAACCAAAAATCTTTTATTATTTGATTTTATAGCATCAATATATCCAAACTGTTCCAATGCCTATTGGTACTCAATGTATATTAGGTAATAAATGGAGCTAAAGTACAAGGTTCATCATATTGCATCTGAGATCTGAAAGCACCAATATAAAACAAGGAGTAGTTTGGATGCTGAGAAAAATCTGTTTATTAATAAATGAAGAAAAAGTATCTTTCTAGCATGGCTGTGTGCTTACATCTCATTACTTACCGTGTGCTGAAGAAATGAACGACTATAAATACAAGAACTGAACAGTCCTGGAAGAGATATAAATTAGTTTGTGGAAATTTGAATATCTTAATTGAATATTTACTTTTACTAACAGTAAATAAAGCATTAGAGATATGTATTCAATAAAAAAAAATGTTTCAACTTTTAATAGAGATTGTATTTTCTAGTTGTGCTTACACAAAATATTCATGTCTATTAAGCATATATGAATAGCCCAAAATATTGTGTATATTGTGGTCACTAAAAATGTTAGCATGCTTAGTGAATAAAAAATAAATGCAATAAAGAATACATTGTTTAAGTATGCTTACTTATTTGAAATAATCTAAATTGGGCCCACTAGTTCAGTGTAGTCTCAAATTTCCAGTTAATCAAATTCTGTAATAATCTGCCATCCTGCACATTAAGGTCAATCCTTGGAATCTTAGAATTACATATTTGTTTTACAAATTGCAAAAATAATTTATAAATGCCCATCTTAGAAGATTTTTCTTTCTCCAAACAAATAAACTGATTCATGACTGAACTAATTTTCTGACTCAGTAGCTTCAAATAGTTGAGAACAGAATAAGTAGGCCTACTAACAATAACTTACCTGTGTAAAACATAGTAGATACTTCTCAGTTTCTCCTTTGCAACCTTTTTGTTGTTGTTCTTATTCTAGAAAACTTTGCAAAGGAAAAATGCAGTTCTAAAGTTTTAGTTATTTGAGAAAACAAGCATGATCCACAAAACCAAATAGTAACACATTTTTTAAAAAAATCACCTTATTCAAGATTTTTTTTCCTCCAATTATTTTTTCTATCCCAAACCTGCCTATAACCTCATTGACATGGACCCTTGTCTCAAAATCAGAATCCGTTGAGAATGGTCTTAACCTCTTTACCTTGTTCACAACTACTGGTGTTTTCCCTTACATTTCCTTTGAGCTGTTAAATCTCTTATCAATTGCTTCATGTACTATTGATTGCCTTATACCCACCTTTCAAATCTGATGTTAGATATCAATGCCCTAGTCCTGACCTTGTTTTCCCAAATCTAACTCACCCTATTCCCTTGGACGATGCTGCTCTGGCCATTTACCCAGCAACAATATCTGGCAGAAATCCAGCCCTGGGAATAAAGATCAAACTATTGTTAAGGACAGGGAACAGAGAGTTTGAGTTCGTATATATTTCTAGACATAGAGATATCTATTAATTTCTTTTCTCTCAGTTTGAAGCATACTTATTTAAGCATTAATACTAAAAGTTTTGATTTTGATATTCACATTAAGAAGCAAAATGCATATTTAAAAAAAATAACTGCAAGGGTTTAAAAACTTGGGAATTGTTCTAATAGATATGCTCTAAAACTACATAAATATTAAAAAAGGTATCCCACTATTAAGTTTAAAAAAGTTTTAAAAAGAGCATTCAAATCAATGTTTCAGCTATGGTTAGCAGAGCAAGCTAGACCTAGTCTTTTTGAAGTGATTTATTCAAATTATTTTCCATAATTACCACCAAATATGTTATATTCTTTAATAGAAAAAAGTAATTACATAATTTTAGAATTTTCTTCATATAAAATGAATTCTTTACCAAGCAGTAACAGGAGCTGTTTAAAAGCATAGATATCAATAATATACATAATTGCGCTATAAAATATAAAATTATCCATATTTTATCATAAGTAATAAGTATAATATGAGAAACCCTAATTCCATTTTTTAAAATATCAATCTCTAAAACTATATTGTTAGTAAAGAAAGGATTAATCATTTTTTGTTTTTCTCCCAAGAAAAAGCAACAGTATCTTATTATAATATTTTGAACATTACTCAAGCATTTTGGAAAACATTCTAAATATTCTATGGACACATATAATTGTAGTAAAAAGATGATAAGAGCAGATAGGAAACATGGTTTAAGGAATGTGATATTTTAGCCATCTTTGTAATTAATACTAATGAATACTGACTGAGCTAATCACAATTATCAATATTAAACATTGTTTCTCACTCAAAATCACCTGTGGTTGACAGAATCATGAAAATCTTTTGGTCATTTTTTAGAATTAGCTAAATTTAGATAGTAGTAAGCAAGACCACCGCAGCAAAATGGATTTATTATCTGTTCATTTTACAGATTTTTTTTCAGGGATGAACAATGTGTTCTTTAAATTTGGGTACTGGAATATATGTGTGAACCAAACTGCTTCAATAAAATGTCATAGACCGGCACAGATTTTTTAACTTCTGTTAGAGAGAAACTCTATGCTTTTGGCTGATGAAAATAGAGTGGGACTTCCATAAGCAGAGACTCACCACACCTTTCCACTGTCCTTGAGCATAATGTTTTAGATTAAATGCTTTAATCAAAAAAAAAAAAAAAGAGAGAAAGAATATATGTAATCACAGCAACTGAAAAACAGTGTAGACTACAGAAGAGGAGACACAACTCTAACTGTAGCCATTTTTATGTAAATAATTTAGTTTGGACAATGTGGAACATGTCTGACTAGAAAGCAACAGGGTATGGTGGACTCAGCTTTTAGACTAACACAGGATTTGGTATAAACTCTCACTATATTATGACAGACAAATTATTAACTATTAATGAGTTTAAGTTACTTCATCTGACTAATAAACATAAAATTGCCTGAAAGTATAAAGTATTTAGCCTAAACCTGGAATAAATATGGTATTTCACAACTGTGACTCTATTAGCAGTCACCCTGCATTAATTAAATACAGGATCTTGGGCAAATTTTTACTTATTGCACCCTCCATGACAACCTCTTTCACATTAGATATCAAACAATCCACAAATTCAGGTGTGTAGAATATAACTTTGTTTACAACTGCCACTACTGTTCTTGAGATTCCAATTTCATAGATCTCAAAAATGCTTAACTCTACTAATTCATAGCAATTTAATTACTTCTGTTTTAAAAGCCAGTCTCTTAGAATTCTACCTCTCACACACCACTACTGTCAACCAAGCACACACAAACATACACAGGCATTATTCCCCCTCTTAATTTTTCTCTGAGTCATATATCATCCTAGCATTGGAAGAGAGGCATCTGGTCTGCATGACACTTTCTGGCTTCTCTGGTCTGCACAGAAATGTAGTTCACCATCTATCTGGCCCACACTACTCTCCTGGTCTCATGCCAGATTTTAATTGTCAAAACTATACAATCTGCATCCCTTTATCCTTACCATAAGTCCTCTTCTGATACTTTGTTTTTTTTTTTCCAACAATTGAAAACCCTTGGTGGGGATTGAGTGCTCAGGAATACCGGTTATCTTCTCACAATACTTATAGAGTTCATGCCTTTGTATGGTTGACCTCATAGCAATCTAAGGAATTTCCTTCAGTCACTGTTACTTTAACCCTGGGTGCCATTTTGGACAGTGGACCTTCTCATAAGGCTTGCCACTTTCTATATTGTACTGTGGGAAGGCAAGCAATTAGTCTTTTCTCCTCATATCTAGAGGTTTACTTCATTTCCACTCTTTGGGACTTGGTCCAAAAAACAAGGGATGGGCATTTCCCAGAAACCATTGTTTCTAAGATCTGGTCACGTTCCTTTGTGACGTCTCTTCTTATATGCTAATCAGTCTAAATGTCACTTTACCCTCTAAGATATCAATTCCTGGCTCAAATTCCAACAAGCTCTGGTTCTTCATATTTAATTGAAGCTTCTGTCAGTGAAAGGGAAGTAAATATACTTTTCTTTCTCAAGCACAAGTTTCTTGCAATTGAAAGTCCATTCTTTTCAAAATATTGTCTCTACAATAGGTTTATAGACATTCAGAAGTGAAGAATTGAACTCTTTGTTTTGCTTTGTTTTCCCTTTTGTTTTACTCTTATTATCTCTGTCCTTAGGATACCGTTTATAGAAACCCCTCCCTGCTGCCTGACAGGCTGAGACCATAAGAAAAGAATAGGGAAACATGGTTTTGATGTCAAAACTTTGCCCAGCACACTGGCTACTGTCAAAGAAATTTAACATAAACGAGAGCATGGGTGTTTAATACTCCACTCACTTGTGCTTCTGTGGTTCTGTCCACATAATTCCCTCTTCAAGTTCTCCCTTCCAACTTTGCATAGCCAGATCCAAACTACAGCTGTCTCTCCTTATCCGAGTTTCGCTTTTCAGGGGTTCAGTCAGCCATGGTCCAAAATTATTAAATGGGAAATTCTAGAAATAAGTAATTCATGGTTATAAATTGTGTGCCATTCTGAGTAACATAATAAAATCTCACCTGTCCAGCTCACTCCTACCCAGTATGTGAATCATCCCTGTTTTCTGTCTCCACACTGTATATAAATACTCCCTGCCCATTCATCCCTTAGTAGGCCCCCTGATTATCAGATCAACTGTCACAGCATTGCAGTGCTTGTGTTCAAGTCACCCTTATTTTACTTAATAATGGCCCCAAAGTACAAGAGTAGTGATGCTGACAATTGAGATATGCCAAAGAGAAATCATAAAGTGCCTTCTTAAAGTGAAAAGGTGAAAGTTCTCAATAAGAAAAAAAAAATCATATACTATGGTTGCTAAGATCTATGGTAAGAGTAAATCTTCTCTCTGTGAAATTGTGAAGAAAAAAAATTCATGCTAGTTTTGTTGTCACACCTAAAACTGCAAAAGTTTAGAGCCGCAGTATGTGACAAGTACTTAGTCTGTACAAAGACTTTAGCAAAAAATCCCCTGAAATGAGTAACACCGAGCCACTTACTGCAAATAGGAATGGTCACACAGATTTAGAAATTATTTTGGACTGACAAATACAAATCACTGGAGAGGCTGTGTCTGCTAATGAAGAAGCTGCTGCCACATTTCCTGCAGAGTTTAAGAAGTTGATTAGAATTAGGTACTATCTGCGGTTTCCGCATCCAGCGGAGATCTTGGAATGTTTCCCTGGCAGATACAAGGGAACTACTGTATTCTAAGCTCAGCTCAAGTGCTGCCTCTCCCGTGAAGTCTTTCCAGTCAAAATGATTTCTTTTTCACTAGAAATCTTTGTAGCATTTCTGTACCACTGTCATAAACCAGAAAAATTCTCATGTATATTGAAATTTTTTTGGTATATTTTATATTTTCCTTAGTAATATTTTCAGTTCCCTAAATATATTTACTATGTCTAAGTCCCTTATTTATCCCTAGTGGTTAGTTAAGTGTCTTTCTTTAGTATATATTTATATATGTATACTTATATACTTAATACACATACACATGATTATATCTGAATGAGATACTGCGATAGTTTACTTTATAAACAAATCAAACTATATAGCTTTTTCCAGAGTCTATTAGAATACATAATTCTGTATTAGTCTCCTAGGGCTGCTATGACAAAGTGCTACAAACTGAGTTGCTTAAAACAACAGATATTTATTCTCTCACAGTTCTGGAGACAAAATGTCCAAAATCAAAGTGTCAGTAGGGCTTCCTCAGAAAGCCATTTAGGTAAAAATTTTCCTTGCCTCTTCCTAGCTTCCAGTAGCAGCCCATCAAACTTTAGCATTCCTGTGCTTGTAACTGCTTTTTACTCCATTCTTTGCCTCTGTTGTCACACAGCTTTCTCCTTGACTGTGAGGAAAAGCAGAGTTTGTCACTTGAAAATATACCTCTTTGGGATATCGATATTTTCAGCTGATTATTAACAAAAAAAAAAAAAAAAAAAAACGGACTCAAAGAAATTTTGGCCTTCCCCCTCCCTACCTATAAGAATTTAGACCAGGAAGAGAGCTTCATCGTACACAACTATAGTTTAATATGAATTAGGTATGATAGGGAGGAACCTAGCAAGGACCATTTGATCAAAGTCCAATCTGCGTCTCATTGTTAAAGATGTCCCAACAAATTTGTTTATTAAACATTTGCTTTTCATTCTCCATGTGAATTGCCTTCTTAGCCTTTGAAGTCCAAAACCACAACATCCCTCTCCCCTTAGCTCCAGATGTCATATAAGCCTCAACTGCCAGATTTGTCCCTGGGCCCCATATTGTTATGGACATACATAATAAATTTGGTTATTTTTCCCTGTTAATCTGTCTCATGTCAATTCTGTTATTAGAGCAGCCAGAGTTTAGGTAGAAGAAAAATTATTTTTGCTCCTCCACCACTGTTTCTGCCTTCACATGGCCATTCCCTTTTCTATATCTGCAACCAAAGGACACCAGTCATTTTGAATTACCCCATTCTAGTGACTTCATCTTGACAGCATCTGCAAAGATCCTATTTCCAAATAAGATCACATTCCACAGGTACCATGGGTTCAGACTTCAACATATCTTTTTTGAGGGGACACAATTCAGCTCATAACAACAACTAATAATGCTTGATATAGTAAGTATTCAAAATAATTCAAAGAATAGATAAAAAGTTGGTCTGTACTTGAGGTGTTTTCACAATTTAAAAGTACCTACTTTATACATGCCAGCTTATCAACAACATAGAATAGTGTAATCCTTGGTTTTAATCAAATGGTCCATTTGAATTTAAATGTCTCCCTCTAGATCACTGCCTAGTTCCTTTTCTTTCTAAAATAGTCCGTTTTTTTTAAGCTTTTGATTTGAAGCTGACTATTGTTGTGACTTTCTTGTTAAAGGTCCAAGTCAAATTCAATCAGTAATAGAAATGGGCCCAATCTACTTCATTACAAATCACAGAGAAAACTCAAACCTAGAAACAATAAAAAATGTTATACAATACATTCACTTGCCTCTCTTACCTTAAGCCCTTGATCAGCTGTTTCATTGCACATGAATTAAAGATAATTCATATTTATTAACCTTACATTATGGCTAGATAGTTATTGAAGCATCTGTTAAATATGTCACTACATCTACAAAAAAATATTAAAAACTTAACTGAACCACCATTGTACTACATAAATGGTAGGAGTGGTTATTGATAATGATATAAAAATTCAAAGATGAGTCATTGATATTGTAGACCAAGTGATTTGTGATCTCAATCAAAATTGCTTTCAACAAAAGAGTGAATAATTAGAATATTATCTTATTCCCACTGGAAAATACTAAACTCTGACAACATTGAATTCTATCCAATCATATCACTTACATTCGACATTACTTTTTAAAAATGTCCATTCAATAATGCTTTCTAGCCACTGCAAGATATCCATAATGGAATTTACAACATAGTAATACATGAGAAAGCGCAGAGATAACGTACAACATAAATAATTTTGAAAACGTTTCCATCTGCAAGTGTAATAAAAGACTTAAAAAAATTCACAAAGTATCTTGGATTTTCACATTAAAAACCTGTATCTTAGTGAGAAAATATATTAATAAAGAGTAAAATAATTACTCATAAATGCAACTGACAACTATGAATTTTTCCATACTATAATACCAAAACAATAAGTGAAATGTTTCTAAATATTTCGATTCATTTCACAAAGTACATATTGTCATTAACCATTAAAAAAGTTGAAACCCTAATGATAAAACAAATCTTTTGTTGTGTGAAGAAGTAACTTGCCTTGTTCTTCTTTCATCATGATTTTCAGCTTCTTGTCTATCCTCTCTTTCCCAGTTCATCACTTGGTGGCACACTAGCCTCTGTGCCTAGCCTTTATAAATTATCATTTTTCATCAACATGGCTCTTTGGCATTTTTACCTTATAAAATAAAAATATCACTTAAAGTCAACCAGAGTGTTCCTGTTTCCCTAAGCAATATTAAGTTTTCATGGCTTGCATTTACTAATATTTTGACATCAGATAATTTATCCTGTTTGACTCTAAGTTACCTCACTTATAAACTTAATCACTTGTGCCCTAGTGTTATAAAGCAGCCTATAAAAGGCTAGCATGTAGTGTGGAATGATCAAATGTCAGCCCCCTTTATCATTCACATCTAGTTCAAAGAGCCTTTCATAGAAAATTGTCTGATTGTACTGACTCTACTGAAAGTGAATGACATCCATTTTCCTCTAAATTCAAATCATTTCTGGGCGTAATTTTTACTTATTCCTAGTTCGTACATTTTCCTTTCCACAATGATTCTTCCACCTTTTGTCAATTCCTATAGCGTATGTGCCTGACAATTAGCTTTTTTGATTGCAAGTGTCTGACATTAAGCATTTGATCGTCAATCGTCAAGGCATTCATTTCAAAGATGAATAAACATTACCAGCTACACAGCTGGATAGAAAGCCAGGCTGCTCTGCCCATGAAGTTCCCTCTTTAAGAAAGTTCTGGGTGACCTAGATAATGGACCATTTGACCAACCACTTGCTTTTCCCTTCTTGTGCTGTGGTTCCCATTCTTATGTATTAAATTCACCAAATACAGTAGACTTGCAAAATTTGTGGCACCTCACCCTTGACCCCAGTAAAGGCAAAACTCCAGGTCCATGCTCATGCTCTTGCTCTCTCTCCCTCCCACAAACACACACACTCATGACCGCCTTATGTAGCCCTAGGAATGCCATGTACCCTCCAGGACTCATGAGTAATAAACCTGTCTTTTCAAAGTGCCCCGATGGTTGTTGCTGAAGTGCATCTTGCAATCATAATAAGAACCACAAGGGCCCGTCCAGCCACAACATTGGCTCAGGTGACGTGAATGTCTGTGGGGCTCCTCACAAGTAGTACAGGCATAAGTGTGTGCCCCTAGGCATTCCTAGCTGATAGCATCACTATTCATAGGCTGAGACTGACACAAAACATTCCCATATATCTTCAGCCTATCTTTAAATGATGTGTTTATATCCTATTTCTCTAATAAAATTAGGCATGAACACAGTCTACCTCAAAATTCCATCTATATTTTCACCCATTTTATCCTCTTTCATCAGTTATCAGAAGAGTAATTGGCTCTACTAGATTCCCTCTGCCTAGAATACCCTTCCCCTTATAGCCATACAACTTATCCCCTAATGTCATTCAAATCATTGCCCAAGTATTATCTTTTCAATGAGGTCTTCCTGGACCCCCCTGTTTAAAATCGAAACCACAAGCTCATTCATAGTTTCATGCTTTTATCATACTATATTTTTGTTCCATGCCCAACATTATCTACAGCCAACTATGTAGTTTACTTATTTGATTGCTCTAATGTTAATCTAGTACTTCTGAGAAAAAAAATGAGCTCTTTCATAGAACAAGAATTCTTCCACATTTGTTCAGCAAAGCATACAAAACACACAGTATATAATCCATAAAATTTACTGGATAAATGAGTGCATGCCTTTCTTTTAGCTATCTTTTTTTCTAAGCAATCTTTTTTCTAACCTTGAAGAAAAAATATCTTAAAAACTTTTATAAAAATCTTACAGACTGTATGATCTCTTACGTGTGCAATCTAAAAAACAAAACAAAACAAAACAAAACTCATAGATACAGAGAAGACTCTGGTGGTTGCAAGAGGTGGCAAGGGTTGTCAAACTTTTTTTTTAGTTGAAATAAATTGAATAAAATTGTTTTAAAAGATTAACAAGACAGTATTTTAAAAAAGATTAAACCTTGAGATAATCATGGTAAATAAGCCAGATAAATAAGCCAGCAAAATAAGCCAGACAGAAAAAATTGAAAACCACATGATATCACTTATATGTGAGATATAAACCTAAAAGCAACAAACAAACAGGAAAAACAGAGACTCATGGACATGGACAATAGACTAATGGTTACCGGAAGGCAGGGGGGTGGGAGGAGGAAGGAGGTAGATGGAGTAAAAGAGGTCAAATATGTGGTGACATTAAAAAATTAAAAAATAAATAAAAAAGATCAGGCATATTTCATAAAGAACCAAGTGGAAATTCTAGAAATGACAAAGATAAAAAAGACAGCCTTTGAACTTAAAAATAAAAGTAAAAGAAAACCTTAAAATAAAGTACATTTTGGAAAAGAGTATGACAAAACACAAATATATGTGTCTTAAAAATATAAATGAGCTCAACTGAACTCTTTAAAATCAGAGAGAAAGAAGTAGGGAAGGGAGGGAGGAAGTGGGGGAGAGAAAGATTGATTAAGATTTCAACTTGGAGATAAAAAGAAAAAGCAAAGTCTAAATCTGTAAAAAGAAAACCTTTAAAACTAAATAATTCAGAGATTAAAAAAAAGAAATGTAATATTTCATGTTATTTAAGACAAAAATGGTCAGGGAGTTATAAGAAAAAGTCAAATTTGAACAAGATGGATTGTGAGGAGGTACAAAAATTCATATTTCCCACAAAAACAATAACAAATAAACTACCACAAACCATAGAAAATAGTACTGGGAAAGCTCTGGACTAAAATGAAGCAGCAACAGTAACTTTACAAAGCTGAAAAAATCAAGAATAGCCACACAGAAATGTACAGAATGCATTTCACCCCATAGGGAAAAGAAGAGCCCAAGCAAGTCTCATTACCATGGACATTTGCAGACTTTGCTATTAAGGGACCCCACAGTCTTCACCAATGCTGAACCTACTGATGGAGCTGCCTGGAGTCTCAGCTAGTATGTCTCCTACCTATGACTGGAGGTGTCACTGTGGTGACACCTGCCACCACGTGCCCCAGTCACTGGTGTGCCCTGCTTTTCTGTACTGAAATGCCACAGTATGTCACCATGCTAGAGCTGCCACTGCTGCCACTGCTGCCACTGCTCTACACCCAGCCCTCAGGTCCCAAATTGTAGTTTTGATCCACCATTACCAGAGCCAGAGCATCCTTTGTTCTGCACCCACCTTTAAATCCTAAGTCAGGGCTTTGACCCACCCCCATCAGGCTGCACTGCTGCAGCTATGTGCCCTAGTTCCAGGATTCTAAGTTATAACTTTGATATGAAATTACCAGGGCTGCACTCCTGCTGCTTTGTGCCCTAACCCCAGCTCCAAAGTTGAGGCTTTAAATTACCATCACTGGGCTGCACTGTTACAACTATGTGCACCTGCGCCAAGGTTTTAAGTCATGGCTTTGACCTGCCATCATCTGGGCTGAGCTGCTGGTATTCTGCAACTGCCTACAAGGGCCAGAGTTGGGACTTTAACTCACCATCTTCAGGGCACACCGAGTCTAAATCACTGCTGTGCCCTATCACCCCAGGGCCCATGCTGCATCCTGATCCCAGGGCCCAAGTCACTGGAGCAAGCCCCTGGGATCCAGACCCCAGTTCCACAGGAAACCTGAGCACCTGTGTACCTCAGATGCTGGCAGTAGTGCCTCTGTACTCATGGACCAAGATGCCTTGGTAGCTGTGTGTGTCTAATCTTAGGACCCCAGTTTCACTGCTGCTCTGAGTGCCAGTGTGCCAGATTTGGCAACAAGAGGGATCTTCTCAGCGAGAACTTCCTCCCATGGGCAAAAAAGGAGAACAGAAGCATACCAGGAGCCTTCACCTGCAAAGACCCCAATAGCCCTAGTCATGAGTGCCATCTACAGGACCTCCAACTTCCATAGTCTTCACAACATCCCCATAGTCTTTGCTGATGTTGACTTTGGCTGAGGTTGCAGCACAGAGACTTCATCACTGTGCTCTTCCAGAAGGCAGAGAGGCTGCTCCACTGAGCCACATGCTCAGAACCACTTTCAGGTGAAAGTCTTTCCCCACCGAAGCCAGTCACAGAAGGCTGGAAGAGTGACTCTCCTTCAAATGCACATAATCAATGGAAAACCATTCAAAACAAGAATAAGCAAGGATATAATACACCATCAAGGAACACAATAATTTTCCAGTAAATGTCCACCACAACTCCTGCTTCTCCCTAAAGAGTGAAAGGTTTGGATCCTACATGTGATATCCCAACTTTTAAGACTTCCACCTGAGAGATAGGCCCCCAAAACATCTAGTTCTGTAAGCCAATGGGGCTTCTGTCCATGAGATCATAAAGCTATACAACAAACTAAGAAACAGTTCTTAATGAGCTTGCAAGGACTCACCATGGCTTTACCCCAAAAGATCAGTGTAATGCAGCCCGCTGAAACACCCAGTATTTCCTTGGAAAGGCCTATTTATCTTAAAAGCTGCAGTCTGAGGCGTAGACTTTTAATGCATATCTAGAAGCCAATTGCAACATTCTCTAGAGATGGGAGAAACAAGAGGTCACTAACATTGCTTTCTTCTTCTGCCACTCTCCAGGTCACTCATATCTCCCAGATAGGAGTTTGTGCATATGTCTGATGCATTGGCTTTGGTGGCTGCTGCCACGGGATACAGCCCTTGATTGCCCAGCTCTGGTGGCCAATAGGAATACATTCACAAGTTCAACAAGACTTTAACAAACAGAAAAATTGTTAACTGGCTATCGTTCCAGATCACAGCGAAGAGCAGCAGACTCAAACACCCAGACATTTCCCTGAAAGAGGACTATTTATGTAGGTCTTAAAAACTACATCCTCAGGGGGAGGATTCTAATTTAACATGCAATCCTCCCCAGAGACTAGAGAAGCCAGCAGGTGCCATCTTCATGTTCTCCTTCTGCCCCACCCCAGGTTACTGGCGTCCCTGTGAAAGAAGCTTATGCACACATCTGGTGCCATTTTTTATGGCTGCTGCCCAGAGGACACAGCCTTTGATTGCCTCGCTCTGATGGCCAATAGGTCTATGTTTATTGGTTCCATGAGACAATAGCAAACAACAACAAAAAAATGATTCTTAACTAGCTTTCCCCCAGGACTGAGTGCAGAGGGAGACAAAAAACCTAATCTCCCAGTCACCCCCTGAGAGAGGCATATTTGAATACTTTAAATGATGTTGCCTCAGGCTAGAGCTTCCAGTCAGCCTTTATGTAGGTGCTGACTGAGATCCTCCCCTTTTAGAACACTGAACGATCTTTGCACACCCTTGACTGTGGGAACCACTAAAAAAAAAAGAAGGCTACTTGGACAATGTTTTGAGACACAACCAAGAGCTAGGGTAAGGTTCAAGGATAAAGTTCCTCTCCTATTCAGCACAACTCATTTAAGACTGGGAGAGATGACTGTTTGATCTAATGCACAAAGAGTCAAGGAAAGTAGAGAGAGGACTATGCCCCAAATGAAGGAAAACAATAAAACCCAGTAAAAGACATTAATGAAATGGAGATAAGTGATTTACCTGATAAAGAATTTTTTTAAATGGTTATAAAGATGCTCACTGAGATCAAGAGTACAATACACGAAGAAAAAAAAAAAGAATTTCAACGAAGAAATAGAAAATATTTCCCCCCCCAAAAAAATCAGAGTTGAAATATAATAACTAACCTGAAATATTCAATAAAGGAGTTCAACAGCAGACTAGAAGTTGAAGGATCAGTGAATTCAAAGACAGGAAATCGAAATTCATCCAATCAGAGGAGCAAAAAAGAAAAAGAAAAAAAGAGTGAAGACAGCTTAAAGGATTTAAAAGCAAACATCAAGCAGATGTTCATATTATAGATATCTGAGAAAGAGAAGAGAGAAGGAAGAATACTTATTTGTAGAAATAATGTTTGAAAACTTTTCCAACCTAGGGAAGGAAACAGACATCCAGATCCAGAAAGCTTTAAAAATTTCGAAAAAGATGACTTCAAAATCCCCACACCAAGACACACTATAATTTAATTGACAAATGTTAAAGACAAGGAGAGAATCTTAAAAGCAGCAATAGAAAAACAACTTATCGAGTACAAGGGAACACCCATAAGACTATCGGCAGATTTTTCAGCAGAAGTTTGCAGGCTAGAAGAGAGTAGCCTGATATAGACAAACTGCTGCCAACCCAGAATACTCTACCAGGAAAGGCTATCTTCAGAATTGGAGAGAAAAAAGATTTCAAGACAAGCAAAAGCTAAAGGGATTTATCACCACCACTAGAGTGGCCTTACAAGAAATGCTAAAGGGATTTCTTTAAGCTGACACAAAAGGACACTAATCAGCAACAAGAAAACATATGAAAGTATAAATCTCACTAGCAAAGGTAAATATTTTTTTAAATTCAGAATTATTTAATGATGTGATGGTGATGGGTTAATTACTTATAAATCTATAAGAAAGTTAAGACAAAAGTAGTAATAATCCAATAAATACAATGTTATTAATGGATACACATGTAAAATATGTATATTGTGATATCAAAAACTGTTTTATGCTGGTCTCAGCCTATCAAAAATCAATGTTGTTGTTGGACTGGCTGTCGTGGTTCTTATTATGATTACAAGATGCCCTTCAGCAAATACCATCAGGAAACTTTTTGAAAAAATACAGGTATATTATTCACAGACTTGGATATTACACAGTATACCTGGGGCCGCACAGCAAAGTTGTGGGGAGAAGGAGAAGTAAAAAGAGAGGGGAAAAGGGAAAGTGGGGGAGGGAGAAGGGTGAGAGGCAGAGAGAGAAGATACAAGCATGGATCCAAGGGTTTGCTTTTATTAAGGTTGAGAACAGGGATTTAAGGTTCTGTAGGCTCACTCTTTTTTGGTGAGTTTATAAAAGCAGGAATTTAAATCAGGGAAGAAAAATAAGTAGCTTAAGTGGTCAGTTATTGAAATTAACCGAGATCTCTAAAACACAGGAGCCTTAGTGCGTGGAGGTAACCTGGCTTTTTATTTATTCTTGTGGCTGGCATAGTGTTTTTTGAAGATTGTCATCTTTGAAGTAGATGCCTCTTTGAAATGGATGCCTCAGCAATCAAAGCTTAAGTCAGGCACTTGAATTACAAAAATGAAAAACAAAATACAAAAGTCAGGGATTACACAACAAAAATATAAATGTGGACAGAGAGATTAAAATGTATCTTTAGAATGTGTTCAAACATAAGTTGTTATCAGCTCAAAATAGATTGTTATAATTCTAAGAATGTTTATATAAGCCTCTGGTAACCACAAAGCAAAAACCTATAGTAGATACACAAAAGACAGAAAAATCTAAGCATACCACTGTAGAATATTATCAGTCATAAAGGAAGATAATGGGAAAACAAGAAAGAAAGAAAGGAATTGTAAGAAAGGAATTATAAGAAATAATAATATGTCAGTAAATTAATAACTAACAATAATTGCTTTAAACATAAATGAACTAAATTCTCCAAAAAAGAATATTCCATGCAAATAGAAACCAAAAGAAAACTAGGATAGCCATACTTATATCAAACAAATATACTTAAAGACAAACACTGTAATAAGAAACAAAGAATGTCATTAATGATAAAGGGGTCAATACAACAAGAGGATGTAATATCTGTAAATATTTATGCAACCAACATAGGAGCACCTATATATAAAAAGCAAATATTAACAGACCTAAAGAGAGAAATAGAGGTCAATACAATAATAATGGGGAACTTTTATACCCAAATTTCATCAATGAATAGATCTTCCAGACAGAAAATCAATAAGGAAACATTTGATTTATACTACGTGTTAGATCAGATGAACCTAACAAATACTACAAAACATTCCATCCAAAAGCAACAGAATATACATAGTTTTCAAGCACACAAAGAAATTTTCCAGGATAGATTGTATGTTAAGCCTCAAAACAAATCTTGATAGTTTAAGATTGAAATTATATCAAGCATCTTTTCCAACTACAATGACATGAAATTAGAAATCAATTATAAGAAGAAAACTAGAAAATTTATAAATATGTGCAGATTAATTAAATATTCTAATGAACAACCAATGGATCAAAGAAGACATCAAAAATCAAAAAATGTTTTGAGACAAATGAAAATGTAAATATAGCATACCAAAATTTATGGGATACAGCAAAAACAGTTCTAAGAGAGAAAACTCATAGCAATAATAGCATATAGTAAAAAACAAGAAAGATCTCAAATAAACAACATAATATTATACTTCAAGGAACTAGAAAAGAACAAAATAAGCCCACAGTTAGTAGAAGGCAAGAAAGATCAAAGTAGGAATAAAGAAAATAGAGACTAAAGACAGTAGAAAAGATCAATGAAATTAAAAGCTGTTTTTTTTTGTTTTGTTTTGTTTTTAAGATAAACGAAATAGGTAAAGCTTTATCTAGACTCACCAAGGGAAAATAAAAGGACTAAAATAAATAGAAATGAAAGAGATGTTATAATGAATACCACAGAAATACAAAGGATCAGAAGAGATTACTATGGACAATTATACATAAACCTAGAAGAAATGGATGAATTTCTAAAAACATACAACCTATCAAAACTGAATCATGAAGGAAAAAAAAGATCAGAACCAACCAATTATTAGTAAGGAGATTGAATCAGTAATTAAAAATCTCCCAAAGAACAAAAATTCAGGACCAGACGACCTTCACTGGTGAATTATATGTAACATATTTTAAGAAAAAAATACCAGTTTATTTCAAAATCTTCCAAGAAATGGAAGAGAAATGGACACTTCCAAATTAATTTACCAGGCCAGCATAACCTTGATACCAAAGCTAGATAAGTACATTATGAGGAAAGAACATTATAGGCCAATATCCCTGATGAACACAGATGCAAAAAGCCCCTCAAAATACTAGTAAATTGAATTCAAGAGCACATTAAAAGGATCTTACAAAATGATCATGTAGGAAATAACCTTAGGGCACAAACATAGTTCAACACGCACAAATCACCTAATATGCTACACTACATTAACAGACTTAAGGATAAAAATTGTATGATCATCTCAATAAACACAGAAAAGTAATTTGACAAAATTCTATATCCTTTCATGATAAAAACTCTCAACAAATTAAATATGGAAAGAAAGTATCTCAACTTAAAGGCTATATATGACAACTGCATAGCTAACACCATATTCAATGGTGAAAGTTAAGAGCCTTTCTTCTGAGATCAATAAAACAAAAATATCCACTCCCAGCTCTTCTATTAAACATAATACTGAAGTCTACCCCTGAAATTAGGCAAAGAAATGAAATAAAAGTCACCCAAATCAGAAAGGAAGAAGTAAAATTATCTGTTCATAGATGACATGATCTTATATATAGATCCCTGAAGACATCAAAAAACTATTAAGAACTAATAAATAAATTCAGTAAAGTTGCATGATGCAAAATCAACCTACAAATATCAGTTGCATTTCTATACACTAACAACAAACCATCTAAAAGAGAAATTTAAAAAGCTATCTAATTTACAAAAGCATCAAAATAATAAAAATACTTGGGAATAAATTTAACCAAGAAGGTGAAAGACCTGTATAGTAAAACTATAAAAATTTGATGAAAAAACTTGAAGAAGACACAAATAAATGGATAGATATCCCATGTTCTTGGATTAGAATAATTAATATTATTAAAACGTCTATACTACCCAAAGTGATTTACAGATTCATTGCAATCCCTATCTAAATTCCAATTACCCTTTACACAAAAATGGAAAAGCACTTCTAGACTTTGTATAGAACCATTAAAGACCCTCAATATCTAAAACAAGCTTGAGAAAGAACAAAGCTGGAGACATCACAACTTTCTGATTTCAAAATATATTACAAAGCATAGTGATCAAAACAGTTTGGCACTGGCAGAAAAGCAGCACATAGCCCAGAAATAAACCTACATATATAGAGTCACCTAATTTTTGACAGGGGTCCCAAGAACACACAATGGATAAAGAATTGTCTGTTCAATAAATAGTGTTGGGAAAACCCGAATATCCATATGCAAAAGAATGAAACTAGATTTGTATCTTATACCACTGGCAAAAAATGAACTAAAAACGCATTAAATAGTTAAATGTACTACCTAAAACCATAATACTTTTAGAAGAAATCATAGGAAGAAAGAGCCTTAATATTGGTCTTGCCAATAATTTCTTGGATAGGATATCAAAAGCACAGGCAAAAATAAGCTAAAATAAATAAGTGAGAGTACATCAAATTAAAGAGCTTCAACACAACAAACCATAAACAAAATAAAAAAAAAACAACCTACAAAATGGGAGACAATATTTATAATCATATATCCAATAGGGGTTACTATGCAAATTATATGAAGAACTCACACATCTCAGTAGCAAAAAAGTAGATTATCCAATTTAAAAATGGTCAAAGGACCCGAATAGACATTGTTCCAAAGACTATTTAAAGGGCCAACAATTACATGAAAAGGTGTTCAGCATTACTAATATCAGAAAATGTAAGTCAAAAACATGATTAGATATGACTTCATACCTGTTAGGATGGCTTTTATTAAAAAAGATGAGAGATAACAAATGTTGCCAAAGATATGAAGAAAAAGGAATCCTTATACACTGTAGGTGGGAATAATAATCGATATAGTTGTTATAAAAAATTATGAAGGTTCCTCAAAAAATTAAGAATAGAAAAACCATATGATCCAACAATTCCACTCCTGTGAATATATCTAAAGGGAATGAAATCAGGATTTCAAAGAAATGTCTGCATTCTCATGTTTATTGCAGCATTATTCACAATACCCAAGATCTGGAAACAACCTTAATGTTCTTCAATGGAAAAATGAATAAAGAAGTTGTGAAGTATACACACACACACACACACACACACACACACACAGGAATATTATTCAGCAATAAAAAAGAAAGATATCTTGACATTTGTGACAACACACACAGAGGAATATTATTCAGCAATAAAAAAGAAAGATATCCTGACATTTGTGACAATATGGTAAGTCAACTAAGGCAGACAAATACTGTATGGTATCACTTATATGTGGAATCTTAAAAAAAAAAAAATCTATTATCATGGGAACAAATAGAAAGGTGGTTACCAGGGATTGAGGGGAGGGAGAAATGGGGAGATAGAGGTCAAAGGATACAAACTTTCAAATATAAAAGGTAAGTTCTGTGGATCTAAGTAGAACTTCTTAAGCATTCATTCACACACACATACACACAAACACACACTCATACACACACAGACGAAAGAGTTAACTATATAAAGGGATGGATGTGTTAATTACCTTTTTTTTTTATTTTAGGCGAGGCAACCCTTGGTTGACCTCACAGATTGCAAGGACCTTGTCAGTTTCCAATCCCTTATTTTTTAATTTTATTTTTTATGCCTACCGCACCTGGTCTTCCTAGGTGGTCTCCCATCCAAGTACTAACCAGGCCCGACCGTGCTTAGCTTCCGAGATCAGACGGGATCGGGCTGGTTCAGGGTGGTATGGCCATAGACAATTATCTTAATCTTAGTAATTGTTCCAGAATGTATATGAACATCAAATCATCACATTGTATACTTTAAATATATACAATTATATTCGTCAGTTATTCCTCATTAAATTTGGTGGAGGGGGGAAGCTAAATTCATGTCATAAAATCATTAAAAGAGATTAGAAAGTTACTTTGATGCTCAAGATGACTGTTAACATTAAAGTTTTAATAGTTTAGAGTATTTATTTACTAAGAATAACAAAGTCAATATTATAAAGCAAAACTATAGACACAAAGGAATATTTTTAAAAATCCCTAGTGTGAGAAAATTTAATTCATTTCTTTAGTCCAGACTGATAAGTGGATAAATAATATGAAAATAATAATCAAAAGTAAAGACAGATGATCTAACAAACATTGTGAATGTGATAGGTCTCAATGAAATCTATTTAACTCTACATGTGAAAAATCACTACCTACATGTTCACAAAACAATAAGCATGATCAGAATCTCCACTATTAAAAAAGCTTCTATAATCCCAAAATGTAAATATTATAAAGATATTATCTGATTAAAGAGAAATAAAACTAGAAATCTTTAACATAAAAAATCAGAAAACCAAAATACCCCACGAAAAATAAATAATGATACTTTTCATAAACAATTTTTCACTAAAGAGAATCAAATCAATATGTTACAAAATCTAGAAAATATTTAAATGAAGATGTTCTATATTGAAACCTATAGGATATAGCTAAAGCCATATAAACATAATCCATAGCTATAAATTTTATGTCAATTAAAAGAAATAATTAAGCTACTAGATTTAATAAGTTAGAAAACAAATCACAAACTAAGCCAAAGAAAAACAGAGGAATTATTAATGATAAAAGAAACTATAAACCTGAAAAAAGTATAACCAATAAAATTTAAAACTAGTTCTCAAAATAATCGTATAGTCAAGAAACTACTAACCAAACTAGTCATAAAAAAAGGATAAATAAATACAAAAAATTTTAAAATATGGAATAAAAAACAAAAATTAGAAAATTAGGAACAGTATAAAAGCTTCTTTGCTCAATAATAAAATGAATTTGAAAACCTGAATAAAATAAATGTTTTTCTAGAAAAATGGAAACATTGCATTTGGAATAATATCCCAAACATGTCAATTTCCACATAAAAAATTATGTTGTTAAAATAAGACTTCCTACCAAAAATTCTAGGCCTTGGTTTTACATAGGAAATTTATAAAAATCCTTAACAAATAGGTCATTTCAAAGATATTTAAACTCCTTTAGATCATAATTTAAAAAATAACTAAATTATATTTTTCAAAGCACAACAGATACCAAAACATGTTAAATACTGCATAAAAATACTACAGATCAATATTATTTATGATTCATAATAAGATGATCCATTGTAAAATGTCTGCAGACAGAATTCAGAGTTATAAGAGCAATATGTTATCAATAATAGGTGAGGGATGAAGAAGTACACAGTCACAGGGATGTAGAGTACAACATAGGGAATAAGAGAGAAAAAAATTAAAATTATAAGAAATAACTCAGCATATAAATTAATATGCATAAATAAGTAGCTTTCAAATAAAATAGTTTGAACCATATTGAAGATTTTCACTGGTCAAAATACATAAAATATAAGCAATTCAATTAACCAACAACAACCGATAAAAAGATTTAGTAAAATAAAATTATAATGGAGACCCCACTTACAAGAGTACAAAAAAATATACAGTGCCTACAAATAAACTTAACTAGAAATAAATAAGGACTTTGACTAGAAACTTTAAAACACTAATGAAGGAAGAAGACTAGATTTATAATGTAATGTGGTATCAATTAAAAAGTTTTTTTGAATTAAACAATCTAAATGCCATATAGGAAATAAACATGAATAGCCAAGAAAATTCTTTGAAATAAGTGTAATGAGTAGCCTTAGCCTCCTAATATTGAAATATACTATAAAACTTCCATAAGTAAAATAAGATAGCACATTAATAGACTATCAAATTAGGAAAAGCCAGAAATATATGCATATATTTATGATACTTTAATATACAAAAATGTTTAGCTCTCAGGAAGGAAAAAATAGCTCATTCTATAAAAGGTTTTAGAAAACCTGGGTAACCATCAAAACAAAAATGAATTTGAAACTGCATTTCACATCATATGAAAAAATTCAAAATGAATTAAATATTGAAACGTCAAATTTTAACAATGGCATGAGGTGCAGCTGGGAAATGAATGACCTCAATTTCCTCTTGCAAAACCAGAATGGCCTTCTAATTACAGAATCTAATTTCCCAATTCTTTATCCACTGGACATATTTGAACATTTTGCAGCTGTTCATTTCCATTTGAAACCACTCAAATCTTTGGCTCCAGTAACTTCAGGGTTCAATGCAGACTCAGGCCAGGCAGACAGTTGCTCATTCAGTATGCCAATATATAAAGAACACTAAAATATCACTGAATATGTGATAAGAAGAAAAATGAATTTCCAAGACTTCTCCTAGATACATTATTGATTAAACTGCTCAAGTCTGAGGGAAACTGCCTTTGACTCCTTCTCTAATGACAACGATGTTTTAAGGAGGTAGGCTTTGTTAACTCTAAGTCTTTTGTTTTGCTGAGAGCTATGCAAACTGAGGTTATGTCTTTTTCCAACATGCTCCCAAGTAAGTGTTTAGCCTCTTCTCTGAATGAATGAGAAATAGTTAGAGAGTGAGATTTAAATGAGCAACAAGCAATTGGCTTGCTGGGTATGTCCATGTCTCTATGTGTTGTAGACACTAAACTTTCTGACCTCTCTGGTTCTTTAAAGTCTTCATCTCTAAAATCTTTCTGTGCTTCTTAAATATTATCATTGTCCTCAGTTGGGTCCTCCCTTCAAGAGATCGCATCCACACAGAATTCAAAAATCAAAAATATATACTGATGACTCCAAAACTATAAAATTATATCTTTAGTCTAGAAAACCTTTGGCTCCAGACAATTACTACCAACTTCCTGTTAAATTGTCTCAAGCAAGAGACAACCACATGTAGGCAGACAAATATAGTAAAGAGCAAAGATACTGGAGCCGGATTATGTGGTTTCAAATACCAGGTCAACCAATTACTAGCAATGTGATCCTACACAAGTTGTTCAGTTTCACTGTGCTTCAGTTTCCCCATCTAAATAATAAAAGTACCTAATTCATATGATTTTCAGATTATTATATTTATAAAGCTTGTAGAACAGGACTTAGCACAAAGTAAGAACTATGTTAGTGTTAAATGAATATAAATAATAAATGAGGAAAATTTACAGTGAGTGTGTTCCACATAGAACCTCCAAGGAACTTATCCAGGTGCTTCATTAGAAAGCCAATAGTTAAACTTCTGTCATTAAGGACTTTGATAGTCTATGAGCATGATCCAGGAGAATAAAGCAGTTGACAGTAAGAGAAACAAAGCATTGTTCTTGAAAACCCAATAAAGGGATTCTTGTCCTTTTACTCTTTATCTCTTCTTATAGTAGCTACAGAAATAAAAGAGTAAGAAAGATGATGGGGAAATGTCCCAGAGAGACATACAATAAACTTCCATTTGACTCTACGTGATAATAAGGAAATGAGAGAGCAAATGGCACTTCCTTCTTACTCCAGTCCTTAGCCCCAAATCAGGCCTGAGTTGTAATGAGGAAGGATATGAGATTGAGTTGTAAACTAGACTAGACTTTTTAATAACAAAGAAGAAATAAGTTATAAAATCTACCCAAGAAGTCATTAAGAAATCTGCTACCTGTGGGAAGGAAGATTTGGCATTGCACAGTTGAGGATATTTATTAAAGAAAGAAAATCCTTTTCAAGTTTGTACCCAACAAAGATCAGACTCTCCCATAAACCTGTTATAAAATATATAGCTATAAAAAGAACTTTGACATGAGAGGCAGGCTATGGCACTAAAATGGCTCTGGTTGGATAAACTTCTGCAAAATTTAAAATATTTTCATCAAATAAAAAAAATCAATAACATTTGATAGAAACCAGGAGTTATTTAAAATGGCTTATACTATAACTAATTTTATTGCCATAATGATAAAAGTCTAATATTAAAAATCACTTTTTACCCAATATAAATAATTTCATTAAACTCAGGAATTTCTACAGACAGATGTGCCTTTACACAAACACAGACATATACATACAACTCAAAATTTGGGATATTGTCATATTCTAGCAAAACAAAAATTATATTAATTATTCCCCTTATTTCAAATTTTCACATGAATCAGATTATATAAGGCAGATACAAACAAAAATGATAAATAAGGCAGGCAATAAAGAGTGGATAATCACCTACTCAGTGTTGTTTGAAAAATGCAAACAAAACACATATCAGATGCAGAATTATATTTTGCCCATTCCATTTATTGACTATATCATCTTTCAGGATAGCTATCTCACCTTTCACTGGCATTAGAATGATCATGCAGGGTGGGAGGGTGCATTATTTCAAAAATAGATATTAAATCAGTTTGTTAATGTATAAAACACTGTAACAAAGATTAAATATATGTAATAAGCATTAAATATATGTAAACTTTTGGTTATTATTATTAATTCCTGAGATGTGAGGAGTTTACATGCTCCTATCAAAGTTCATTAGTTCATTAGTTTTGGTAGACTTTATACCTGACTAAAGAGTTGAGGTAGAGAATTGGAAACTCTCAATTTTAGCTTAATGAAAGGGTAAAGAATATAGAGTAAGCAGGTGAGACAACATGAGGATTTAACAAGTAGGTTACAAATGATGATTTGCAAAGAACAACTTTTTGGAGGATCACAGCCAAAAGTAAAGATTCAGTTAGTTCCTCCACTTAAAATATTTTACTAATGTTTTTCTTTTAAAGTTCACTTTCATAATAACAGCAGTAGAAGACACAGAACAACATGAAAAATGGGTGACACTGGGAGAATGCCATGTGATGACACAGGCAAAGACTAGAGTGAAGCAACTGTAAGCCAAGAAATGCCAAGGATTTTAGGCAACCTCTAGAAGCTAGGAAAAGGCCAAGAGGGATCCTCCCCTAGAGCCTCTGGAGAGAGCACAGCCTTGTACTCACCTTGATTTTGGACTTTTAGCCTCCAGGACTGTAATAGAATAAATTTATTTTGTTTTAGCCACCAATTTCATTGTACTTTATTAATACACCCCTAGAAAGCTAATACAGATTTTAGCTGAAGGAATCTGCCTATTATATGAAAGTCTCTAAACATGATGGGGATGGAAGCTCTCTGCTTTGTGTTAGTTTCTTTATTGCCTCTCTCACAGCCCCATATAATTCTCTCTAAATCTGAATCCATAAATACCATAGGAAAATTTACTGCAAACACCAGATTCTCCAAATCAGCTTCAGCTGGTTCCTTCAGGCATTTCTGGCGTTCCCTATACTTTCTGAATTTCTACAGATGTCAGCATCTTAATTGTTCCAAGTCTCTTCTCCCTTCTTCTTCCTTTTCCTTCTCTCCTTTTTATCTTCTCTATTCTCTATCTTTATCTTTGTCTCTATCTCTATCTCTTTTATTAGTTTCTCTTTTTCATTTTGTCAAATTTTAAGTTTGAAATATTGCTTCAAAAACTCTTCAGTACACTTCCTCTGACAACTGCTCACTTCCACAGCTGGGCCTACATAGCTTGCAGGCCCTTAGTCCCATTGCTTATCCTATTCTGTGGAAAACTTCCACCTCAGTTTCCTCAGGTCCATCTGTAAGGAAGACATAACAAAGGGAGATAGCCATCATCCAGACATTCTAAGATATGTGGTTCTCAAAATGTTGTCCCCAGACTAGCAGAATCAGCAATATTTGAGTACTAGTTAAAAATGCAAATTTTCTAGCCACACCCAGACCTACTTAATGAGAAGTTCTGGGGTTGGGGTCCTGCCATTTTTGTTTTAATAAGCTTTTCAGGTGATTCTGATGCATGCTAAAGTTTAAGAATTAACTGTTATAGATGATTCTCAGCAAAGTAACTGACCCTGTGAGAAATGTAGTTAGTAGTTAAGTCAGAGGGATGAGCTAGAAGCAGATCAACAGGGTTAATTAAAGTGAAAAGGCTAGAGCTGTGTACTGTGGTTCCTTTTCTGTTGCTTATTCAAGGGGCTCACAGAGGTAGGAGAAATTGTATTTTAATTGGAATAAGTAAAATCATTATTAATGAGCTATGATAAAAAGATGTGAATTTTAATTTATGATTTGGTCATTTATTTCCTTAGCAAACATTTATTGAAACTGTTTCAGACAATGAGGATACTATAGCCAGTAAGACAGAGATCTTGTTCATAGAGTTAAATTCTGGTAGATGTAAGAGAAGGAAAATCCTTTACCCATTTTGGTCTCTGGCTGGGACTAAAAGTTAAGTTGACATAAGGTAGATTGAACAGGAGAAAGTATACAAGTTTTGTTGATTTTTTGCATGTATATGAGAGCCTTCACAGGAGAATAAAGATTGAAGAAGTAACCCAAAACACAAAGCTTTTATATCTTTTAGACAAGAAGCAATACATTTGTGAAGAATTGACAAGACAGAGGGGTTTGGGCTAGGGACAGTAAATTGTGGAGAAGTGACCAAAAAGATAGGGTTCGTGTAACAAAATTTGTACAGATTTCTCAGCCTCAACTTCCTATCTCTGGTAATAAGAATACCTTTCTTCCTCAGTACAGGGAGGGCACCTTTCAAATGAAAGTTTTATCTCTTGCTTTTAGGAAGAGAAAATGAGGGTCAGAGTACCATTCTTTCACCTGCTGTTTCTCAAGTGTCTTAAAATTAAAATAATCAATATGCCAAAGTGACATATTTTGGGATGACATGCTCTGAACTCCTTCATAGTGAAGACAGACAATGAAAAGTAAATACTGTAAAATTGTAGGTAGTGTTAAGAGCTATTAAGAAAAGCTTTGTAAGAAATTGGGTAATAAATGAGATTGGATGATGGGATGAGCAGAAAAAAGGAACACTTAAACAAAAAAAAAAATGAAGTTTGAGAAGGCATCTTCAATTTGGGAATAATATATTCTGGCAGGGAGAACAGGAAAATGCAAAAACCTTGGGGTGGACTGAACTTGAACTTTTCAAAGAACAGCAAGAAGTTGAGTGTCGCTACAGCAGAATTAGCAAAAGGAGAGGAGGGTAGGAGATAAAAGTAGAGGCCAAATCATGTAGGACTTGAAAACGTCTTCAGGACATCAGATTTTTTCCTAAATGTTATGTGAACTCACTGGAAATTTGTTTCAGTAAGAAGATTGACATGATTTCTCAGCTGCTGTGAGAAGAGACTATAGGTAGGGCAAGGGTAGAAAAAGGTAAGACCATTGAGGAGTCTAGTGGTAGAGGTCAAAACAAGAGTGATGGTAATTTGGATTAGAGTGGTAACAGATGAGATAAAAGTCATGGTCAGATTATGGAAGTATTTTAAATGTACAGCTAACAGAATTTATGGGTGCATTGGATATGAAGTGTGAGACAACTTTGTGAATTTACTATAGCAAAATGATTAGACATGGATGACTTCTAGATTTGGGGGCTAAAAAAAAGAGTACTGGATAGTGCCTTAGTGAGATAGGGGTCACTGTGGCAGCAGCAGGCTTGAAGCAGGATATTGAAGTCAGTTTGGGCATGTTAAATTTGCCCATCTAAATAAATTTATTGAGTAAAGTGCCATATATAATATTGGTGCTGAGGGGATATGCAAGCCTGGTGAGAAAAATCAGGAGGAATTCATGACTCTTAAGAGAGAAAAGTTCTGAAGACAACACAATCCATAAGAGAGGAGGAAAAGTGTTCGCAGGTAAGAAAGGAGACACTGAACTTCCTTGGTGCGACATGGAATATACACCTAGAAACTAAATGTCGAGATTTGGGATAAGCATTCAGTAATATTTATTGACAACTTGAAACAGACTGTATTCACAGATGTGGGTCTGGCTACTTTGATAGATTACTAGTTCAATAGGACCTCGAATTTTCTCTTCAGGATCCACCTGTCAGTGAACAACAAAAATTTACAGAGATTTCCTATCAATTAATCACAGTTGGTGTGTTTTAATACAAAGACAAAAACCTCAAATAAAAAATAAAAGTCAAATTTTAGATGTTTCCTTATGTAGAAAAGGGCTAGAAGAAAATATTTATAGGAAATACACTAACAAAAAGCACTATAATAACAGTAGGTTCACAGCCAAACTTTAACGATGTATTTAATGTATTGCATATTATCAAGAGAGTTTAATAAATGTATTCTGTTGCGAATTAATGTGGTATACAGAAACAAACTGATTTAATATATTTTCTTCAAATATTCCTGCATATCTTCTTAGCCAAGATATTAAAATAAGTTGTAACTCTAAATATTTCATTTATTATTATAGCCTAAAGACACAAAATCTATTTTTGTAAACTTGTTAATATGTATATTTTAAACACCTCTAATATTTGTATTTGAGAACATCAATAAATATTTGTCAAATATTATTTGAACATTAGAACTTTAAATAACTGACTTTTGCACCTTAGGTTATATATATATATAATCTTAGGTTTTAAATATCTATATCTATATATCTATATATGTATATATAGATAGAAATTTTTTCAGCATAATGAAAAACCCAGAAAAAATAAAATTATAGCTAAATAAGAATGCAAAAAAAAAAACTAATACTAAAATAGTGAGAGGCACAATTAATATCAGCTTTTAAAACAGAACTAGTGAAACACGCAAATAAGTTTTTTTCTTAATTGTAAAAAAAAAATTCTTTATAAACAATATGATTTGGTTACAAATTTACACTAGTAATTTCATAGCAAATGTATAACACGTGTACCACCATGAAGACAGGGGCAAGCTGTAATCAGACTGCTTTGTGAATTTACTATAGCAAAATGATTAGACACTGTATTTAATCATGCCACGTCTGGGATTTGGCATTCTAACAACTGTAGCCTAGCTGCCAGCCCTGCCACAGTGGTAGAAATTTACCAGTCCTTTGTAATAAGCATGTCTGGAGTTATTCCTTTGATTACTTTCAAGTGAGAAAGGAAAAAAAAAAGGAATTACACACATCGTCTACATTTGCAGAGATGGCATGACTCATATGTGATTTGAGGCTTCTCTTATATCTTACTACCCAGTGGTATCCATATGAGTAATCTGCTATGAACTCAGGAAATGAGTATTGGATACTTTTCATGATGAAACTAATAAATTATTCTAATGAATTCTGATGAACGTGAATTAATACAATAATCTGAAAGATTTCAAATTACATTATGCTGGAGCATAGAATAGCTCGTTATATAGCCTTAGTGCCTTTCCAAGTTCTAAAGGAATATATTGTAGTATAAATATTATAATATACAATCAAATTTTGCTGCCAAATCGTATCTGCTAAAATACAACAATTGAATGTATCAAACATCTCTAGTAAAGTTAATTCTCCTATGGTAAGACTTCAAAATGCCTGTTCTCAATCACCAAAATCCCAAATTAGATTGCATCATATTTTCTTTTTTGACAACCGCTTCTAGAATGATGATACCATTAACAGAAAAACAGAAATGTTGCACAGGAAAACTAATTGGAAGGGGATATTAAGAGTCTGTTTTGAGACTTGAGAATTTAAAATGACATTGCATTATGCAGATGAAGATGGAAGTGATCATTTGTAAATATTTTACTGGTGTATTTGAAATAGAGTAAATAATGCTAGCTGCTGTAATAACAAATCTGAAAATCTTACTAGCTTCATATAACAAGTGAATTCTTTGCTCCAATTAAGACATTTTTGTTGGCAAGCACTTCTGATTATTCAGGGGGCAGGTTGTTTACATCTTGTTGCTCAGACCTAGTCCAGTATCTCCATTCATTTGGTGAATAAAGATCAAAAGAGTCAAGACTTCTGTGTGGAAGATTGTTGGAAGCTGGGCCTTGAAGTGACATATACTAATCACCGTTGTCCACATTTTATTGTGTAAAACTGTAAGGAGGCTGGGAAATATAGTATATTTGTGTGCCCAGAAGTAAAAGGTGAACACACAAATCTCTGTCACACTTTGTTTGGTTAAGAGGTGAGGAATTGTGATATGAACTTGGGCAGCAGCATAGAAGTGACCACAAAAACTTGATGATAGGTGAGTATTTTGAAAAAGTGGGTGTACATGAAAAAGCCAAAGTTTAATGCTGCATCTTAAGAAGCTGCGGTACTTATGTAACAAGAGAAGATGTAATTTTTTCCAGTATATTAGTATTAAATTAACCTTTATAAATATGAATTGTATTAACGTTAAGTATTTTGTCAATAGGAGGAATAAAATCAACATATTGAACTGATTGAAGAGATCCAAGTTTTCTCTTCTTTAGTTTTATCCATCATTTAATTCCACTTTTAAGAAAACATCTTTGTTTTTTTAAGTTAAATTGATATATTCTAGTTTTTGCCTCTGTGACGATGGAGCCCCATTTTATACCTGTATAAAAGGACTATTCCCTTTAAATCACTTTCCACAGTATTAAATATCTCTCCTGTACTTTATTCATAGGTATTGTTTTAATTCTTTGTTGAATTGAATGAAACTATGCAAAATAAGAGACTAGCCATATTTTTTGGCAAGGCACACAAATGGAATCTCTAAGTAGATACAGTTAGTATTTCAAATTAAATATCATTTAAAAAGTGGCTGTTTGCATATAACATGATACAATACTCTACACATTTTACAGTAAACATTGTTGACTGGAATTTATAGTTGAAATTTATCTCCAAGTTTTTTTTTAATAGCGTTTTTCATTAAATGATTTTTTAATTGGCATATTCTAGTATCCTCAATATTCATTTTAATTATTGACATGTCACTCTAACAGATGTTTCCAAGGGAAATGTTTATTTCAATATTAACAGCAGTGAAATGTCTGCTGTTGGAAAGAAAGAAATTTGTGATTTTATTTCTTGAAATTTTACCTAGGCTGGTGGCTCATCGCCCACAATGTCTACCATCCATCTTGGGCAAACATATTTATATTAGGAATGGCCAACCACTTTCTTAATATTACCTGGAATTCTAATTGTGTTCTTCTGAGATACATGAAAATTTTCTTGCAATTTCTATAATGTTTTTATTTGCCTATATCCATGTAATCCGAAACTAAGAAAGCTGAGATAGAAGACATAACTCGTTTAAAATTATTAAAAATATAATAGTGGAAAAAGAATACTTACAATTTAAAAGGCAATCTATCCTTTTACTCATCCATCTAAAAATAACTTCAGACTGAAAGAGATCTTTCTCATTATAAATGTTAGAAATACATCTGGTATTTTCTTGAGTTCTGCGGTTGTACAGAGTTTTATCTTGACCTGATTTTTATCTTCTAAAGAGTTTTAAAGGAAATGAAATTGTGTAATCCATGGCGTATACCTTCCTATCACCACTTTTTAGGAGAAAATCAAACTAGGTGAACTCTTATTCAGTGAATACCTTATAAATAATGAGCATTTTTTAATAAGTAAAAACCTAATGTTGCAATGTAAGGACTCTTAAATATGACTGCTAACACTCTAATGAGCTATGTCATAATACTAAAAAAGAAAAATCTAAATTTATTATTGCTTCCAGCAGAATATCTGAACATAACACAAATAATAGCTGTATTGATTTCGGTCCAGGTGTTTTTGTCGAAGCCAAATAAAAATTAATAACATAATTTTTGCAAAGTAAAAATTGTTTTTCCAAGCAAAGTAAATATGATTATATCTCTTTACGCAATGTTGTTTCCCCTGCCCCACTCTTGAGAGTTATGACTAGTTCCCAAGAAGCCTAGAGGATAAAAGTTGTTTGGAACTTTTTGGAAAAGAGATTAGCAATTGGTTCAAGGACTTCAAATAGTTCATAACAATGGCTGCTTTTACATGGATGAAGTGATGACTGCAGCAGGAAGGTCAATTATTAGAATTTGTTGTCATGTCTTTTTACCTAAATTCAAACCCCAACTCAAGAGCTTTCTAGCTGTATTCAGACAAATGACTTAAACTCTCTATTCTTAATGGTTTTTTTTTTAATCTGTAAAATGGAAACAGTGATACTACCTAATTCATAAGATTGTAAATATTAATTTTGTAAAGTGCTTAGAACAGTGCCTGACACACAATAAACTATTATTGTCTTTAATTTTTTGTTTATCAAGTAAGAGAAAAAGATCATAGGAGAGCACAAAAGAAAAATATAATCTGATGTCATACTTCTGTTTTAGACCAACGAGAGTAAGCTATATAACACATTCATTTACTCATCCATTTAGTCATATTTTTAAGTTATAGTCTCTATCAGGTTATTTGTTAGAGGCTGTGATTATAGCAGTGAATGAGACAGACGTGACCAAACCCTGAGAGCCCAGAGAATTTTACCATTAGAAAGTACTATACAAAAATATGCAATTAAGAGTTACAACTGTCTTGAATCACCTGCTAAGTACTATGAGCCTTTGTAATTAATAACAATAGTAATAGTACATTTTAATTTTAATCGACAGTTATTGTACATTTACTTTCTCTTTCTTCACAACAAACCATAGGGTATACATTATACCCATATTATAAATAAGAATCTCGAGATTGTACATAATTTAATAGTGCCTCTGAGCTCACACAACTAGTAAAGTGACAGGGCCAGAATTCACATTTCTTCCCTTACTCACTTCGCTAGCTATTAAGAAGCAAAATTCCATTTTAAGAAATCCCTACATTATGTACTATGTACATTTTTTTTTTCCTCCTGAGTGCTTTCTTCTCTGTCAGGAAACATTCTCTATTTTACCCCAAATCAAAACCTATTCTTCAATCAAGCCATTGGATCGCAAACTTGCCTATTGACTTTGCCCTTAAAATATTACGCCTTGAACAAACTACTAGAAATTCTGATTTAATTGGTCTGGAATATTAGCTGAATATTAAAATTTATAGCTCTTTAGTTGATTTTAACATACCATGGAGGTTTAGAACCAATGAACTAAGGTATAAATGAATTCTTAGGTAGTGCTTAAGACAGGGATTAGAGATTTAAATTCAAGGGATTAAGTTATAATTTCTCCAGTATGTGATACTTTGAAGAGAGAGTATAAAACAGAAAAAAAAAAAAAGCAATGTTTCATAGATATTTACAATCTACAGTTATGCTAGAGGAAAGAAAAAAAAGATGAATTAAAGGCTGGCTATCAGGGAGGGAGGAGGAATTCAGGAGATAAAATTGTCTGTATTGAGACACTATATGGAAGAGATATCTTCACCTTCATGTTCACTGCATTATTATTTCCAATAGCCAAGCCATAGAAGCAACCTAAATGTCCATCAAAAGATGAATGGATATATAATTTTTGATATACACACATACATAATGGAACATTATTTAATCATAAAAAAAGATGGGAATCCTGACATTTGAAAAAACATGGATGGACGGTAAGGGCATTATACTAAGTGAAATAAATCAAAGAGAAAGATGAATACTGGATGATCTCACTTATATGTGGAATCTTAAAAAAAATAAACTCATAGAAAAAGAGATCAGATTTGTGGTCACCAGAGGTGAGAGATACGTAGATGGAGGAATTGGATGAAGGTGGTCCAAAGGCACAAGCTATTAGATAAATAAACACAGGTATGTAATGTACAACATGATGATGTTGGCTAACACCACTATATGCTATATTTAAAAGTTTCTAAGAGAATAGATCCTAAAAGTTTTCAGTACAAGGAAAAAAAATATATTTTTGTGTGTGTGTTAATATGACATGATAGATGTTAACTAAATTTATTGTGGTAATCATTTTACAATATCTGTAAATCAAGTCATTAGGTGGTACACCTTAAACTTATACAGTGCCGTATGTCAATCATATCTCAATAACACTAAAAAAATATTACCCAGCACATAAAATCACCCATTACATGTTATCCAGGTTGGACTCAGTTTTCATGGGAACTAATGTTTATAAACTTTGGCGGACTATACTCAAAAACAAAATAATAAAAAATTGCAAATTCAAAATTAAATACATTTCTGTCATTTGTTTAGAACATTTAAAAAGTTACAAAGAACTACAAAATTTAAAAAGCTGACAAATATCAACGTCACAAAATCTAGAAAAAAATTGTCTATTATGGCTTAACACAGTCAAATACTTTTCTATATTTTTGGCTGAATTCTCTTTGTCCATTAACATGAAAATTATTTTAGTATTTTTTATAAAGAATAGAAAGATAAAGTATGTTTTAATATATCATTATTATTGATAGTTTTAACAAGATATTGAAAAGACACAAATTTTCACATACAATTTTATATGTTCTATGATTACAGGATTTTCTGCAAATTAGCTTCTGGCTTTACACATTTCAAACTATATCTCTACTATCGCAAACATATTTTTGGTGCTCAGAGCCGTAGAATGAGTTTACTTTTTATTAAAACGTCTAGCCCTATCCAAATGCCCTGAGATATTTGCATCATGGGCAGTAGATGTATTCCTGAAAGCTATTCATAACTAGCAATTATTTAGCAATTATTTAACTGTACACCAAAGGTGCTATGAACCATTCAGTTACTTCCTACTAAAAACAAATTACATATATCCCCAATTAAACTCTTCTTTAACTGGATTCCAGTAACACCTGAGGTGAATCCAAAAGCATTATCTTAGGGAAAATGTGATAGAGAGGAAAGTCATACAGGAAAGATAGTGGTCTCAACTGATTGCAGTTATTACACCAATTTCAAAAATTTTACCTAAAATATATGACTCTTAAGATACTTGTCCAAATTAGGGATCCCAAAGAATAAGCTTTAGGTCATCCATAGCAAATCAACCTCTGAAGATTAGCCATTACTATCAGTAGAATCTCTATATTTTCAGTAGAAGGTAGTAATCAGGTTAGAACACTTGGATAAGTAACTGATATGTAAATGCCATTCTAAGAATTTTATAGATTTTAATGCATTTAAGCCTCTAAAGAAACTTATTGTGTAAATATTATTATCATCACCATCTCTCAAATGTGGAAAGTGACTCTCACAGAGGTCAATGACCTTCATTCACACACAGAGTAAATGGCCAATGTAGATGTGTTCTAAACACACAATGCAATGTATGTAGGCCTTACTGTTGAATTGTACACTTGAAACTTACTGGATTTTGTTAACCAATGTCACCATAATAAAAAATACATACATGCATGCATACGTACATGCATGCATACGTACATGCATACATATATACAAACATACAACAGTTTGACTACAGGGCATGTTAGGAATCTCTGCAGTTCAGCCTCTTAGGTTATTCTTGAAGTTGAAAATACATAGGTCTTTAGTTTGAGAAACTGTCAAATAAGAACAGCGAGTGTGGGAGTTGATAAAGATTGTGGAAAATTCCTTGCTTAAAGTGAAAGACAGGTCTATGAGGTCAGTATGGGAGTCTATTGTGGAAAATTCCTTGCTTAAAGTGAAAGACAGTTAGGTCTATGAGGTCAGTATGGGAGTTTGCCATATACCATTGAGGCAGCTCACACAACACATAAAGGGAAACTTTAAGGTGAGCCTGACAAGTGAAAAGGGAACAACTGAAAGAAATATCAAGCAAAATAAATATAACAGCATTTACCAGAGTCTATTTTAATTGCTTATTTATTTTCCTGTATCCGCCAATCCATGACCTCATTAGTAGCAGATTTTATCTTTTATTTTAGTCCTGTCATATTAGAGGTGTTCAGTAAACTAATGAGTGATGAATAAACAAATAAATGGAAGGAAAAAGAAATGTAATGCCTCACATCCTTCTTACAATGCATCACAGGGTTTTATGTTGACCACCACCGAACATAGCTGTGAGCAATAACCAGAGATGTAACTCACAAAACAGTCCACAAATACCATACATGACTACCCACTCTTTGAACACTTGGAACACTTTTATTCTCTTATAATTACCATATCCATTCATCCAACAAATATATAATGAGTACTATTATGTGATAAGCATTGTTTCAGGCAATAGTGAAAAAATATTGAACAAAAATGGCTCGACTTCGTGTTCCTCCTGTAGATATATTGTCTCTGTCCAATTTTTCTTATATTAAAAAAAAAAAAAACTTCTTATGGCCTATACAATATTTTAGTACCTGTAACACCTAGTAATTCATCTAAAACATAGTAAGCCCACTTGTCAGTGCTGAATGATATTAGACTGAACAAAAAGTAAACTATGTTTTTATATCTTATAGTCTAAATTCTAAATGATTTTATACATATATACCATATTGGCCCCATGAGAAACTATTTATTACCTATTTATACTGGGGAATAGTCTTTCCTGAGGAATTTTTATGTGTACATTGCTGTTCCTAATTCAGAACCTATAATTTAACTAAGGGTGTGATCTTCTAGAAACCCTTTCCTGAAACATAACCCCATAGATATACAAGCATCTCTGATCTGCAGATACTGAGGTGGTACCCAAGCACCAAACATTGTGGTTTAATTTTTGAGCACCCCCTGGTATCAACTATAGATTCTTCACTTAGTCTGCAGGAATCAGAATGCATCGTTTCCTATTATTACTGAAATTTGAAATCCTGATTTCTCCATCAATTTAAATAATTTATTTCTAGGATATGAAACAGCCTGATTTTACATTTAAAATCCAAAGAGAATTCTGAATGTTTTTATTTTGAAAAATTACTATAGTTTAAAACATGTACTTTCAAACATTTAAATTCTCAATTTACCAGTTTTGTCTCAAACTTCCTGCCATTCAAGTCCTGTCAAATGTCCTGTTGTTTTTTCTTGAGAAGTGAATGCTGTTGTTTGTAACAGCACCAGAAAGTTTTCATGTGAAGCCAGTGTTTATTTCATTGTTTTGATTGTACCTCCCTACTTCTCCAAAAATCAAATATGGTTTTATAACTTTTTTGGATGTATGGTTTAGTTTTTTTTTTTTTTTTTTTCTTTTGGGAATAATACATAAAAGAAAACGAGGTTAAAAAACACTATAGATTTTTTAAACTAAGTAAATATTGCTAGGAAGACAAAGAAACGAACTCTGAAACATTTTAATTCTTATTCCTATTTTGAAGAGCATATAGTACAATGTACAATTCTATTGATAAAATTGTTATTTTGTGTGGTAAAACTTATGACATTAGTTAACTCCTAGCACATTTATAGATATAAATTTGAGTAACTTTTCTTTCCCCTAGAGGAAATTAAGCAAATTGAGTCTAGCCTAAAGATAAGATATTCTATAATACCATATCTATACTATATAGCTCATTAATTATTTCTTCTTGAAATAGTTGCCAAGTTATCATTATTTTTAAGAGAATTAAATGAAAAATTTTAATGTGACTTTGGGCAAGTTGGTAGCCTTTTCAAAGTCAACCATTATGTCATATTCTCTCATCTTCTATAATATAAGAATATGACATCTTCTATAATATGTCATATTCCTACATATGGAAGACTTGAGGCTTACAAATTCCACTATGATTAAAGTGTGTCAGTTTATATCTGTTTACATCCATTAATTTTAGTATTTTCACCTAATCAAAAGATTAATTAAATAGTTTTGATATTGCTGAAATTGTAATAAATTCAGGCCCTAGATAACATTTTGGAAATCAGAAATAGGTCTTTTACTCATGGATTGGAAAAGACAACATTTATTCAGTAGTAGCAAGGGTATAATTTATTTCTCCTACCCGAGTAAAGATATGAAGCTCATTTTTCATATTCCAATGCCCAAATCAAAAGTGTTGAGATTCCTTAAGACAATTCCACAAGTAAGAACATTCCTGGACTCTAACAAGATATTTAACATTAAATGGAAAAGGGTCAAAAAATAGCCCCAAATCTAAAATGGTACCTTGGAGAAATCACTTATACTTTAATAACTTACAAAGGTCTATCTCATTCATAGTGAGCAAAAGTTAATAACTTACAAAGGTCTATCTCATTCATAGTGAGCAAAAGTTAATAACAAATTCCATGCTGTGTTCAAAAAACTCAAAAAGCATTTTATACAACGTATCACTTCGATAGGTCAGACTGAAATAGAAAGTTAATATATGCTTTGTTTTCAAACTAGAAATATATGAATGCAAAATAAAAATATTATGTTACTGAATGCCTCAGTTAACAAATTGTTTTACACTAAGGGAGAAAAACAAAATTTGGCAATATGTGGATTTTATTTTTGCTTCCTTTTTAATCTCAACATTTTAAT
Organism: Pteropus alecto; assembly: GCF_000325575.1. Classification (NCBI taxonomy): domain Eukaryota; kingdom Metazoa; phylum Chordata; class Mammalia; order Chiroptera; family Pteropodidae; genus Pteropus; species Pteropus alecto. Next base: position 17,379,109 of record NW_006443138.1, on the reverse strand, counting down.
GACTTTAGTACTATTACTAAAGTAATGCTAAAATAATATTTCTAAAGTATTGTTACTTTAGATTTAGATTTGGGAGTGACTAACTAAGCATATGGTCATTAAAGCCTTGAAAGTAAATGTAAACCCTTAGACAGACTAAAAAGGGAGATAACACAAGAGGCGAAAGGAAAAATTGGGGGAAGACTATTTTGGGATCAAACATAGAAAAGGAGACAAAGCTACTAGGTATAGGGGGGTTGAGAGTTTGAATATATAGGAAAAAAGCATTCAGTTGATGCAGGAATATCTTAGAAAGGAAGAAAAAAATGGGTATTAGTCACGGGAGCCAGAAAACAAGTGTAGAAATTAATCTTCACCAGAGGGAGAAACACTTCACCTGCATAAAGAACATTTCAATATGAATGAGAATGTTTTCTTGTAGGAATGGCAGTAGAAAAATTCAGAGAAAAGTCTCACAAAGTAGCATGTTGGTGATATTTAAACCAATATATATTTAAAATACCTATAGTAAATAAAAATGAGTTTTCTAAAAACATGCAAAATATAAGAGCACTGAAGATTCAAGTCAATAAACTTTTCAAGACATTTAGACAAAATAAATAGATTCAAAATAGAAAAGAGAAATAGGTTGATGTCTTTATTGGTTAAGAAGTTCAAAGACTTTTCTTCATTATTTGTCATCATCGTTATTGTTGTTGGAACATTTCAGAAGAATAGTTTAGAGCATGAAAAGATACAGATTTCAATAAAAAGAATAGAGGTATATATATGGAGGGAATTAAGATGACCAATGCTGGGATGAGAAGGAAAGAGTTAATGAACAGTTTTGCCTTTTAAACTTAGCTTGTGAAGTTCATTTCACTGATAGCCCTGTATTAGCAAAAACTTTTAATTTGCAAGAACAGAGGTTATCAAGAACAAAAACAGGAGAAGGATCAATTATCAAAACTCAAAGTCCTGAAGGAACACAGATAAGTTTATTCATAGACATAGTTTTAAGAGGCAGATGAAGAGTAATACTTTACAGTTATTCTCTGATTGTGTTAGTTCTGGCTGAAAAACCAGGAGAACCCATAAGGCAGATAAGGAAGGACCTTTGAACCCTAAGTGGACCATTCTTGTTAGGAAATGGAAACATCAGTAATATTCCACTTTTTCCAAGAGCAAGACCTATGCATACCAGCACCAGTAGGAGGGAGACATTGCCTCTACTGAGGGGCTATTGCAGTCCTTCACACTGCAAATGGTAAGGTGAAGGTAGTTTCTGCAGATACCTGTGTGATACTTGCTAATCCTCCACAGGGTAAATTTCCTTCATGACTACTCCCATTGGACAATCTTTTCTTTAATGTCCTAAGATAATGAGATGCTCTGACAATTGGATAAGATCCTAGATCATCAGAAAGACTCTTAAAGGTAAAGGGAAGGACAAAGCTCTATAAGCACCCCCATAGACCTCAACAGGGGCAGTGTCAAGGCCTATTTCAATTATTTTTTAACAAGAAGACAATTGATATAAAAAAGGTCTTAGGAGGGTCAATGTAATCAGAGCAAAAGATACATGCCAAGTCACATATGAGAAATCAGAAACAGTTCTTTAGAGGTGGGAGGAGGGAGAGAATTAAAAAAATTAAGATACAGAGAAGAAAATAAGAAAAATGAGGCAACTAACTGGATATCAAAAATATTCACTTATATGAGACTAGATAATTTTCAACAAGATGATGCTGAGTAGAGTGGTGGGTCTTTGTTTTGGGGGTTGAGAAATTTGGAGAATCTTTAAAACAGATCTGTGGCTGACATGATATGTTGTAAACAGGACATCATTACAAAGGTCCAGCTGATGTTAGATTGTATAAATTTAAAGTTTAAAATATCAGTTAACTTCTAAATTATAACAACATTCACTATGGTTCAATTTATTTTGGTTTAACTTAGTTTCCCAGTAACAGATGTCCTTGTTATTTTGCTAGTTGCTAAGCCACATGAATCTATGTTGATAATAATTGTGAGGCTTATTTAAAAATGTGATTTGTTTTATTAGACATAAACTGAATATTTAAATGTCACTAAAGAATTTTTTTTTCCAAAAAAAATAAGGCTACTGAATTCCAGTGAAATTATTCACACTTCTCCCATCTGTTATGCAAAAAAAGTCCAGGCTTAAAAGATTTTAGTATATGTAAACACTTGACTTCCAGCATTTGCCTATGTATTGTGATTTACTGAATTGTTACTTTAAATGAACAGAA
>NW_006443138.1:17351320-17376822 GCF_000325575.1 Pteropus alecto | reverse complement strand
AATAGAAAAGTTTTATTAGCCCAGAGAGGCATTATACAGAAATGTCAAACTGACCACCTACTGAAAATGGTTGGAACCCTTACTTCTTCCTAAATGTCACCAACTGCTCATAATAAACATTGTGGATTGATGTACTAGCAGCCTTAGATGATGTTCTTTTAAAGTTATCCATATTTCATTCACTCTTTTCCCGCCAAACTTGAAATAACATTGCATTTTCGTTTTGCTTTTTTTTCCTTAGCAGCATGTCATAAAGGTCTTGTTTTCCTCCCCCAGATGAATTTCCTGTGGATCAGACTCCTAATACCCTTCCAATCCTTCTAGGACTGCTCCAGCCTAACATGAAAAGGGCATAAGATTCAAAGTCAGAAAACTTGAATTTGAGTTCAGAATTTGCCCTTTGCTACTTACGTTGTATCTCTTCAGCAAGTCTCTATCTGGACTATAGCTTCCTCCTCTGGAAAACAGAAAGATTCAAAGAATCTCATCCTTCGATCTCTAACATTCTGAGATTCAAACACATAACCCCTTACTATTAAGAAACACAAAGAAGCGGCTATCATGAATAACTAAATTAGAATCACAAAGGATGTCAAAACCCTCATAAAAGAAGAACCTAGGCTTCTGTACTAATACTTTTCCACCAAATTCCCCAGATTTCCTATTGGGGGTTTAAATTTTCATGTGAGTGAGACTACAACTGATATGTCAAAAAGAAAAGATGTATGTATGTGTGTGACTATGTGCAGGTGTACACATTAAATATGCATATATACATGCATATATACATATATGTATATATACACACATGCATGTATAGATACACACATATATGCATGTATGTGTGTATTCTAGAAACCATCTTATACGTCATTGAAATAAAAAAAATACTACTTGGCAATGTTAAGATTTACTTACTTGGTAAACTATATCTAACTTTATGATTATATAGAAAACAATCATATACAAACATCTAATATGTTATTTGTATTAAAATATGCTTTAAATCACAAGAACAAACTAGTGCAAAGAACTTGTTATGATTCCCAAATATTTAAAATTATTTTGATGAAAGTGCATGCCTTTTAGGAAATTACAATAAACATGCATTTACTTTAAATGTTTGTTTTTTAAGTCTCTGGAATAAAATTAAGCTATTTTGTTTAGTATCAAGAGGAAAAGTATACAGAATCTTTTTCCAAAATAACTAAGTTCAATGAATCTGACATTTAATTTCTGCAAAAGAATAATTTATATGCTCACATACATATACACACATAGTAAAATAAAGGATAACACCATATCATTTTCATTAAACTCCCATAAGTTCTTAATATTTTATTAATAACTTAGTGTTCCCATATAATAAGAATGGATTTTGGAACAAAAATCAAGAGTTACAACATATATATATATATTTTTTAGATGTACTGATTTTTGAGTTTACAAATGCATAAAAACTATAAAAAGCCAATGAATAATTTATGCAGATCACTAAGATAAAATTGAATAGAATAAAATTAATTTCAAAAATCATTTTGCACTGATAAGATATTGACTAAATCATTGTCTCAAAATTATAGAAACATGTTAAATCGTTTATTACTATATTGACTTCAGATGTATAGCAATGTTTCTTGGGGTCCTATACATAAAGACAATTTTGTTGCATTGCTTATTAATCCTCCAAAACTTTAATACCTCAAATAATATTGAGAATTAACTGATGGACTAGTTTAAAAAAAAAAAGTGTACATTAATGCAGAGTATCTCAATGAAAAAACATTTACACAAGAGTATAAATTGTACTCTTTTTATTTTTGGGGAATACAAACAAATGCTATCTCAAAACCAGGGTTCAATGTTTCTTTTACTCATCAAATCACATAACATGCGCATTCCACATCCATGTGTTTAAATTACTAATATGGGAAAGAAGAACGTTGCCCCTCAGTATAGGCAGCTAAAGTGGCAGATCTATCTGTTAATGACTTCAATAACTTGTAACTGTTAACTTATAGTACTCTCTTTTTATTTCAAAGGTCTGATACTTTAGACAGGTTCGGACTTCTGAACACCAATTTCTATCTTTCCAGCTCACTGACTCTAATCATTTATCCCACTCCAATAACTCTTCAACCCCTTCAGACCACTAATCTGTTGATCTATCGCTACTTCACTGGCAATCAGCCCTTCATTTTCTTACTTTCTCTTTATCCAGTTTAGATTCCTGGTCCACAAATCTAATCTATTATTTGAATAAAACTTGAACTCCCTTGTATGTGCTCTCTTACCTGGTTAGTTAAAAAACAAACAAAAATCCTAATTCAACATCTATGACTGCATCTACTACGCTCAACATGAATGCAGAAAGCATACACAGCCATGCTGGCTAGTCTCATTTTATATTTGAGAAAATTTACCTCAGTTGGGACTTCAGCAGTACTCTGATTCTAATAAATATCCCCAGTGAGTTCACTGCCAATCCCAAGAAGATTATTTCTCACCATCTTGGATCTCTTTTAATTTCTAGCACCCACCTCACCTCCACTTGTGGGTAATGCCCACATTCTTAGTTCATTGAGACAACAGAAACTATCAAAATAGAATTTTCTTCTCTTCCCACCTCATCTACCATCATGCCTTCATGTGTACTTATATGTCCTGAATTTCCTTCCTGTTACAATGAATAAAAAATCCCTGTATCTACCTAAGGTCAACCATTCATTTATATGCATTTCATCCTCCTATCTCAAGGACTTTATTCAATTCTTTCTTTCGAACACAAATTTCATTTCCTACCTGATTATTGGATTTCTATTTGCACACAAATATTCTATAGTAACTCTCACTTAAAAAAAAAGAAAACTCTTTATATCTTATTTGTCCATCTAGTCACAGCCCAATGTCTTTGTTTGAAGTTTGGCATAATTTCTCAAAGGGTTTGTTTACATTTACTGCCTCCACTTGATCTCTTAGGGCTTTGATCACTACCATTCCACTGAAATTGCTTTATTCAAGAATAATGAACATTTCCATGTTGATAAATTCCATGGTTATATGGTCTATATTTAATCCTAATTTTACTCAACTTAGCAGATTTGGCATAGACATTCCTTCCTTCTTGAAACATTTTATTCTCTTCAGTTTCAAGACACTACACATTCCCAGTTTCTATTTTACTCTCCTGTTTTCTTTTCGGACTTGTCTTCTGCATTTTCTTCTTCCTTCTATTAAGTACTGGAATGAGCCTGAATAAATCTTTGTTTCCCTGAGTTCTCTATCTACTCTTTCTTCTTAGTAATGCCAGCCAGTCTTAGAGCTTTGGAAATCATCTATATAATTTGATAACTCCTATAGTTGTATCTTTTCCCAAAACATCCTCACTATCTCTTGACTGTTCATCTGACTGCTAAATCTCTGCCTTCACTTGGATCTTTAATAGAATCTCACACTTAATGTTTCTAAAATAGAAACATAATTATTTCCACCACCACCTGGCACCACCATTTATCCAATTGCTCAGGCCAAAAATTTTGGAGTATTCTTTTTTTCTACATCCAAAAGCCAAATCCTAAATCATGAGCAATTACATAATGCTCTGCCTTTAGAATATACCTGAACCGGACTACCTCTACTTCTAGGATCTTAGTCTAAGGTATTACCTCCATAGTAGCTGAAGTGATTTTAATTTTTTTTAACTCTGATTATAACACTTCTTATGTCAAAAATCCCCAAAGGGTCTATAGCCATGCTACCCTGAACACACCCGATTCTGTCTGATCTCAGAAGCTAAGCAGGATCCGGCCTGGTTAGTATCTGGATGGGAGACACCCCTAGGAAGAACAGATGCTGTAGGCATTAAAAAAAAAATCCCCAATGGTTTTACATCTGGTTCACCATGGGAACCTTACACCATGGTCTAGTATGTCCTCTGGGCTCTCACTCCTACCTGTTTGTTGAGTCTCATTTCCTAATGCTCCTCCCATTGTCTTCTGAACTCAGTGTATTTATACTTATTGTTTTCATTTCCTCCATATATTGAAAAGCCTTGTTCATTCACTTCATTCAAGTCTTCTTTTTTTTTTCCCCAAACTTATCACCCCAGAGAATCCTTTTATGAACATCCTTTCTAAAATAACCCTCCCCTTACCCTTCCGCTGCCATTTTAAAACCATTCCTCCTCTGGGACTCAGATTGCTCCCTCCAGTACCCCCAGCCAACAATTATTCCACCTCAGAAAACATAAATGAGTACAGCAACATAGAAGAATTCGTAAAGGGGTCCACAATCAATGCAAGCAAGAATCAGCAGCATGACAATTGTAGACTGCACAGTTCAAACAGATTTAGTCACCAGAAGATGAAGAGGATTTAGATTTGTGCTTTTCAAAGATGTTGTTAGTGTTGATAAGGTTTTGAAACTAAAGAAACTGGATGGTCAACTGATAGACTCCAAAGAGGCCCAAGTTTTATCTGGATGGATTGGGCCCAGATACTTTCAAAGAACAAATTAAAAAATATTTTGCAGATTAAAAATATTGAACTTCCCATGGATACAAAAAAAAAAAAAAAAGGAAGAGGAAGGTTTTTTTTGTTTTGTTTTGTTTTTTAATTATTACATATATAGATGAAGAGCCAGTAAATAAATTGTTAGAAAGCAGATATCAAATTGGTTCTGGGAAGTGTGAAATCAAAGTTGCACAATGCAAAGAGGTATATAAGCAGTAACAGCAACAACAAAAAGGAGGAAGAGGTGCTGCAACAGGTGGACAAAGTAGAGGCCAATGTAAGGGCCAAAACTGGAACCGAAGATCTAATATCTATTGCGATAAAGGATATGGAAATTATAATAGTGCCTATGGTGGTGATCAGAACTATAGTGGCTGTGGCGGCTGTGATTATACCGGGCATAACTATGGAAACTGTGGATTTGGGCAGGGCTATGGAGATTACAGTGGCCAACAGAGCACTTACAGCAAGATGTCTAAAGGGATGGCCATCACCAAAACAATCAGCCAACCTAAAGAAGGACATTGGAGAAAACAGGAGATTGCCAAAGTAATCCATCTTACAGGACAACATTGAAGATTGGTCTTCTGTAGATCTATGATGACTATTTTTTAAAAGACTTCCTAGTGTATAAAATAAAACTGTGTCCAGCTGTATATAGCTGCCAATTAATTTTCTTTGTTTTCACTTTGTCTTTTGCTATTTGTATTATGACTCAATGTGGATTTGTGTTTATACAAATTTTATTTGCATGATTTCATGTTAAACCTCAAATAAATGTTTCCTTATGTGGAAAAATATTTTAAAAATAACCCTTGCCTTTCACTCTGTACATTTAGTCTGTTTCATTTTTCTCCATAGTACTTATCTCCAAGAAATATAATAGTGTATATATTTATTTATTTGCTTATTTATTGACCATCTCCACCAATGGAGTATAAATTCCATTGAGGTCATGCTTGCTACCACAGTACCTAGCATGTAGTGAGAACAAAATATTTGCATGTTTAATGAGTGATAATAAATTTAGATAAATCCAAGACAAAATTCAACAATGCAAACTTCTCATTCTTTTGAAGATGCTATTACCTATTCTCACATGTTATTAATAGGCATGCATGGCTTGAGTTAGGAAAAATGTTCTTTAGTATTTGTTATTAACTATGAATTTCAAATATAGGAGCTGTAGATAGTTATACTAGTCTACACTACTTTAGCATGATATTCAAAAATGAATTCCATTCAAATCTCATTATGTTCACCAGAGGCTCTCACCTGCTCTTGTTCTAGAAGTATATCTTAGTTTTAGAATCAAATTGTCTGAGTTCCAATTCAGATTTCACTCATTACTGATTATATAATCTTGAACAAATGATTTAAACACTCTGTGCCTCTGCTTCTTTTTTTGTATAATGGAAATAATATCCATAATATAAATTAAGAATTAAGAGAAATAATGTGTAGAAGGTACTTGCATATATTATCTGGTCCCCGATTTGCACTAAAAAAATGTCAGAGATTATTATTACCTATAAATTTCAGAAAGTTCTGTTTTGTCCCTGACTTAACAAAAAACTAAAATATTTCCAGGGACACTGATTCTTCTTACTATAAATTATTGTGTAACATATATGGTAGGCAAAGATTAACACACACACACACACACACACACAGATGTCTAAGATTAGTACGTGCCAGCCCTACTTGGTCATGGTACTAGGTCCAGATATTTGACACTCAGATTCTGAATTCTGCTTATCTTCCTAGACTTCAGAGATCTGCTCACCTTTCTCTAATCAAGGACCCTCCCAGGACCACTTTCCTTCATTTTCTAACTGATTACGTGATAGACAAACAATACTTCTCGCCGTTTGCGGGATCTTCATATATTTTAAATCTAGCATCTTTATCTCTTTGCCACAAACTTTGTAAATCATATTTCTGGTCGCTGTTGTCTGAATCTGACTCATTTCTGTTTCATTACAAGTGTGGATATTCATTCTGATAGCTTACTATGGCATACTTCTTAGCATAATTTCATATTATATTCTTTGGGGGATTTAGTCAGAGATTAAATTACTAAATTCAAACTCATGTCAACATCTATATTAATTTATTTGTTTTCTTCATCTAATTTATTTTTATTTTTCAGAGAATTTTTCTCTTCTACATATATTTTATTCTTGTACCTGTTTCTAAAACAAATGGTCTTTATTGAATACTTTACATGGTTAAATCAAGAGAATTTTTCTATTAAAATGGGTTTCATTTGTTTTTTAAAAAATATTTTATTAAAGGGCAATTACTCTCTAGGAACTAACTAGTAGGAACTATTACATTGTTTTATACTGCTTTATTTGAACTATAAGTTATAGATTATTTACTAAATTAAAAATGCAATCTTCAAAATATATTTCTATTGCTTCTCTTAAAGTTTAACAACTCTGTTAGTGGATTGATTTGAAACATTCAGTTAGAACAAGGTAACAAAGGAGGAATAAATATGCTCAATTGTTTTTCATGTATAAGTGACTCTATTACTTGAAAAAAAATTAAATACTTTATTTTAGTATATTCACTTTAATGTATACACTGTCCACTAATGCCCATCACTAAATTTTAAATTTGTTTGCATATTTATAAATTTAAAGGCCAAAAGAAGTTAATATAAACTTTAACAGTAAAGAATAAGAAATAATTAGCCATATATTTTCCACTAAAGTTAATACCTTCATAGTGTTAAATTATAGTGTGAAAGTGCAGGCATTTTGTACTTTAACTGGATTAACGAACGAGCTACAGAGAGACAACATAAATGAAGCTGAATAGATAGTAAATACAATATTCAAACAAATAAGGAGAACACTATGCTGTAAGTCTCTCAAAATAAAACTGAAGTCCTGAAGGTCTTGCCGATTAACATGCTAAATAAATATAAACCGGTGGTGTGATTCTGCCTTTAAAGCTAATGAGGCATTGAGGTGCCTTTATACTAGAATAGCAGCACAGATGGGCAGCGAAGCTTTCTGATTTATCTAAGAAAAACATACAAGGGTTAGAGAGGACTCAAAAGAAAGGTCTAGAATAAGGGTTTGACCATTGGAAAGATTTAATAATACATCAGAGAATCATGAATAATAGTCTCCAAAGTATACTGCAGATTGAACAAGAAGCAGTATTAAGGAACAGCACAAGATGCTTAGTCATATAGTGAAATATTCTGACAATAAGCATAGGTAAAAACCAGACTGACTTTAAGTGAAACTGTGGAGCCATTTGCCCAGAGAGATGTTTAACATAGACTAGGTTTTCGTTGATGACATAACTGTAACATAGTTCTTCCAAAAATGCTAAGATGTTCACTAGTTACCTTCCAAACATATGATTATCAAAAAAACAAACTAGGCACTTCACTTAGCATTTAATAAAAACTCTTTTTCCTGACATCCATTTCACATTGTACTTGGCTATTCTTAATGGTCTTTGGAATTCCAAAAAAATAAAACTTAAGATTTAGAATCAGAGAACCTGATTCTGAATTCCAGCAAAACCAGTTTTTTCTTCTCAGTCACCATGACCAAGGTATAAGGAAATAAGGTTGTTTGTTAATGAAAAGAAATAACCCAGACCTGTACTCATGTTAAGAGAGAGACACACACCCAAGAAGGCACAGCAATTCCCATTAATTAAAAATAAATACATATTAAATTAAACCTTCTAAGAAGAAGATCCTAGGCTTCATGACATGCACATTAATAGAAGGGACTTAAAATAACAAATAATGTCTTCTTTTTTACAAATGTGCTTTCATCAAATACATAAGAATGATTTTAAAAAATCTAAATATAATCATTGATAATGGGCAAAATTTAAAAGCAGATATCCCAGTTCAGAAAATCATAATTACAAGACTCAGAAGAAAAGCAGAATTTAGAAGAATCTCTATCACACCAAAAGAGAAATCAGTCCCTTATTTCCAAGGTTAATAATTATAAGTATTTTCCAGGTGAGAAGAAACTAGAAGTTGATAACAAACTCAATCTGCAAATGCATAGTTGCTTATCATTATGACAGAGTAGAAAATGTGTATATTTCTCATTCCTTAATGAGTTCAGTTACTGTCAATAAATCTCTTTGTTATCTTCAATAAATCCTAAGTTTAAAAAGAAAAAAAGAATATACTGTCAAGGTGTTGCTATACAAACCTCTATAAGCTAAATTACCTGTTCCCAAATACTATAGCTTGAAGTGAAAAAAACAAAAAGTAATACCCTTTAAGACTATCTTAAGGAGGCTAAATTTGGCTTTGATAATCTACAAATGACAAAATCAAGATATTTTGTAAGTATCCAAAGAGTTCTTAGATACCTTACTTTAAAACCAGGTTTTAAGTGTTTTAGAAATTTGAAGGTTATAAATATGGGATAGAGCTCTTTAATGTATATTGTATAGCTCCAAATTTTTTGTGATACACAAGTAAGATAAAATATACACAAATATTTATATAAAATTAAAGCCACAATGGGCAATTACTCTAGGATCAAAATATTATTAATCTGTTTAACAAATATCATTTTAAGCTATATGAAATTGCCATTTTTATAAGTCAGAAGTAGCTGAATATTGTCAATTTCATATTGTCTGACTATTATTTATTCAATCACTTCTGTATTTGAGGACCAGTTATAGACAATAGGAATGAAATTAGAGTCTGATGTGTAAGAAAATTAATCGTCTTCAGTTTTAATGGCCTTTTAGTATCTCTATAGCCTCCCTGGATGACTATTTTTAATTCATCCATTTATTCTGCTAATATTTATTTGGCACTTTATACCTAGGTATTGAAAATACATTCATTACCAAAGGAAACATAATTCTTGCCCTAATGAAGTTTAAATCTGAGTCAGAGAAACAGACATCAAAACAAACAACTCTCACAATATTGTAAATATAAGTATTGTGAAATGTGCATTAAAAAACAGGTCCAGAGGCCTTTGAAAGAGTAGACCAGGGAGATCATGTCTGATTTTTGAGGGTCCACATTTTGTAATCAGGAGCCCAGATTCTTTGAAGCATCTCAAGACTAGAGAATAGAGGGGCCTATGATAATGGTTAATATCCAATGTAATTTAGACTAAGTGCTTTATAGATATTATCCATTTAATTATAACAGCAGAACAGACACTATTCTAGTCCCCATTTAACTGATCAGAAACTGAATCTTAATGGGTTAAGTCACTTGCTTAAAAACACAAAATTAGTAAATGCACTTGATTTTAGTCAAAAGGCTGAGAGGTGATAAAACTAGTAAATGATATCAGAATTTGTACTCCAGCAGTTTCTCCCTTCAGAATCTACATTTTCAGCCATTATATATGTTGCCTCCTGTAGCTCAACTCTGATTTGTCTTGCATGGACAAATATCATCAGCCCTAGGATGAAACTCTTCTAAAACTTATCCCTGAGATTTTTCAACCAAATCCTTTTCTTTGTAAGCTGAAATGGCATTGAGAAAAGTGGGGCAGGAAAATGCTGACCATGCTATCATGGTCAGTCAGCCAAGAAACAACTGAAGCTAAGGAGTCTCAAGTAGCCATCATCTCTTTTCACACAATCCTGTGACATGTGATCTGAAGTTCCCTTTTAGTTTAGGACTGATACCTGAAATACAACACGTGAGCTGAAGCAAACTTTATTGAACTCCGTAAATGCATACTTAAAAAAAAGCTAAAGCTTACAAATAAATGTAAAGGGACATTAGAGTCTTACACACTTGTTTGTGTACATGCGAAATGGAAATAAAAAGCCAACTCTAAATTTTAGTAGACAGGCAAGGATTAAAAGTTAAGTAAAACACACAATGTTAACTCCTTCAGAAGATTTAATTGGAAAGGGTGAAATACATTCCAATACCCCTGATAAGAATTCTTCTTCAACTGTTAATTTCATGGCAAATGACTTTTATTTACCTCTTCCCTTCAAACATGTCTGATAAAAAGTGATATTATGAATACTACTATTTAATGGACTTAATCTGAAATGTAAAATAACATTGAGAAATAAAATATAATGATGATTTTAGTCAGTAAATATCAACTATAAATGATAAAATTTCCTGTGCCACCGTATTCCCTCTCTGAGTACCCACCACTCCCATGTGGCTCAGAAAGAGAGGCATGATCTTGATCATTTCTCCCAGGTTTCATTTCTAGGAAGCATTTTCACTCTGTCCAGAAATTATAAATACATATTTTTTATGGACATCCTCATCTATATGTAGCTGCCCAGGTTGTTTTGCAACCCATCACACTCGACAGAATATAGTAAAAAAAATGGAACATTATTTATAGAGAAAAGTTGTAGTATGTGAGCTCACATATAACACAGGTTACTTTGGTAGTAAGCAACAGAAACAAACATGAATATTTAAACAAAAAAGGAATGTATTAGATACAGGAGCTTGCAGGATTGGGGTAAGGCAAACACTCAGACTTTAAACTGACAAGAAACAGGTAACTATGAATCTTACCAGACTCTTCAAGTCAGTGTTGCTGCTACTAGGATAAAATGTCAATCATTTGTTCTATTTTGAATTACTTTGCTCAAGTTTCAAATCCTCTTAAAAAAAAGACTCTGACTGAATATGCTAAGATCACAGGGCTCTCTATTTTTCCTGTATAAAGGAGGATTCCAGTAAAGTTCTAGTAAACATAGGCTCCAAAGACCACTTCTACTTCGGGAGTAAAAAAACTTGATTTATTGCATTAAAACGACTTCATACTAATGGAGGATCTTTTCCCATAAGGAAATCAGGATGCAGTTCCAAAGGACGAATCAATGTTGGTTGGCAGAAGAAAACAAAGTAAAACAGTTTTTCCCCTAAACTGTACACATGCATCTCCTGTGACTCAACAATACCATTTCTGGATATCTGCCAAAACATAAATGCATTCATAGATTCCAAAAATATAATGTTCAAGAATATGCAGAAAATTTTCTTGATAGTAGGCAAAAACTAGAAATCACCCAAATGTCCATTAACAGTAAAATAGATAAACACTACATATAATAATATAGATGAATCTTACTTGCATACTGTTGAGGGGAAGAATCCAGTTATAGAGAGTACCTAATGTATGACCCTGTGCGTGATTCTATTATCAAACTGAAAACAGGTCAATCTAACCTCTGATAGAAGTCAAAATATTCTTATACTCTAGGGAAAGTAGGGACAGGCACGGACCAGGAGGAAGTTCCTAGGGTGCTCCTGGTGGCCTGTTTCTTGATCCTGGTACTGTTAAGTTAGTAAAAAATCTATCCACTTGTGTATCCTCATGATTTGAGTACTTTTCTCTTGTGCTCCTCCATATGTTTGTATCACGTATGCACAATATCTACATACAAAATTGTGTAAAGGAAATATGGTGGCATAAATTATAGAACACAATTAGAATGGATAAAGAAATCCTATAGCTCTCCTAATGTCAAAATGACCAAAAACATAAAATGGAATAAGCATAATTTTTTTAATTAGTTTTCATGTAATACTAAAAGTGACTCATATACATGGCATTGTATTCATTTGCATACTTTCTGGAATAAGCCAAGCCGGGGTTCAATTCCCAGCACTACCATTTACTAAGTATTTAACCTCTAGTAAATTAATCTTGGTAAGCTTTAGTTTTTTAGCAGTAAAATGTATATATTAATACCCACATTTTAAGATTATAAATATTATACAACAAAATAATATACGTGAATAGCTTAGCACAGGATCCAACATGTAGTGGCAATGATTGCTATTGTTGTTGAAGTGCTTTCATATGTATTATCTGAAATTCACTATAACTCTAAGAGTGGCCATGCCAGATAAGATGTAGTGCAGTGTTCTTTATAACATGAGACACATAAACACTGCTGGCACACAAAATGATTTCAAGTGGCACATAGATATTGTCTTCAATAACATTGAATGGCATAATGAGAAAATTATCCTCTTTCAAAACATTTGATTACATTAAGATAAGTTCTTGGTTTGATTTTAGTATGTCTTCAACTCTTTCTATGGCTTGTTAATATCTCTTTTTAACAAGAAAAAAGAGCAAACCTCAGGCTCAGATTTTTAGCTAGATTCTCTTGCTTGAATTTAATGACAATGACTTAGTTTTGATTTTGTTCTGCATGGGAATTTTATGAACACCTCTCACTTATGGCAAATGTTACTGATTATTCATTTTCAATAACTATATATAATTTTACACTACATAAATTTTTCAGGTTAAAATGGAGTAAATTAAGATATATTTAGGATATGATAGAACATTTGGAACACAGACTATAAAAAAAAATGGCAATTTGTGATTTATGGATCAGACTCCCCGTACCTCCCATCCAAAGGAAATTTAGAATAGGTATGCAAGAGAATCTGTTCCATAATCCTTAGGCCCCTGATCCAGATCAAATGTATTAATAGAGATCAAAGAAAAGAGAAGGGAAGGCTGCTGAAAAGATTTATTGTTGCAGTCTTCAGAAATCCTACTTTCAACTCCTAGAGGGGACAGGGCCTTCAAATCCTCTATTCCCCTCCCCCAAACACACACACACACACACACACACACACACACACACACACACACACCCCTAGGAAAACTCTTTTTGAAATATGTTTGCTGAAATTGTTAGATACAGAGGGCTGGTGCTTGGTTTAAGCCTGAGAAATCTAAACCAGAATGGGATCTGGCTCCTGCCTATGAAAGACGGTCATAGTCTTTCCTTAGATAATGAAACCAGAAGAGTACTACTGTTGAAGGATCAGCTTGCGTTTCAGAATTTGGTAGGCTACATAATCCAAAGAAGTATTTCCTGAAGACTAGTGAATGCCACACCAGGATGAGAGAGAGAGCAGTCAAGGAAACATCTAGAGACAGAGGCCAGAGTTGTAGCAGCAGATGCTCAGCGAATGAAAAAGCCAGTGGACCTCTCTCAATAAGGATGTCTGCTGCCCAGAAAAGCAGGACCAGAAGCAAACCTAGGAAGATTCCAAAAGTGTACATCATCTTCCAGGCCATAGTGAATGATGGAGCTCATTGCCAGATCACACCAAATGAAGGTCTATTTTGTCCTAACCTCTGACCAAACCTTCCTTCCCCTTGTTGAGGTCAGAAAAGCAATTGTTACGAGAAGAAGGAAAAGCCAATCTCACTGTCTATCCCTCTCCTCTTTATCCTATTCATTTCCAATCGAAACAGATCCCTACAAGCAGAGGTAGGATTATAGTAGAAGGAAAAGATGATTTAATACATGTAAATGTAATAACTTCCAATTACAGATATCAAATATTCTAATTTCTGAATTGAGATTATATGCAATTCAGAAAGACTAAGGTCTGAGCAGAAAACTCACAGATTTAATAAAGTTTTCATCAAAAGAAAGAGAAGAATCGTCAACAGGTAAAGAGACAACCATCTGAATGGGAAAATATATTGTAAGCAACACCTCCGATAAGGGCCTAATATCTAAAATATACAAAGAACTCATATGACTCAATAACAACAAAAAAAACAATCCAATCAAAAAATGGGCAGAGGACCTGAACAGACACTTCTCCTTAGAGCACCTCTCAGAATAGCTATAATCAACAGGACAAGGAATAACAAGTGGAGAGCATGAGGAGAAAGAGGAACCCTCATACACTGCTGGTGGGACTGCAAATTGGTACGGCCACTATGGAAAACAGTATGGAGGGTTCTCAAAAAACTAAGAATCGATCTATCATATGATCCAGCAATCCCTCTACTGGATATTTACCCCAAAGACTTGAAAACATATATTTGAAAAGATATTTGCACAATGATGTTCACAGCAGCATCATTCACGGTGGCCAGGACATGGAAGCAAACGAGTATCTCATGACAGATGATTAGATAAGGAAGCTGTGGTACATATATACAATGGAATATTACTCAGCCATTAGAAGACGTGAAATACTGCCATTTGCAACAACCTGGATGGACCTCGAGATAATCATTCTAAGTGAAATAAGCCAGTCTGAAAAAGTTGAAAATCACATGATATCACTTATATGTGGAATATAAACCTAAAAGCAACAAATGAGCAGGACAAACAAACAGAGACTCATGATATAGACTATAGACTAGTGGTTACCAGAGGACTATAGACTAGTGGTTATTAGTGGAGTGGGGGAGCAGAGGAGAGTTAGACAGGGTAAAAGGGGTCAAATATAGGGGGTCTGGGGGAAGGTGAAGTGAGTAAAGGGGATCAAATAAATGGTAGCTAAAGGAAACTGAACTCTGGGTGGTAATCATACAATAGAATATACAGATGTCAAATTATAATGTACACCTGAAAATTATATAATTGTATTAACCAATGTCACCCCAATAAATTTAATTAAAAAAAAAAAAGGAAGAGAAGATTAGTACACTGGAAAAAGTTTACAGGAATGGAGGAAGGCAGAAACAATTCATTATATGATGTCTGATTGCATCAAACATTCTGGTTTATAGATATTAGACAAGAAATAAAATATAATGAACCTATCATGTACTAATTAGATGAATGTGTAGGTAAAATTTGAAATTTTCCTAAATTATATTCTCCTGTGCAGAAAGAATCAGGACATACAATACAATTTCCATAAATGGAATAGTAACGTGCAGAAATGCAGCATTAAAATTATTTTAGAAAACAAAAATTGAGATTAGAGGTAGAAATTTTTGCAATTAGAAATTGCAGATTTAAATATAAACTATCTTCAATATGAAATTATCATAAAATATTGGCCATGAGTCATATTTTTAAAATATGTCTTTTAGAAGATTTAGTAAGGCTTTGTATCATAAAATAAACATAAGGTAATTCAGAGTGGAAACTTCATTTCCTGTGAAGCTATAAACTTCTATGAGAAGAATAACCACATATTTCAAGCCCACAGCTTGAATGACTTAGAGGATTTTCATCTTATATTTACCTGCACTCAGAGCCACTGGGTTTATGTATGTAATCTTCTCAAATAATGTCTCACATTTATTATTTCATTCTACACATATTCTGAATACCTACCTACATTTCAGACCTTGTTCTAGCCAAAGTAGGTAAACAATAGTGAATGAGACATAAATATTCACTGCTCTCAGGAAGCACTGAAAAATTAATAAGTATGACATGTCACAAAATAATAGGAAGCCTAAAATAGTAGGAAGCTTCAAGGAGTGATGTGTAGTCCTAATGGGCAGTAAGGGAAGGGAAAAGATTGCTCATTACTTTTGTGCCCAATAAAAAATGTGGTCACTGAAACAGATTCACTATGCTCTTAAAATACCAATCAAAACATAATTGTGGTACCGACAAAAATAAAATGTATACATAGGACTAAATGAATGATTTCAAGTCATTTTTGCATTATTTTAAATCAGGTGGCTCTGTTATATTTCAAAGCAAAAGTTCAAAAGAAATATTTTGTTTTTCATTTTATGTGGTATCATAGAAACTCTGCTAAGGAAAGATAGACATTTATCTCACAGTAGTTCATCCAGGCTATTATACTAATCACCATTTAACTTTTCCAGATGCTGTTGTTATTTTCATTTTGGTTTTTTTCTTAAGTCTACTAAACATATGACTATACTTAGTACAGTTCTCTTGTCCATTTTCTGACAGAGTCAGAAGATAAATAAAGAACTAGACGGCCAAAGTATCCACTGAAAATATCTCAAAGAAGGTATATTTTTGAAAGGTACCCTGAGGCATGAGAAGTTAATTTTGGATTTGAAAAATACTGTTTATTTAAAAGAAAAATTGAAGAAAATAACAATGGTTTAGGTTTAGAGCAAAACAATCTACTATAAAAATAAGCATCAAAGAAGAAAAATAAAAATATTCCATGTGGAAAAACATATTTCCCCAATGTGTTATGAAAAGTAACAAATACTAAATCACACTGAAGAAGAGACATTTCTTCATAGTGATTTTCTACAGAGTCAGCTGTGGCGAATCACTAATTTATGTTTAGAGAAATAAATAAGAATGAACAGTTTTAGCTGAAGAATTTTTAGATTTTATGTTTAAACTTTCTTGGAAGGATCACTGGCTATTTTGTATGCGTAAAGGATACTTGCAAACACATACTCGAAGTATTTTATTGGTGATGAGAAGGCAGTAACGACCTATGAAATGTGTATGCATCACTATGGTGACAACAAAAACAGTAAATCTCCACCTCATTTATCCTTCCACACTCCCACAAAGAGTAGTTCTTCATTTTCCTGTTTCTGTTAATGGTATCATTATTTTCCTGGCTTGTGAAGTTGAAAGCAGCTGTTCAGATCACGGGTTTGGAATTAAAAAATCATCTGACCCAGCTCTATCATCAGCTATTTAACTTTGAGGTAAATACTTGATCTCTCTCAGCCTCAGTTCTCTTCTCTGTACAATAGGGACCATACTATCTTCCTCACTAACAATAATACATGGAACCTGAATATAGTAAGCATTCATTACATGAGCTGGTATTATTACTTTGATTATCCATCCTTTCTCAACATTACTATATTTTCTTTCTTATTCATGTTCATTCTGTCACTAAGCCTTTTGATCCTCATGTCCTAATGTCTCTAACTCCATATTTCCTAGAGTTCTACTTTTCTTGGTTGCCGACCCATGTTCTATCCTCCTCATAAACAAAAATGAAACAAAAGAGCATTCTTCTTTTGTACACCTGGTTTCTGCTCTAAGTACAACCTGTCCCTTTCCTCCTGCCAAGCCTACTTGAATGTGACACCCAGGTACATGAACTCACAGGCTGATAGCCTATCTAGCCTAAAATGTTTTCAGATGAAGAAGCCTGGAAAACTACCTATCTGGTAAGCAGAGTCTTTTATTCCTTCTGAGCAAGGTTACTCTCTGACCTAAGGCATTTAACCTCTGTCACTACCTTTCATTAGGGATTCACCACACCTTCCCCCATAGAAGCTTTGATACTTATTGTAAAGAAAAAAGCCTAAACAAACAAAAAGAGTTTCTCTGTTGCCATAGATATCACAATCTCAACATGTATACGGAAAGTGCTCCCTTTGATTTCTTACCACTGGCTTCTTGAAGTACAAGTGATTGTGTTGAATTTGTGTCCTTTCCTTATTATTCCCCTCATTCTCCCACCCTTCCTCCTCTCTTCCTCTTCCTCCTCTTTCCTCACTCTTGCTCTCTACCCCTCCTTCTTTTATCTCTTTCTCCTTTCTTCCTTTTTATATGACCTGAATGGGTGAATAATGTTTTTTTTTAGATGATCTTGAATATGTTTGGATACCTCAAGGTGCATTTGGCTTAATCAATACTCAGTCACCCAGAACAGCACCTAGAATCTCCTATTCTAGATAGATGACATTAAAATAGAGTAAGGTATGAATATTCAGAATGATTGGATAAATAGAATTTAACTCTTTGTGTTTTTCTGTTCTGTTTGACTGCCTTAGGATGATTAAACTCTTAGAGGAAGAAAGACATAACTTGTCTTAGAATAACATGAAAATATTTTGCCACATTTCTAGTGAATATTTGAACATTTGAAGATTTGCTTCCTTTCCTCAAGGAAAAAGAAAAAAACTTGTTTTTGGTTGCTAACATGTTGAATTCTGATCTTCCTGAAACATTAAGACCTCTAATAAAAGAGAAATTGAGGCTATGAGTCCATGTAGAGGGATAAAAGGGAACTTAGGAAATATTAGAGGTAGGAGGAAAGGCAGGATGGTTACTAGATGAAATTACAAATATGCGGGAGCAATGAGAAAGAATCTCAGAGGTGTTGTTCAGAGGGGGATGTGTGTGTGTGTGTGTGTGTGTGCGCGCACGCACGTGTGCAAATGTGTTTATAATGGAGGAAAGGAGTTTGAGCCTAAATATGAAGGCATTGACCCAGAGAAGATCCAACATACAAAACAATGTTTGAGTGCTAGACACCACACTACATCAAAGTTCTTAGATGACAAATTTAGCTTTACTTGAGTGAGATTCTGCCACCAGCTATATTGAGGTCAGGTAGTCCCTTTGGTGTTTGTGGAGGAAGGAAATCAGCCCCTTCCTCACAGATCTTTCTATGCCTGTCCAACAGGGGAAATGCTGTGCCGTGGTAAGAAACTTTTTGTTCCTTTATGTCATTTTCAAGCCTTTCTACAATACCTCTAAAGAAACTGTAACCCTCAAAGTTACTCCTGTAAAATAGCAAGATGATGGGGAGGAATTCTCATATCTTTAATTTAGGGAGTTAAATGAGCAAACTCATCTCATTACACTTAAGGATCATAGGTATCTGAGATGAAACATTTCCACAGCCGCTCTCCAAGCAGACCTGGACTGCCTGCTCTAGATCTTCTTCCACCTCAATGTGGGTAAAGCGTGGACTTGAGAACTCTAAGATCATGCAGACATCTGAGGCTCAATAAAATATTAGGAGTTCTGGAGAAGCTCCAACATATAACAATTTTCATTTTCTAATAAGCCATTAGTAATAATTCAGCAATAATTCATTATAGTATAATAAATTATAGTATAGAATAATATCAATAATTCATTCCACATTTATCTATTTTGAGCTTCTCAACCACCAACTGCCCTCAGTTAAATTCTTCATGTAAAGAGGAGGATTAGAGGTGAGGCACTGATCTATACTTATCAGGGATTACTGATTTGTATTATTTCGGCTACTTGTTTTTCTCTTCTATCCCCCATTCCTTACCCTGCTTGGCAAATTATGGACAAAACAGAACAAGACCTAAAGCACAATGTGATACCTCTGCCTCCCACATCACCATCCCATTGACCCTAATATCCCATATAATCTCCGGTTTTGAAATTACTTTTCCATGAAGTTGGTCCCAATGTACATAAAATCACACATCTAGATGTAGAACTCCTTGTCTATGTCATCTTTAGGGCCTGGGGCATTAATTCAAGGCAATGTAAGCTCCTATGACAAAGAATTTCAGATCTCGGCTGAAGTAGTGAGACAAAAATCTCCCTGGCAGCTTTGTATGAAGCAAAAAGGCCATCTTTTCCAGGCATTTTACTTATCTATATCCTGCGTGCTAGAAAATAACAAGAAAAACGTATATCCCAAAATATAGAGTATTATAAGAATTTGAGAAAACCCTCTGGCAAAGTGTTTTACTTCAACTTAGAATTAGCTAAATTTATACATGTTGATCTGGCACAGACAGAGAACAATGCTTGCATATAAAGGCTCCTGAGCTTCAGTGTCACCCAGGAGAGGTCCAGGAGGAAGAGTACTGCAGATATAGATGCTTAGTATACCAGGAAGTGCTGCTCCCTCATGCTTATCTGTGGTAAAATGTCACTCCAGAATATGGCTGTGATCTATTTATAACAGTAAAGATAGTCTACAGGGAATTGTGATGTTCCTGCCTGCTACACTACATTTTCCCATGTTAACAGGTAAATCGGCTAGATTCTCCTTATCTTGACAAATCCTAAATTTTGGAATCACCCTGAGTGTAATTTTTGGGCTCCTCCTGTCTCATAATTTTATGTCATCTGTATTCTACCAATTCCTAAATTTATATATATAGTCCCGGATTCCTCCTCCATGATCCTTTTAATTAAATAAACTTTTTAAAGCTTGTTTTAATCTATTTTAAGTGAAGTTATTTCACTACTCTAAGTAGTTTATCCACCTAGATTGAAAACAATATCTACATTTTAGGGTTGTTGCAAAGTTGAAATAAATTGCCTTAGTAAACACACTTTATTTAATTTTAAAGTGCTAACAAGTGAGATTAAAAATTAGAAAACAGCCTTAGTGTTACTTCTCAAATATGCCCAAATAGTAAAATTTTTTAGTGACACAAATAGTGCTACTTTTCAAAGTGATATTTTTGTATTCAATATATAATGAATATATCTCATAAGAATATGCATTTTCCATGGGACTCACTAGAAGAAAATTATATGTTAACTTTTCAAAGGTGTCTGGCAAGCTCTTCTCCTGAATTGATCCTTCGGGATAAAAAGTTGTGTCCTCAAAAGAAATGGACATGTTACCAATAAAATAGCACCAGCCCAACCCAGAAAGATTAACTACTTCATTTATAATATTTACTTTCTAATTTTTCTTTGCAGAAAATTTCTAGGGTAAACCATAATTAAAGAACTGATTAGATCAATAAAAATGATTCTTTAAAATACTAAAGTTTAAACAGAAGATTGATTAATTTTTCATACTTCCAAACCACTATTATGTCACAAAGACAGAGGTAGAGTGAATGCTGCAAGATATTCTTGCTCTCTTAGTCTAATTATACAGAGTTGCTCTAATTCCAAAAAAGGAGTCAAAGGGGGATACAACTGAATGATAAATGTGTATGAGATTAAGGCAAACTGTACCAAGCGAATATTATTTTTTCAAACTAATAATTTTTCGTAAACTATTTGCTGGGTAATTATGATTAATCAAAAAGAAAATCTGGCAACCAGTGCTTTTAATTCAATTTATGGGTGATTAGGGCATTGAAAAGGTAAGATAATAGCTTCGTTAATGGGGCAGCTTTTAAGCACAAAATTACCTTTTGAATGCTTGAAGGAAAACATTTTAAGATTTGAAAAACCCTGCAGTGATTATTAAAACCTCTGACAAGCATTCTCCATGCTCTCATAATCAAACAAAATAAAAGTTCTTTGTCCTACTCACCTTCAACCCTTCAGTCTAGGCCAGTCAACCCACCCACACTGTCACATCTTCATCTCATTTTCATTATTAATTTCTGGTTTTCCCCTTTTAAGCACAACTTCTTGTCTTTCCCCTTTATGAATTCTCCAATGGTACGGAATCTGATCATTATCTTCATCATGATCCCTGATCCTTCTACTTATTTCTGTTATCCTAAACTCTTTATTATTTTAACCTCTCTACCATGGATACCTTTCAATCATATTCTCACCATACATCTCTTGAGAATCAGCTAAAACATGGAAAGAGAAAATATAAAGCCTCAGTGCATAGGGCTGAAATAACTGGATTATAAAACAAGGAAAGATGGACACAAATAACAGTAGCCAAATAAAACACTGTGATAGAGAAGAACCAGGACAACGTGACCAACAAATTGCAGAAAACACAGTTCAACAGGAGAGAAATCTGGATGAATATAAAAATCTCTGTCTCATATGTAGGAAAGCTGGCTATATTCAAATAGTCAAGGATTGAATAGATCCTATTAGCCTCTTTCTGTGTTCTTGAGTTTACCTGTTGGGAAACTTTGGCATATGCTGGTACATTTCTCATATGCACTGTGGTCTCTTGTGATCATTATTGTGGTGTTAATATCTTAATAAGTTATTGGAGTTATTTATGTACTGGTATTAATGGTATAGGTTTGATATTATTATATGGTATATGGTTTGGGGAACAATGGATGTAAGTCACCTCTCTTCCTTAAAGATGCACATAATACAATGCTAAGATTACATATGTTAAAAATGACAAGATAAGGTATGGCTGATTCTGGTACAAGACATATACAGAATCTCTCATTTTCCCAAAGTAAAAACAATATACACAACCACAGGGCTAGCTTTATAGTGTGTGACCTGGGCAATAGCGTCACATTGTCTGAAGGGCCCCAGCTTGGTTTGATGCTCTGTTGTTGCCTTCTTCAAATCACTAATAATTTTAGTTTTGAACTTGTTTTGCTAGTGAAGACTTATGGGACCATGGAGCATATATGTTAGCAGATGGACATACAAAATATGTCCTTTACTGTTCTTTATCATCCTATTAGCATATAGCATTTGCAATACTCCGCAAGCGCAGAGTTCTGGTGGGCACAGAATTTGTGGGAGTTCCACAAGACTCAAAGTGAATACAAGGTCACAATGTAATTGTATTACATTTATGACTGAATAAGCAGAGCATGCCAGCCCTAAGAGGTCACAGTCTAATATATGTGCCCAAAAGTTGCCACTTTAGAGAGAACAAATGTGTGTTACAGAGCAGTAGTTTTCTGTTCCCTACCCAATCCTCACTCCCACTTTTGAGAGTAAAATGAGTGATTAATTATACTATTTGAAATCTAAACTTTTCTAAAGAAATCTACTATTTAACATTATATTCTAATATGTAGGAGAAATACAATGATAGGAGTAGGTGGCACATAGAAAACAGTAGATAATTCTCTTTGTTTTGTCAACATAACTATTGGCTGGTTTCAAGTTTGCCCAGGTAAGGATACTTACTATAAGCGATTGTGTATCATTTAATGGCTTTCTATAACAAGCATTCATCATGTAGACATTTCCCAGAGTTCACTCAATCATGTCATCCTTCATTCATCACATTTTCATTGCTCAACATTTAACCTAATCTGATTTATTTGTTTTGACACCTGTTTCCTTTACTCAGTGCAGATGGAAATAAATGCTTTTAGAACCTAGAACGACTTTTAAATTCTCTCATCTAAGGAAAGGATACAGAGTATTGCCATTTCTACCACATTTAGAAACAGGAATAAAACTGTATTTTTTGTTTTTAAATTTAGTAGTTCCCTGAAGCAAGTATCAAATTTTTTCTATCAAAATGAGGTAATTATTAGTGGAAATGATTAACACTTGCATACACCTTGTCCTTTCAAACTTTTCTTTTATTTATACATATCAGGTTGTTCTCAGTAATTGCACAACTATGGAATCTTTCAAATATTATTTCAATATGCTCCTTTGTGCTCCAGATGATTAGACAGAAGCTTTGGCTCACAGGTCCCCTACTGAAGAGAGTTTGCCTCTGCAGTTGCAGACTCTTTTTTATAATCATGTCAATGTATTTCTCTTTTCAGAAAAAAAGAAATAGCTTCATTTACATGTAATATCAATACTTTGCTTTCCCTGGAGGTTGTCAGCTTCACTAGTTAGTTTTCTTGTAGATAATGGACTGAAGCTTAACTTTGTAAAATAATACAGTGTACATATTCTTGGAGAAACAAAATGGCCAGTTTTTTTGCCTTTTGTTCCAAAAGATATGAAATAAAGCCTTCATCTTTCTATGGTTCTATTAAACATATGTACCATATTTATATTTATTTTAAACATTATTTTCAAAATTAATTTGTTTTCCCTTCAATAAAACTGTGATTTTTGGCAGGGGCAGGTAGGATAGAATGAACAAAAATTATTTCTTGCTCATTTTGCTTTCTCAGTACTTAGCAAGTTATTTTACATAAGCGTTCAATAAATGTTTGTTGAATAAATAAAATGATAGAATTTTAACCCAGATTTCCCCCAGAGAGATCGCATTCACAGTCATAACTCAATGTCATTGGCTTGCTCTATTTACTTGCATATTATAAGAATTTCAGTTTCCTGTTGTGGTGTGTGGTTATATATAGTGGTGACTTATATGAGCTCATAAACAAAGTTGTTCTTGCTTTCTCTATAAAACTATTTGAGATAGAAACCACACACTAGTATACTGTGGGCACCACTCGCAATGACAGTATTGCTTCGGTGATAATTTTCCAAAGCAATGACTTGAGTTGCCAAAGCAGTACTGTGTTTCCTTTAGTCCATACTGTTTAGGTGCTATATTATTTTCCATGTAAAAATAAGTACTGTGTTATCTCCAAATATGTGACAGACATGGTCATAATTAATTCATTTATTCAATTAAGAAATATGTATTGAATGTCTTTTGTATGCTAAGCACTTTTGTATGGTCAAGGCACTGGGCTTCAAATAATGAACAACACAGTAAAGGCAACAATGAACAAAATAGCAAAGATACTTGTTATAGCAAATTTGTATTTAAGTGCGAGTTGAGATGATACTTGACAAATTTATGATTTTAGATAGTGATAAAAGCACAGGCTGTACTCCATATCTCAAATGCTTTATTCCTTTCAATCTGAGTCACAAGTTTCCTTCATATTTTAAGGCTTCTAAAATCAAGATGTATGCTACATTGATATGTAAATTTAATGTAGTTTACCCTTTTATGTTGCTTTCTGTAATAACTTGTTATTGATAGTGGGTGTGATAAAGAATGGCTTCTTAGGATAAAGGAAATATTGCAATACCCTCTGAAAACACCACTTTTAAGTTTTGCTTGCTGCACCTCTCATGGCTAATTAAAAAGCAGTTCATTTAACTGAGCTAAGTAGAAAGGCACTGCCCATCAAATGTCTTTCCCCTGAGGTCCTGTATTCTAACATTCTCCATAAAAACCCTGCCATATCCCTTTTAATCCGCTCATGAGATATATTCTTTGTATTTATTTATTTATTTAAATTAAATTTATTGGGGTAACATTGGTTAATACAATTATATAATTTTCAGGTGTACATTATAATTTGACATCTATATATTCTAATGAATGTTTACCACCCAAAGTCCAGTTTCCTTCAGCTACCATATATTTGATCCCCTTTACCCACTTCACCCTCCCTCTAGCTCCCTATATCCTGACTCCATTTACCCCATCTATCTCTCCCCTCCTCCCCCACCTCCTACCCTCTGGTAACCACTAGTCCATTGTCCATGTCCTTGAGTTTCAGTTTGTTCTGTTCATTTGTGGCTTTTACGTTTATATCCCATATAAGTGATATCATATGATTTTCTACTTTTTTAGTCTGACTTATTTTGCTTATCATGATTATCTCAAGGTCCATCCATGTTGTCACAAAAGGCAGTATTTCATCTCTTCTTATAGCTGAGTAATATTCCATTGTATATATGTACCACAGCTTCTTTAGCCAATCATCTATCATAGGACACTTCGATTTCTTCCATGTCCTGAATGCTGTGAATAATGCTGCTATGAATATCGGTGTGCAAATATCTATTCAGATATGGGTTTTCAAGTCTTTGGGGTAAATACCCAGTACAGAGATTGCTGGATCATATGGTAGATCAATTCTTAGTTTTCTGAGGAACCTCCATACTGTTTTCCATAATGGCTGTACCAATTTGCAGTCC
>NW_006443138.1:17348971-17350695 GCF_000325575.1 Pteropus alecto | reverse complement strand
CATATAAATATGGGTTTACTTCTGGACTCTCAATTCTGTTCCACTGGTCCATGTGTCTGTTTTCCTGCCAATACCATGCCATTTTGATTACTGTCGTTTTGTAGTATAATTTGAAGTCAGGCAGAGTGATGCCTCCCGCCTTGTTCTTTTTTCTCACGATGACTTTTGCAATTTAGGGTCTTTTGTGCTTCCATACAAATCTGATGATTTTTGTTCTATTTCTTTAAAAAACGCTGATGAGATTTTGATGGAGAATGCATTAAATCTGTATCATATTTTAGGTAATAAGGTCATTTTAATTATATTGATTCATGAGCTGTATTCTTGATGGGCTTGTATGACTCTCTTCACTAGATATATTCAAACATGCTTCAGATTTAACCATAGGCTCAAGCTATAACTTCAGCTGGAAATTATCTTGTTCCATCCTCTCCTTTTATAGAAAAGAAAACTAAAGCCTCAGAGGGAGGTTGAGATATTCAAAGTCTACTACAGTCTCAGGACTGGAGCCTATGTATTTTCATCTTGGAACCCATTTATCTTTCCACAAGACCATCTACCAACTCACTTTAAATACTTCAAAAATTCTTTCAACTTGCCTCCAGATATTCTTCCTTGAAAATAACACATGTGAAATGTTCAAAATAATAATCAGGATATTAAAACAAGCTTTGAAAGATATTATTGGACATGTGCTCTGTAGTGGGACTACAGGGCAATGATACTATATAAAAAGCTGCTAAGCCTTAAGAATCACAGTCTCATGAACAATTAAATATCAAGAATTATAATTTATCATCTTCAAACACTGCTTGCTCAAAAAGTATATATGTTAGTTATGCAAACAATTTCTGTTCAATAATCAAAATGATTGTCAATTGTTGGTTAAACCTACGATGGATCTTAGTAAACACAAAGGACAACGTAAATTCTGGATGGTATATCAGTGTAGGCTTCATGGTTGACGATAAAAAAGAAATTTTATATAAAATCCATGGCAGGGGACTTTTTCCACTTTTTCTCTAATTTTCCTTTTCAGTCAAGCAGTAGTAAAGCTAATAAACTGCTCCTTTTATGGAAAAAGCCAGGAGTCACATCTATTTTCTCTTTCCTAATAGGTTACATCCACCAAGGCATCAATGGGAAATGATGATGGGAAAGTTTTGCTTCAATAAAAGATGATTTCTTTTTCTGAGAGTGCTATAGGAAAAAAATTATGTGAAAGATTTTGGATTTTGTGATTTATATCTTAAAGGTGTTGAATATGAATGATGCCATGTTTTTATAAAAGGTAGAAGAATGACGCATACTTAGAAGTGAAAAATTTTTTGTAAGAATGTTTCACTCAACAACTTTTTAATCTTGAATTTAGAATCATGGATTTTGTCAAATATCACCCAAGAATTATCACAAGGAATTAAACACACCGCAAGCAAATATTTGATAGAATGACTTGGAAAAAAGATCTATGATTTTAGTTCATCTTTCTGAACTTGGAATTTTGCTTAAGAATTCTACTGAAGAAACTAATAAGAGAACATGTGGTAGGAGAGCAGCACGATGATATAAGCTTGGGAAGTTCTATACTTCTTTCCTAAAGGTTAATAGGCAGGTTAGCAAATATGTTACTTTGCTAGAACTGCTGGAATATTGTACCGCAAGCTGCATTTCTTAGAACAATGAAAAGTATTGTCGCACAGTTATGAAGGACAAAAGTCTGCAAC
>NW_006443138.1:17296217-17348933 GCF_000325575.1 Pteropus alecto | reverse complement strand
ATGTTCTAGGCCTCTCTCCTAGCTTCTGAGAGTTCCTTGGCTTGTCAAGGCAGTACAACTCCAATACTCACATAGTGCTATCTCTATGTGTGTGTCAGTGTCCAAATTTGCCAGCAGTCATTGGATTAGGAACCCTTTCTACTCCAGGAAGACCTTATTCAATTTAATTAATTACATTTGCAATGAACCTATTTCCAAATAAAGTCATGCTCTGAGGTCCTTGGCATTAGGACATCAACAATATCCAGGTGACATAATTCATATTAAAATCATTTGGAATAACAGCATATTAAAATCATTTGGAATATCATTGAAAAATATTATTTAATTTTGGTTTTATTTAGGAATTTGGTTTTTGTTTGTTTGTTTGTTTGTTTTAAGAATGGAACACTTTATTACTATGTTCCTGTTAGCATTCTTATAAAACACTGTAGGAAAGAAGCAGAAGAGAAAATTAAGGCATGAAATGTAGAAAATACCTAAATTTAAAGGTACAAGTGAAAAATGGAACTTGAGAAGAAATTGTGTAAATAATTGAAGAAATAGAAAGACAGCAGTACAATAAGTATGAAGAAAGTAAGAGATCTCAACACAAATAGGATATTTAGTAGTATACTGCCTATATCATCTGGCTTTTACTGCATAACAGAATACCCCAGATCTTAATGGCTTAAAACAATAAACATGTATTTCTCATATGTATAGTATTCAGCAGATCTATACTAAACCTGGCTTATCATTGCTATTCACTCATGCATCTGTGAGTTGGCTCTGCTCCATGTGTCACTCTTTCTCCTGAGACTATTGGGTGGTATCCAGCATGTCCTCTTATGACAATGGCAGGGGTGCAAGAGCAAGTGGAAATATATAAGGCCTCTTGAGACCTGAGCTTGGAACTACACAATTTTGCTTCTGCCTCATTCTAATAGCCAAAGTAGATCACATAATTGATCCCAGAATTAGGGTAGGAGGGCATTTGTCACCATATCTAAGAGAACTTCTCCAAGGACCATCCTGCTTGAAAGCTAAAGACCACAGAAAGAACATTAGCCCTGTGCTACCACTCACAGATGCAAAAACTGCAGGATTTTTACATTTTTAATTTATCTCTTCAAACTGAAGTTTTTCCTTTCAGTAGCAATTATGATCTTTCACAATGCTACCTACACCCAATATCTAGGGAATCCAAAAGCTGACCAAGGGAATGTCTGGTACATATGTTCA
This sequence comes from Pteropus alecto, assembly GCF_000325575.1. Lineage (NCBI taxonomy): Eukaryota > Metazoa > Chordata > Mammalia > Chiroptera > Pteropodidae > Pteropus > Pteropus alecto. The sequence goes on along the minus strand of NW_006443138.1, from coordinate 17,347,709 downwards.
TGTTTAACAGTGACATAAAGTATAGGTTAATGAGAACTGAGCTGCAGATATTCTAGGTATATAGCCATACCATACACGCAATAAACACACAACACACATATTTGCTCTACACACTGGAAGACTAAAACTTTGGCCCCTTCAATGTAACATCCGTCTTTATTCTCTGATTCTACCTTCTTATTTTTAAGTACAGCTCGTATCCTTTACCTCTTTCTGTTGGACCACATTTTCTAATATTCAATATTTCAAGAAACAATTCAATGACCTATGAAACCTGAGAATTTCATTGGAGATATATACAACTCTTGTCAACACATGGCCACATTTTATTGAATAAAATTAGATATGATGTGGGAATTAAAAATTCAATGTATAATAAATTACAATACCTACTCATTTATCAAATATTTATTAACACCTATTATACATCAAGAATTGTTCTAGTCTGGGGAAAAAAACCTTACATCACTAAAACCATCTGTTTCTTAAGAATTTTTATCATATCACATTAAATCAGTTGTGACATAAGAAAAAAATCAATGCATAATAAATTATGATACCTATTTATTCATCTAATATTTACTGAGATCCTGTTATATTTAATTCCCTATTATAGGCTCTAGAGCTACTGCAGTGAACTCAATTTACATTTGAATAGTAGTTACAGAAAAAACAAATACACAAATAAATATAAAAATAATACTAGGTTACTATAAGTGCTATGTAGAAAAGCTAAAGTAGAGTAAAGGGGTAGACTGTGATGGGTAGGTGCTATTTTACATAGGGCTATCCATGATGACTTCTTTGACCAGATGATACCTGAGCAAAGTAAAAATTAAACAGGGGGAGAGAAACCCAAGAGAATATCTGAGGAAATATTCTACCAGTTAGAGAGAACAGCAGACACACACACACACACACACACACACACACACACACACACACACACACACACAATTACAGTGGTATTATGTTTGACATGTTCAAGAATATAAAGAAGACCAGCATGGCTATCAGAGAAGTAGCCTTTATCCAAGTCAGGTAGGGCACACATTACTGGCCTCATCAAGATTTGGGATTTTATCCAAAGTGTTAGGGAAAGCCATTGGAGGGTTTTAAACAGGAGGTATAAAAAGATAGTGAGTCCATTATTTCCGTTATTAATGCATGGTTTTATTCTGTCCATCAAAGCCCTACAATCTGGAACCAATCCACCTTCCTAGACTTATCTCAACTATATTCTTCCAAAAACTCTAATTCTCTAGGAAAAGATTCTGTTATCATCTCCCATTACTTCCATCACCGCTTTTCAAAATCTACTTACCTAAACTTCAAATGCCACCTCCTTTACAAGGGAACATTTTTGATTAGAGTAATTTCTTCATCCTCAATCTCTATATCCTTTTGTTCTCACATGAGTTTTTATTTCTATGCTATTTCCTTGATGGCCTGCTATTCAACAAACTGTCCAGGAATCACTCAAATAATTGAAAAGGTCTATAAAAATAGTAATTATTAACATTAAGACATTCACATCATAAATATTTTATATTAAGATACATAATTATATGTTTATAAATATTTTAAAGTAGAGCCAAGATATTTTCTTTGAGTATAGGTTTATTTATTAGAGTTCTGCATAGTGGTTTCTCCTAAACCAAGCTCAAAATGCTTCGTCAATTGATCTCAACTTTAGTTCTGTAATATTGAGCAGCAATTTTCAAAAACCTGTATATAAACCTCAAGGAAACACTCTTGATTTTTTTTTAGTCTCCTCTAGAATCTTGCTGCTAAAAGTATAGTTCACAGACCAGCATCCATATCATTACACCTTGGAACTCATTAGAAATACCATGTCTCAGAATCTACACCAAAATTAATTCAATAAGAATCCACACTTTACCAAAATCTCCAATTGATTTTTCTGAACGTGAAAGTTGAATAGATAATGGTCTAACGCATATCTAATTCAATTGCAATTATTTTTTTAATTGCCTTTAAGTTTCTTCAAAATGTTATACTTAGTTTTAATAGAAACAATTTTTCTCTTGATCTTTTTCTGCACTCATATTCCATATTTTATTGGTGTATGTATGTGCAGAAAAGACAACACAGCAGGTCTGAGACTATTATCCTTTGAAAGCCTTGCTTGCGTTGGCTCTTGGCTCATGTTAGGGAACTTGACAGGTGGACAATTTCCTGCACTGATATACAGTTGTCTCTAAGTGGTAAAATTGTCTCACTGTGCCCTAATCCAGCAGTCCCCAACCTTTTCAGCACCAGGGATCGGCGCTCGTAGGGAAATCTAATGTCTGATTTGAGGTGGAGCTGAGGCAGTGATGCCTGTAATATGGTAATTTAATTTAGAATTACATTCTCAAAATCCCTGGACTCCTTAATCCAGCAGTCCCCAACCTTTTCAGCACCAGGGATTGGTGCTCATAGGGAAATCTAATGTCTGATCTGAGGTGGAGCTGAGGCAGTGACTAGCTCTGGGGAGTGGCTGCAAATACAGATGAAGCTTTGATTGCTCACTCACCTGCCCACCCACCACCGCTCACCTCCTACTCTGTGGCCCAGTTTCTAACAGGACATAGACCGATAACCAGAACATGGCCCGGGGTTTGCACAAACTTCTGCCCTAAACTGTTTGTGCAAACACATAGTTTATAATGAACACCTGCTCTCCTTCTGAGAGTTTGGAATTTTAGTATGTGCTAAGTACAGGATGCCTTTGTGACTGATTCTCAAAATCCCTGGACTCCTAGGCTCATGTGAGCTTCCATGGAAGACTAACACCTTACACAGGTTGTCACAACTAGTTGCTGGAGGAATTTGCAGCTCTGGGGAGTGGCTGCAAATACAGATGAAGCTTCGATTGCTCACTCACCTGCCCACCCACCACCGCTCACCTCCTACTCTGTGGCCCAGTTTCTAACAGGACATAGACCGATAACCAGAACATGGCCCGGGGTTTGCACAAACTTCTGCCCTAAACTGTTTGTGCAAACACATAGTTTATAATGAACACCTGCTCTCCTTCTGAGAGTTTGGAATTTTAGTATGTGCTAAGTACAGGATGCCTTTGTGACTGATTCTCAAAATCCCTGGACTCCTAGGCTCATGTGAGCTTCCATGGAAGACTAACACCTTACACAGGTTGTCACAACTAGTTGCTGGAGGAATTAGGTGTATCCTGTGTGATTCTACTTGGGGAGGATTCTTAGAAATTTGTGCCTGATCTCTTTCTAATTTTGTGCCATATACCCTTTCCGTTTGCTGATTTTGCTTTGTATCCTTTTACCTATAATAAATCTTAACTGTGATTAGAACTATATACTGAGCCCTTCTAGCAAATTACCTGACTTGGGAGCAATCTTGGGGACCTAAAATACAATGTAATTCTAAATTAAATTACCATATTACTAAAACAAATACAGCTGATTTGGGAACACACATAACTGATTTTTAGCAAGCATACAACTCCATTAGTGAAAGCAAAAGTGCATGGATATTCAAGAGTGGGCAATTACTACACCTCAGACATAAATCAGCATATTTTCAGAGAGATGAAATGATGTTGGTTAATTTACCAAGAAATGAAGTTCTCATTAAGGCAAGATCCAAGTTTAAAGACCTATATATCCCTACAAAACATAACACTATGCCTTACACATAATTAGTTGTCAGAGAATATTTATTAAAAAAATGCTTCGACCATTTAAACATTTGATTGTAGTATATCTTAGTGAATATCTTATATTCACTAAGATATTTTTTAAGAAAGGAAACATTAATAACATGCATAGATAAAAATAGTTGTAGGCAAAATGTGGATTAAACAAAAGAAAACATACGTTTCCAGTTTTTCATTTTCAACTTAATATGAAAAGATATCAATAGCTTTTTCTCAACATGCATCAAAGTATTTATTGTTTTTATTTTAGTAAATGTGCTGCCTGACTATTTCAGGTCTTATGGTTTTTATTTTGGTTCACTAAAGCCCTCTAAGGCAGAGAAAATCACAAGGGTATTCCCACTCCAAAACCAAATCCGACATTCCCTAAAGCCATCATTCTTCTTAACTTGTCAACAGATTCAGTTCAATTTGTTATATTGATATAAAAGTTGAACTCTGAAAACTGAATACCCCAGGAAGCTATAATCCTTTTATGAAAGATTTTGCTATTTAGACAAGTAAATTACTCTATTTAGAAACTATTAGTATGGTTTACTATAAAAATCAAGAACAATTGTTAAAATGTTGATTATCATAATCTAAGTAAATTGCTTCATTTTGCTGCTGACATGATTTCCCACAGCTTTTGGTCATCCAAAAAGGGTGAGCTTTAACATTAACTTAGAATAGTCTCTGATGTACATATGCTAAAAATCACTTCATTATCATTTTTTCTGAATTGGGACCCTTCGAATACCAGACATCTGGTACCAACCAAGTCAATGTGACCATAATTTTATCTGAATCTTCAAAATTACTAGTTAACTTCGACATGTATTGGACTGATATAAGTAACCCTATGGAATGAAGTACTGTTAAGTACAATTTTCCACTTATTTTTACGTAGAATTTTTTGTACTTGTATGTATAAAGTGCCATGTTTCAAATATTTATTGACAAGACTAATGATAAATTAGATTCTATTTTAAATTCACTAAAGTCTTATCTTTCTATAAGATTTTTGCCTTGATTTTAACTATAGGTGTCACAAAAATGTTAGCATGCTCAAACAATTTAAGATATTTATATCTTTAAGGCAACAGAAGGGTTTTCTGTTGTCCTACGGAACAAAGAAAATGAATTTTACATGAGTTAATTTTCATTCAAATGCTAATAAGTTTAGAACAAAATTTAAATTCCAGAATAACTGTGCTTTAAATTTATCTGAGATTATGCAGCAAAAAAAAGAAAAAGCCTTTTATTCAGATGTGAAATCTAACATATTGATATTGACTCAGAGCCCAGTTTAGTAGTTGATGCATAAAAAATCTAAATAACTACTTCTTAAATAAAGAAATGAAAGCATCAGAAGGTAAATGAGTGAATGTATTACTTAGTGAGATTGAGAGAGAGATAAGTTGTGATATCTCCAAAATTATAAAATTCACTACAAAAAAAAGAGAAGGCATCTACACATAGCACTTTTACATACTGTTAAAATAACACAGATATTGAGATATTGGAGAACAGAACAATATCATGTTATATAGAAGTTTTTGTGACATATGATTTACCTAGTGAATTTTTAATAACTAGATTAAATAATACTCTACTATCACAGTTGTTTCTAATCGTGGGTTTATTTATCAACCTCTATCAATAGTAATGAAAGTATTTGTAGAACATGTATGTGTATGTCAGAATTCTCAATTTTTTTTTAAATATGTTTTTCTAAACTCCTCTAAGGGTCTTAGCTAATCACGATATTCACTTTTAAAATAGTAAAACTGGAGATGAAGTAATTATATGACTCATACAAAGGTTGAAATCAAGTAAAAAATTATATAATAAAAGATATTGTGCCATGTGATGCCAAGGTGTAATATATTCTTACACTCATCAATGCTATAGTGAAATGAAAGCAGATTACAAGTGTTGTTTTTTAAATTCTGATTTTGGAATTCAAAAAAAATTGGGTTTTAACTAGGACAAATTCAAAAGAGAAAGAAAATTGCATCAACCATCAATTAAACCACTCAGAAGCTTTTCTTTCAAAGAAGAAAAAAACATAATGTCAATAGACTGTCTGAAAAATACAGTTAAACTCAAGGCTTGAAAAAAAGTAGAGACTGAGATGCACCATTACAACAGATAGGTCCAACATTATTTACATTAACTATGAGTGTTAAGTAAAACTAATTGTCTATAAAAAAAATTAAAATATAGGGTTACGTACAAATACACACATGCAACTTAAGCAAGTTATTTCATATCTTTGAGTCTCCTTTTTTACCTTTAAAATTGGATTCATAATTTTTTTCTGAAAAGATCGTTCTGAAACAAAATATCTTTAAGTGATAAGGTCTTACCCCGACATAAAAATTAAGACTCACAACTTGTTGCTATTGTTCAAAATTTAAATGGTCACTATTTGTATTCACTTTGAAAGAATCCTGCTAAATCCTGCTTAAATATTTTCAGAACAGTATGCTTATGGGCTAATATTATTTTTGTTAATAATAATGCCACTAATTATTTTGGCATTCTGGATCATATTGGCATATGCATCTATAGACTATCAGCATATAAAGGCATAAATGAATACATGTATAGTATATAAATAATCCAAAGGAATAACTCAAGAACAAGAAAAGTGAATCACAAAAAAATTATCCTTTAGTACTGATATGCATTTATTCTACTAAAGTTTACTTTTAGAATGATACTTTTAGAAGTAATCGACTTTTACAGTTTCTCTCCATAGACTACCACCTAGGAGAAACAATTATACTTGAAATAATTACTCTGTGGCAATATTATGTTTTTCTACATTAGCTGCATTGAGTGAAAGTAAAGAACCTTTACCTTAAAGTCAATGAAACAAGCAAAACTTTCTACAGTTTAACATTACTGAAATGACGGTCTCTGTGCATCTCAATTACATGAGTATGAAGTTTCAAATTTTACAAAACCTAGGTCTATATTCTCAGACTTTGTTTGATACTGCATTTCTTCAATTTACCTTCCACCTGTAAGATAACTCTTTCCTAAAGTTTAATTGGGAAGCAGTTTGTTTGTTGTTGTGTTTGTTTGTTTGTTTTAGTACATGCAGAATGACCAACCATGTACCAATTATTTAACTTTCAGCCATGCCACACAAGTCCAAGAATTGTTATGGGGATTCATTACCAGTAATAGTCTCTGTTTATTATTTGCTAACACCATATGCCAAGGTACAATCCACTAGTTTCCTCAAGCTTACTCTCAATGTGAAATTATAGTGAATCCCCAAGAGATAGCTGAGATCATCTTTCAAACAAATTCAGGAAGTTTCTATCCAGAATTTCTCTGGCTGACTACACTGTAAATCTTTCAGGTTGTGCTGTTCTCACCAGGCACTGTTAACTTGTTCTTAGTACTATTATTTCCTCCATGTGCCTTCAAGACCAGTGATCACCAAAGCTAGCTCCACTGGATACCAATCACCCCTAGGCACGGCTGCTATCAGGCACTGTCTGTTTCCAGATATATGATTTACAAAAGAAGTAGAGAATGTCTATTCGTGTTATACTCTGAGAGAAGCTCCAATGTGATGCTTAATAACAGATATCACTAATTTAGCACTCACAATGTTCTAGGCCCTATGCTAAATTATCTCATTTAATATTTATTACTTATAAATTTAAAACTAAAGCTAAAAGTGTTCAGTAAATTGTTCAAGATCACTTCGTATCAGTGCTGATTTTAACATCTACATTTGACTCCAAAACTCAGGTTCTATGAGTTTATGAGCTGCTGAGCTGTGAGAAATCTGAATGGAAAATACTATGTGCTATGCAAAATCTTTCTATCCCAACAACCCTGATATTGTGTTATATAGCCAAACTTGTTCTACCTGATTTTCTCTTTGGAACAAGTTTCTTTCCAAGAAATGCCTACACATCTCATAAAAATAGGTATCAGTTCTACACCTACACAGAAATATCTTAGTCCAGCAATGAATACAGCTTTAAAGGTGACATCTGGGTACCTTGTGTCATTTGATCTAGAATATATATTCTCTGACTTTTTGGTCCCAGTACTTCTGAGACCCTTAAAATTTTCTGAGGACCTAGAAGGGCTTTAATTTGTGAATTATGTATATCTACCTTTACCATATTAGAAATTTTTAATTTGTAGATTAAATATGGCCTCAGCTTCTTCGTAGTTTCTTCAATCAAGAGATAGAATCTATTATTCAACTTTGAATTTTTGCTAGTCTTGTGACTTGCATTGCCCAATATGATACAGCAGAAGTGGCATTCTATAACTTCCAAGTCTAGGTCTTAAGAGACCTTGTAGCTTTTGTTTTTGCTCTTTTGAAATTCTGAAACCACCATGCTGTAAAGAAACATTTAGCATACTGGAGGATAAAAAACCCTTAGGAGGAGAACCAAGATTCCCCAGACTCTACAAGTAGAGTCAACTAACAAGATTGAGGCCATCCTGTACCTTGTGGTCCAGGTGATTCTCAGTTGCATGCAGTTAGTATAATGGTGCCTGTGATTCTTGACTATTGAATTAATACATTGTTCAATGTATTCTAGTTTAAAGTGAAATATACAGATACTTTGACATTGAGGCTTTGTATAAATAGTTCTAAATTGAATAAAAAATTGATATAATTATCTGGTTAATCAGTTACCTATTAAGAAAAAAGAGGTTCAAGGTTTAACATTTTTAGAATGGCTTTCTACTTTGAGTAATCTGATTTTTTCATTCTTTTTTTTGCAAACCTGATTCAAGTCTGTTTGATATAGAATATTACCTTTAAGTATGTCTATATCCATAAAATAAAATAGAATGTTAAAGTGGTTATCTATTTAACTTGGTCTAATATCAACAATTGTGTAATTTTTAAATATGTAAGGAAAAATTGCCTTCATTCTGCTCCTTATTTTGAAAAAAAAAATGCTACAGTGGTATAGTGTTAAATAAACTCAATTTAAAAACATGAACATTTGAAATAGAGTGAAAGATTCCTTATGAACAATGATATAGGGCTAGAGGACATTAGATATTACTATATACCATATATCTGAACATGACTTACTTCTAATCTATTAGTTACTTTCCAAGAGAAGGAAAATAATGGTTATAGCATTGATTAATTACCTATTATTCTAGTGTCATAGCACAATATTGGCTTTGCTATTAATTCTTTTGACACTTCCTCATTAACTAACTCATTGACCCTTATGACATTCATAAGAAGATTTTCTTTTCCCCTAAAAATGATTGTATATAATGTGAAAAGTAAAAGGCAAAATCTGAAAATTTTCCAATTAATGTGATTGCCATAGAAAGTCAAACAAAAGTCAGGAGTCAAACATATATAGCTTTTTTTTCATGAACTACTTACAAAATAATTTGATCAGTTCCTCATATGTCACCAATGCCCTCATAATTTTTAAAATTCTTGATCACACTATGATTCTATATGATTGGATCACATTGTAGCAACTCATGTCTTTTCCAGTAACTTTCCAATGATAAGTGCTCCATAATTGTTTATTCATTGAAAAAAAGAAAAAGAAAGGGAGGAAGAGAGATAGAGGGGGATAAGGGGAGAGAGGAAGGGAGGGAAGGAGGGAGAGAGAAAGAGAGAGAAAGAAATTCCATTCTTGACTTCCCAACATTGTTTACAGCTAAATGTCCTACTGACAGATGAATCCCCTTTGTAAGATTAAGAAAGAAGCCCCATAGTGACAAAATCTACTTTTCATTTATTAGACCAACCCTTTCCTGGCTGTTATCATGGTGACTATATATCTTGAATTAACTGAAAGAATAATTTACACCTATTGTACCAGAATAAATATTAATCATCTCTCATCACTACCAAAAGTGCTCAAGTTTAAATAATAGCACAGAATGGCAACCAATGAATAGCTTTTCCCCTGTGACTCCCTCTCTCATACACATATGTCTCCTTTCAGAAATTCTCTTCAATCAGGAGGAAAGTTTAATAGGTCTGTGATTTTCCTGTACTCTCTCCTTTTCTTGTCTTGTCTTGTCTTGTCTTGTCTTGTCTTGTCTTGTCTTGTCTTGTCTTGTCTTGTCATTTTTCTCAATCAATTCATTAATTCTGTTCATCCCTCCCTCATTTATTTATCATTCAAGGAAAGGCCAGATATATTTTTGGCTTTATTTTTGGCCTTATTTAAATACTTGCCTATAACAGAAGTAGTATTATTTAGCAGGAAGTTAAGGATGAGTTCTTGAGTTGGAGCCAATTGCCTGAACTTCCTTGAATCCTAGGTTTGTTTTATCACCTATAAAAGGGTATTAGTAACTACTCATCTTATTAAGAGTATGGTAAGAATGTGTCATAAAACTGTTTTAAACTGTGAAATAATTAAAGTATATACACTCTGATTTATGTTACAAATTAAAACTAGCTTAATTTAGGAGGAAAATGTATTTTTATGGTACTAATTTTCTGGAAGTTAATCAATTTTAAGTCCTTTTTTTAGGAATTATGATGAGTAAAGTTGATTTTGTAACAGGTTTCTCAGATTTTTGATAATTACAGAATATTAGCATTGGAAGAAACCCTAAAAACAAGAAATGGGGGTGGGGAACAGGAGGAAAAGGAAGAGGGAAAGGAGAGGAAGAAATAAGAAAAACAATAATTATACCTATAAATATAATAGAAATAAATCTCAAACTTAAATCCTAAAAATTGAATGATAAAATTTTAAATAAAGCCACATTATTATTTTCCATATTGAACGTAAAAAATAGAGATTGGATTAAATAGGGCAGCATGAGAGACGTTCCCAGATCTCTCCCCTTGAAACAACAACAAGCTGAACACCTAAAACTCAACAAAAAACACCCAAACTGCACACCAGCACATCTGAGCATGGGATCTGCGCAAGAGCTACCACAAGTCAGAACCCTGGGTGTTAGGCAGTGGACTGGGAGAAACAAAGAAGCTGCTTTTCACAGCTAGATATCCCTGTAGGAGGAGGGAGTAGGGAGAAGGAGCGGCGAGTTCCCTGAACAACCCTGCCTGAGAGTGCTGTGAGCTCCACACAGCCAACAGCAGCGCCGAATCATCAGGACAGAAGGCAGAGAAAACAGATGGCAGAAAAGTGGGGATGACAGAGAAACAACAGTTGATTTTTACCAACCATGGTTGCAAAACTGAGGCGGAGCTGCAGCCTCCAACCCCCAACACAAAAGGCCCTTCCCCCAATACCCTATGAGATGGACTACCGCAGAGGCGCAAGGCTATCTGAGCAAACACTACCGAAACTGTCACTAACACTGACAGGAACTGAGATTGAGGGTAGCGAACATGATTAAACATTTATAAAGAAAAAAAGACGTTATTAACATTTTATATAACGCAGAGATCTAAAAGGCTGTCACCTACTGGAAACCAAAAGAAAAACACCTTATTTACAACAGGCTAGAAAATAGAAATATGCAACTTAAATGACAGAGAATTCAGGATGGTATTACTGAAAAAATTCAGTGACATTCGAAATGAGTCATATCAACAATTTCAGGAGTTGAAAACAGACTAGATGAGCAGAATGAGTTATTTGGCAACAAGATGAAAACCCTCAAAAAGAACAAAATAGATCTTCTGGAGATACACACACACACACAGACACACACACACACATGCACACACACACACACTGCAAGAGTTGAAAAATGAAAGAACAAGCTTGAGAAATAGAGTCGACCAAATGGAGGAAAGGATCAGTGATATTGAAGACAGAAATCTAGAAATAAATAAGAAGGAAGATGAGAGAAACTGAAGAATGAAAAATAATGAAAGAGAAATACAAGAACTAGCTGATACCATCAGGAGAAGAAACATAAGAATCATGTAGCTCAATGTTTACATTACTTCCTTGTCCTTGTATTTCTGTTTTCTTTTGTGCTTCCATACAAATCTGATGATTTTTTGGTCTATTTCTTTAAAAAATGTCGATGGGGATTGCATTAAATTTGTATAATGCTTTAGGTAGTATGGTCATTTTAACTATGTTGATTCTTCCAATCCAAGAACACGGGATATCTTTCCATTTCTTTGTATCTTCTTCGATTTCTTTTAATAGGGTCTTATAGTTTCCATTATGTAGGTCCTTCACATGTTTCATTAGATTCATTCTTAAGTGTTTTATTTTTTTTATTGAAATTGCAAAAGGAATTATTTTTTCCACTTCTTTTTCTGACACTTCGTTATTAGAGTACAGGAACCGATGTTCATAGCAGCATTATTCACAGTAGCCAAGACATGCAAGCAACCAAAGTGTCCTACGAGTGATGATGAGCTAAAGTAGCTGTGGTACATATATACATATATACAAAGAAATATTACTGAGCCATTGAGATGAAATACTGCCATTTGCAACAACATGGATGGACCTTGAAATAATTATACTAAGCGAAATAAGCCAGACAGAAAAGGTGGAAAATCACATATCACATATGTGGGATATAAACCTAAAAGCAACGAATGAACAGGACAAACAAACAGAGACTCATGGACATGGACAATGGACTAGTGGTTACCAGAAGGGAGCAGGAACAGGGGAGAGAAAAAATTTTAAAAATAAAATATTAAAAAGTAATTATGTATATATAATAGGAAAAAATAAATAAACTGGCATTTAGAATAAATAAATAAATAAATGTAAAAAGTAAACTTGAAAAATGGTGAATTCTCAAAGATTTATAAAGGATGACAGATACATAACTGTACAGAAGGTCAATCAGTACAGTTCTTTAATTAGACTCAAAATTTTGCATTATATTTTATACTTTGAGTATAATAAATTCTCAAAACATATTAGCATTCAAATAATATAAAACCTGCTTAAGTTGGGGAAGATTAACAATAAAAGAACAAATAAGAAAGTGGACTTCAACATTATGGATAGCATTATTTAAATATTCTTTACTCAAGTGTTTAAAAAATAAATATTCCTTAATATTTAGGTTCAATAACAAATATCTGCTGATCTATATAGACAATATACAAGACAGTTTATTAGAAATAGTCACTCCATACAAATTGTAAAGAGTCAAGTTGAGAAGAAAGAGCCTTTATATAGAAAATTATTTTTAAAAAATAAGGTGTGATTCATGCTTCTAATTTGGAGGATTGGGAACTGTATTTACCCTCCTGCCTAAAGCCACGTGTAAAATAAGCAAAACATAGGAAACAGTTGTTTAAAGACATTGTCTATCAAGCTGCAAAGGACAATGATCTCTGAGAGATGAACAGCAAAGTAAGCCTCAGGACTGCACCTGCCTACTATCGTCAGAGACTTTTCAGACCACAGAGAATATAATCCAGGTGGAACCCAACAATCTCAATAAACTGAGAAAATAGAGCTGAGAGCCAGATAGACCAAAGTGGCTAGAATTCACAGGGTAGAGTACTGGTAAGGAGAGAGTTGCACAGAATAAGAACACCAAAGATCTGCAGAGGTCCCCCTCAAATATCGAGTGGAGTACTGTTCAGTATATATAAGTGAGGAGGTACCCGAAGCCAGGAAATAACCACTCAAAAGGATTAAAGGAAACAGTATACACAGGAACAAGAACGGTGCATGTCCCTCAGCCAGCATGACCTCTAATTTATAAGCCATTGGGGAGAATACTCAGATCTTGGCACAGCAGTGGGGAATATATAATTAGCCATAGACTAAACATTGCCTAGTTTCTACTTAATAAATCTTAGAAGCAAGACCTAAAAGTACCGAGCAGTTTTTCAAGTAACTAAACTATGTCTCCGAAAAAAGCTCAATAGTATTTGTAAGAATATAAAATATACCAGCAACCTAACAAGGAGAAATTCATAATGTCCATACTTAAACAATATATTGAAGAGCATTAGAAACATTAACTATGTTGGTAAATACATATGATATTTTTCATTGTGTAAATTTACTTAAAAGAAAAAAATGGACTCCTGCTTCCAGGAAGATGGAATAGAAGTATTTTTTTCTTCTTCCTTTTCAAAGTACAATTACAAACTCTGAAAATTATATATAAGCAAATATAAAAAGACTGAAAGGTAGAGAGAAGGCAGACTGGCTAGAGAACTAGAGACTCAAGAACGGCATGGCAATGAGTTCCCCGAATTTTTTTTTTTTTTTTTGCCTTATAAGATCACAAATGTGATGCTACAGAAGCCAGCAACCCACAGAAAAATATATATTTATGTAAAAAGTTATTATTTCTGAAAAATAAGATAAGACTTACTCTGGTAGTCAATTTGGAATATCAGGGACTGGATTTACTCTCCTACCTAAAACTTCATGAAAAACAGACAAAATATAAAAAGAGTGATTTTAAAGACATTGGGAAGAATGTGGCAAAGATTCTTCGGTGTACACACACACATGCACACACACAGCCCCAAAGAAAGTCTCCATGCTCTAATGACAATACAGGGAAAGGGGCAGCCTAGCAAGACAAAGGTTTTAGACAAAAGCTGTTCTACGCCAGCCAAACAGCACAGAAAAAAAACAAAACAAAACAAAAAAAACTATAGCCCCATATCCATTGATGCCTGGAAGGGTTGAGGGCAGAGTCTAGACTTCCAACCTACCCAGGACAATGAGTCATCTCAACACAAGCCCCAACCCCCATCCCCCAACTCCAACCACCACTAGGGTGGTATCAGAAAAGCCCAAGCAGAAACCAGGACTTTTATCCCTTTTAGATGGTAATAAGCCCTCTTCCATATGGTATCAATGAAAAACACCAGGGGAACAGTAATAAGAAATTCCTGTTTCTCCAGCCAGGGTGATTCCAGTGGAGGCCCAGCGGAGAGTGAGAACTCCTATTCTCACCCAGAAATAATGAGCAGGCATTCTCTTTTGTGTCAACAGAGGCTGTATGGGGAAACTTCTTCACTTTTAGTCCCACCTTCTTGCCTGCTGACCCTCTTGCCTGCTGAAGTGAGCTCAGAGGAAGCCAGCTAAAATGGAAGGTTTAAACAAGATCCAGATATTCATAACATAAAAAAATCCAAAAAGTCACTTGTTATATGAAGAACCAAAAAATATCAACTTGAATGAAAAAAAGACAAATCAAAAGAACAATGTGACAGATAATTTATAATTATCTGACAAAGATTTAAAGCAGCTATCATAAAAATGACTCAATGAGCAAATGCAAACATAAAGAGATTTTCAATAATTAAAAATATCAGCAAAAAATAATAAGTACAAAACAAAAAAAGAAGTAACTGTAGTACTGAAAATACAATAATAAATAAAACTCAATCAATGGGATCAAGGATACTTACCTTGTCACTTTTTTCAACGTAGTACTGAAAGTTCTAAAAAGCAATCAGATAGGAAAAGAAGTAAAAAGCATCCAAATCAGAAAAGGAGAAATAAAATTATTTGTTTGCAGATGACATGATCCTATATAGAGAAAAAATTCTAAAAACTTCACAAAAAAATCTGTTAGAATGAATAAACAAATTCAGTAAAGTTGCAGGATACAAATCAACATACAACAAATTGTTAGGTAGCTAGTCATACATGAGTGACAGGGGGAGCAAAGGAATAAGGACCCAGCCTAGAGACTGCTCAAAGAACACCCCAATGGTAGTAGAATTTTGGGTATGCACATGCACATGCACACTAGGCAAAGAGTTATACAGCAGCCAAGTGTCAGTCAAAATGACCTCACTTGCCAATCACCTAGGAATGCCTTTGGCACTACCCATCATGGCCCAAATATAATGCAGACATTCCCACTTCTGGGTCTTTTGTGTCTTTGTTGTGTTTGTTGTTGTTACAGCACTCTGTTACAGCTCCTCACTAAAACCATATGCCTCCTCAGGATGTGCTTTGTCTTTCTAAAATATACTTTTTAATAAACCTTTTCTAAATCTCATTGACCTACAATTCTTCACTGCATCAATAAGGAAGAACTGAGGAAAAATGTTAACTACACTTCTGCACTGTTATTCCCTAACCCCACACCCTCAACCTTTGTGGTGACACTGAAGTTTAAATCAGTCCTGAAGGTGACAGATTTTTTTTTTTTTTTTTTTGATGCCATGACTCGGCACTGGCATAAAAAACAGACCCATAGACCTATGGAGCAGGATAGAAAACCAAGAAATAAACCCAACCATATTTAGTACCTAATTTCCAACAAGGGTGCAAGAATACATGATGTGGAAATAATAGTCTCCTCAATAAATGGTGCTGGGAAAACTGGATAACCACATGCAAAACAGTAAAATTGGATCCTTATCTTATGCCATGCACAAAAGTCAACTCATAATAAATTAGACTTACATATAAGACCTAAAGCCCCAAATCTCCTAGAATAAAACAGGGGAAAAGCTTTTTGACATTCACTTGAAAATGATATTTTAGATGACACCAAAAGAACAAACAAAAATAAAAATAAACAAGTGGAACTACACTGAACTAAAGAACTTCTGCGCAACAAAGGGAACAATCAACAAAGTAAAACAGAATGAAAAAGGCAACCCACTGAATAGGAGAAAATATTTGCAAACTATATCTGATAAGGGGTTAATTTCCAAAATATATAAAGAATGCATACAATTTAATAGCAAAAAAATTCAACAACCTGATTTAAAAATAAGCAAAGGATCTGAATAGACATTTCTCCAAAGACATACAAATAGCCAACAGGTATATGAAAAAAATGTTCAATGTCCTCAGTCATCAGGGAAATGTAAATCAAAACCACAATGAGATGATATCACTTCATGCCTGCTAGAATGGCTATTAAATTAAAAAAGACAGCAAGTGTTGGGAAAAATGTGGAGAAAAGAGAACCCTCGTGAACTATTGGTGGGAACATAAATTGGTACAGTTACTGTAAAAATGTTTAAAGTTTCCTCAACAAACTAAAAATTAGAACTACCATATGACCCAGCAATCTCTCCTTTGGGTATATACCCAAAAGAAATTAAATCAGTATCTCAAAGAAGTATCTGCATTCCCATGTTCATTGTATCATTATTCACAATAGCCAAGATATAGAGCAACCTAAGCATTTGTTAATAGATGAGTGGATAAAAATAAATTGTGAGACACACACACATAGAAATATTATTCACCCTTAAAATAGGAGGTATTATTTGCACAAACATGGATGGAACTGGAAGACATTATCTGAAGTGAAATAAGGCAGAAAGGAGAGAGAGAGAGAGAGAAAGAGAGAGAGAGAGAGAGAGCACCCTCTACTCTCTTGCAATTGTGCTTAAAGGCAACCCTGGTGGATATTTTTTCCTAAAGATATGGACTACAACTGTTTTTCTCTCCTTGCTAGATGAAAATACGTTTGATTATATCAAGAAAGAAGAAAGAAGAAAGAAAGAAAGAAGAAAGAAAGAAAGAAAGAAAGAAAGAAAGAAAGAAAGAAAGAAAGAAAGAAAGAAAGAAAGAAAGAAAAACACATGTTCTCACTTATATGTGAAATCTAAAAAATTGAATACATAGAAGCAGGAAGTAGAATGGGTACAGGGAATAGTGAGGTAGGGGAAATGGAGATATACTGGTCAAAGAGTACAAAGTATCAGTTATACAGGATGAATAAGGCTAGATATTGAACATACACCTGATGACTACAGTTAATAATACTGAGCTGAATACTGGAAATCTGCTGAGAGAGATTTCAAGTAATTTATCACACACAAAAAATTATAACTATGTGAGAATATATGTTAATGTGTGTATATACATAATTACGTTGTACACTTAAATATACAATTTTATTCAAAATTTAATTAAATAAAAAAAAAACGGATACTTAAGTAATTGAAGATTTTTAAAATATTCTCCGGCAACTTGATTTTCTTAATCTTCTCTTACAACCGTAAAACCTATGGAATTTAGATACAGATCTAGTATATCAGATCAAATTTAACTTTCTAATTACATGTGTTGCAGCTGTATAATACTGGATTTGGGATTTTATTATGAAGACAAATATAAGACATACCTTATTTATGATTCTAATGTGGGTTATCTTTTAAACATAAAATATTTTAAATTTATTTGGTTCACTAAAAAGTGTTATAAAATGAAAAAAAAAACCCTAACCATATCACATTTAAGTGAGTGATTTAAACATCATCATATAAAAGGCAGAAATTATCAGACTGTCTAACAGAGAAAGATCTAACCATAAGAAATCCTCTTTATATATAAAAACACATATAGATTAAAGGTATAAGAACAGGTAAAGATATAACAGGATAACAATAATCCAAGTAAGCAGACTCAATGTTAATATCAGTCAAGTAGGTTAGAGATAAGAATATCAGCAGAGATAGTCACTTCATAATGATAATGGAATTAGTTCATCAGAATAACACAATACTAAATAGTTATCCACCCAGTAACAGAGCTTTGAATTGCATGAAGCAAAATGTAGAACTGTGAGTAGAAAAAAGGCAAATCCTGAATTATACTTAGAGACTTTATTTCCCTTCTCTCAATAAACAGAACAGGTAGACAAAAACATGTAAGAAAATAGATTTGAATTGCATTATCAACAAACTGGACCTCACTGATATTTGGAGAATGTTTTACCACAAATAGTAGTATACACATTCTTTTCAAGTGCACAGAGAACATTTAACATTATAGACTATAATTTAACCTATAAAAGAAGTCTCTAAAATGTAAGAGTTCATTATTATAAAATGAACTATAAAATTCTATAAAATTCTGAATACAGTGGAATTAAATTTGAAATCTATAACAGAAAGACATCTGGAAAGCCCCCCAATTTTTGGAATAAATAAAACATTTCTAAATAACGCATGTGTCAAAGAAATAAAAAGGAAAATTGAAGATATTTTGAGCTGAATAAAAATAAAACATCAAAAATTTGGAGATGTTGCTAAAGTACTATGCAGTGGGTAATTTTTGGCACTATGTGCCTGTATTAAAAAAGCAGAAAATTTAAAATCAGTTACCTTAGTTTCCACCTCAAAATACTAGAATATCAAATTGAACCCAAAATCAGCAGAAAGGAAATAATAAGGAGTATTAATAAAATAGAAAACAGAAAAATAGAAGAGAAAAATCAATGAAATTAGAAATTGGTTATTTGAAAATAATGGTAAAATTGATAAACCTCTCACTAGACTGATCAGGAAACAAATAGAAAAGACACAATTTACCAATATCAGAAATGAGAGATGTGGTATCACGACAGATACCATAGATATTGAAAGGACAATGAAGATTATTATAAGAGCAATAAGCAAAGCAGATCAGCAGTTACCAGAGGATAGGGATTAGAGAGAGATGGGGCTCAGAAGGAAGAAACCACAAGATGAATAAAGAGACTTTCAGGGGTGATAAATATATTAATTATCTTGATTATGGCGATGGTTTCATAGCTGTATGCATATCAAAATTTATCAAATTAGATTATTAAAATATGTGCAGTTTGTTGTATGTCAATTATACTTCAATAAATCTATTAAAACACAAGAGGTAAACAGTGCTAAATTAACTATAAGAAAACAAATTTAACAAAGCAGATTTTAAAAAATATGACTAGTGATGGTTAATAAATACTTCATAGAGGAAGTAAAACCTGTCTCAACAATTTTAATCCTGCCTATTAGTCATAAACATACTAACAGCCAACCAGAGATTAATCCTGGATGATTTTGCTTGGTTCAAACAGTTGTGGGACCATGTGTTTCTTTAATCAGTCACTAATTATTACGTTTAGTTCCCCTACAACTATTTCACATAAAATACAGATTTCACATAAAAATATAGACTTTTGGTTGCTTGCTTGCTTGCTTTGTTTTGAAAAATGTGAACATCTGGCAATGTTAGGCACATTTTTCCCTAGGGAAACACCTTTTTACTTTTCCCACTAAGAAGGTCACACTGGCCAGTTCTACCGTGGATGCTCAACTTCTTTCAGTGAGTATCAGTTGCCATCTACCTTAGTAGTCATGCTGTTATTTCTTTCAAGCTTCATTCACTTAGGTTCCCTACCTTGGTCCTGGGACATTTTATTTTGAACTCTTGCTAGGTAGATGGTTATTAAAATTTTGATTGATTAAAACTTTGATTTTACTTAGTCTTGCTAGAGTAGAACACCCAAAGGCAAGCTAGATGTACTTAAACAGTAACATTCCCCAGCTACTACCAACCTGGGGACATTTAAAGTGGTGCCTTTGGAAGTGTACTGTTGTGGCTCCATAGGAGACTTGTTTTCCACTTTGGGGCAAAAAAAAAAAGAGCAAAAATTAGTTTCTCTTTGCCCCTCTGTGACAGAGCATGGAATCAACAGAGAGAAATTGTTTCTTTGGTTAAGTGAAGAGCAGAAAATCAGTATTTTATAAAATATATTGGAGAGAAGAAAGTCTTTCATAGAAAACAAAAGATAGTGCAAATTAGATTTTAAACATTGACAAATGCAATAAAAAAATCTTACTGAAAAACAGAATTTGGCTCCTTATGAAAGAAATTCATATCTCCCAATGAAATTAATAAAATTAAGAATATTAATAATTTGCATGAGAGTTTTGTTGATAGTATTGGGAGGGATTTTTGCTTGCTTATCCTCACTAGCTATTGGATATCTGCTAAAAATCACTTAAGTACAGCATTGGCTACTGATTCTAAAGTAAAGAGTTCAAGGTATCTTAATTTCAGAGTATGGTGTGTTCATTCACTTCACTGCAACTCGATTTTGCCTGATTCTTTTTCCTGCCTCACCATCAATAGAGGATATATATAATACATAGACTATAAGATTTCTAGATTCTACTGCTAAATTGCAAATTTTCAATATGCTTCTTCAATGTCTTGGTTTCAGACAATGAAATATCCCTAGAGTTCTCCCAAAATTTCCCAAATTCATTCAACTCTATTTTGTTTTTCCCCATGAAAAGAGAAGCCATTTTTTCCAGTTTGGAGTTTCTTCCATACATTTTTTCTTCCACTCTGAACATATTGAAGTGGCTCCCAAATCAGTTTTTACACTTTGATATAGAGAATACTTTAGGTTCCATACCTGATGAAAGAGAAATAGGAGATAATGACTAGCCTAGCCTATCTGTTCTGCCTCTTTTACACTAGTACACAGAGTGTGTGTGTGTGTGGGGGGGGGGAAGCATCCAGTTATTGGATGCCTTTCTGCTGCTGACAGTGTTGAGTTAGCATTTTTAAAATGACGTTGAAATTCATTGCAATCATAAGTGTCGACACCTCTTAACTCTAAATTTGGACATGTAAGTATGGGAATATCTACCTACTGAATGCTGTGATTATCCATTAAGAAAATTCCAATTAAATGATACTATTACCTAGATATAGATAGCTTCTAGACTCTTAGTGGAAAGAAAAAGAGAGGAGAATGAGGGAGGAAGAGAGATGGGGAGGGAGGTAAAGAGGAGATGGGGAGAGGAAGGGAGGAAAGAAAGGAGGGAAAGGAGAGGAAGAAACAGAGAGAGAGAGAGAGAGAGAGAGAGAGAGAGAGAATTAATTCAATTGACTTTTCTTTATATCCAGAAGAATAACATCCTCCTTAGAAAGATGGAGGGAGAAGAGAAAATAAAATAAAGCCAAAGTCTAAATCTGGAGATGTTCATATTTTTCAAAAAACTAATACTACTATCTGAGACTATAGTTTTCTTCCTGTCACCATACTGCTTCACTGTCTGGGTTCATGATAATTGATCAAGGTGGTATACCTCAAGTAGATACCTAGGTATCTGAAAGTATGTAACACTACCATTGAAACTTATGTCTGTTTTGATATGTTGTCACTGGCATTAACTAATAAGTTTGGATCTTGACCAGTGTCATATCCATGTGACCTTCTAGAAAATATTTTTTTTACCCTCTCTCGACTTGCCTTCAGCTTCTGTCTCTTCTCCTTTCTTGATCAGCTTTAATAACTTAAAAAAAAAAGGGGGGGTAGATAGCAATCATACTCTAATTACACTGAGATAGAGCAATTTACTTGGAAAGGCTTGTGCCTGAAACTGATCCAAAAGTTATTTGAACTCATTTCCAGATTCCTTCGATTTTCGGGTTATAAAAATATTTCCCCTCTAGCATTCTGGGAAGTGATTAAGAAATTTGCTATAGCTGCCCTCCAGCTCTCCACTCACCAAAAAGCCCACTTGAAGGTATATACACACTTTGCCAGTCACTGATCTGTTTTGCTTTTGTTTGTTCATTTGTCTTAGAGTGTTCAAGAACAGAGTTTTCCGACTCTAATACTTCTGCATCTTTGCAACGTCTCAATAAGACACCTGGGTCACAGTTCAAAAAGTCCCTGATCTGATGCTGTGGTAGGATTTTCTAAAAACAATCCCAGCTTTTGATTATGGTCTCTTTCAATAAAAGAGGAAATAGGTATGCTGATGCTGAGATGCATTCATCAGGCTGATGGGAAGTATTTTCTGATTCCTCCAGGTTACCTGCTATCAGGCTCTCTCTTTTTTTAAAGGATCTATCAGGAATAAAATCTGGTCACTTTATTGGACCACAGACCAGTTCCCAACAAACTTTCTGTCAATAGGCTAGCATACATAGTAGATAATTAACTGCATAAAAACCACTCCCTTTGGTACAGTCTTCTAAGTACTATCTATCATGATTTTTATGTTTTCCACATTTCAAAGATTGTATTTACAGCTGGTCATTATTCTTATCACCAAGAATATGAGTATCAAATCAGCCTTTATCTTTATGCATTATTTCTCTACAAAAATAGTACTAAAGAAGCAGGAAAGATATATTTAATTCTAGCTTAGAGGTATTATTATGTCTGTAAAGTAATTCGGGTTTCACTCAGGATTTACTATATTGAAAGGTGTGCAGATGGGTAAATCACCTATGAAGAAAATGGAAAGATAAACCAAAAGAGATGGTGTTGACACCTTTTTATCTGAGTCATGGCAAGGTTATATCTGCTCATCAGAAATTACTCAGCTGACTCTGTAGTTATAATAAGGCTTTCTTTTCATGATATCATGTTGACATACATATTGGCCAAGTCCCCCACTCTACTCAGACAACTCATGATGCCCTTCAGGTGATGGAATGTCTGAAGGTACTAGTCATCAGTACTACTCATCATTGCCTCCCACATATGCTTGGAGGATTGAGGTTTCTCTAGACTTTTTTCTGTTATGTAAGTTACACCTCCAATTTAAGACTCATTTATTCCCTGGGAATAGACAAGCTTGAAAGTGAGTATGACACTTTTGTCATTTCTTTCTTATTCTTAGTTTCTGCTTCTGAATAGTGAGTCATAGCTGCTGTCGTAGACTGAGAAATTATAGAGGGAAAGGTTTTTATGGTGCCACTGAAAAAATAGAGAGATCTAAAACTGCATAGATGTAACCTCATTATGTGTCTTTTCTTCTGTGCAGGTATATTTACTTTCTCCATGCCTTTTCTAAATAGTACATTAGGCAGAATTTAATATCAATTCATCATTCCTCTGTGATAATGGAATAGCACAAGCTCTGAGACCCTTGTAGAGTCCACCTGTATATAGTCTACTACTCACACTGTGGTAGACTATTCTGTTAATGGAGTTCTAGCCACCTTTACCCAGTTGTTATATAAGAATTTTCAACGCCATGCTGATTGTCAGTTTTTCTAATAGTCCACTGAGATTTTCCTGCTTTTCTAGGACGGTACTTTAATATGAGCAAGTCTGCCTTTGAACTCTGGCTCAGAGCAGTAACAATGCCACCTGGGAAACAGCTTCTCAGTTGACCACTGTCAGTCTACTTGGACTACAGGCACCACTAGTGCTGCAAAGGTGTGATAGTTAACTTTATGTGTCAACTTGACTGGGCTAAGGGATGCCCAGATAGCTGGTAAAACATTATTTCTGGATGTGTCTGTAAGGGTGTTTCCAGAAGAAATTAGCATTTGAATTGGTCTACTGAGTAAAGATCACCCTCACCAGTTTGGATGGACATTATCCAATCCATGGAGGGCCTGAATAAAACAAAAAAGTGGACAAAGAGTAAATTTACTGTCTGCTTGACCTGGGACATCCATCTTCTCCTGTTCTTATATATTGGCACTCCTAGTTCTTTTGAGTTTGGACCTAAATTATACCACCAGATTTCCCAGACCCCTCCAGCTTGCAGAAAGCAGATCGTGGGACTTTTCAGCCTCCCTAATTACATGAGCCAATTTCTCATAATAAATTATATATGTACATATATATGAGACTATATAATATTTTATACCTATATCTATATATACATACATAGATAAAATAAAATCATATTAGTTTTGTTTCTCTGGAGAACCCTGACTAACACAGCAAGTAAATGTTAAACAATCATCTCTTGGGGATATGGAAATCTCATGATTTGGAGTCTATACTAACTTCTGCAAATATTTCTATCATGGCCAGTTTCAAGATACCAGTGTGTTATCACTGAATGCAGAGTTGGAAGAGACATGCACTATCGACTGGCATGAGCAGGTGGAACCAGCCCCAGCACACCAATCTAGATTACCCATGATTCTTTTCTTCCTACTCCATTTTTCATCTTGGAACCATTCTGACAATTATTTTACCTGAACTATAAATGCAGATGACTTGTAGATCGTGGCATCTACCCCACTCCACTCCAAATCACCCACATTGCCATGTCTATTCTCACTATATTTTTGACCCAAGCACCATTAGTGCCAGATCCTGATCCTGACTATTCCACCAATATATCACCAAAGAACCCTGAAAAATAACACAATAAAATCAAGAATATTCAAATATATTAACTCTTTTACTATTTTTAGGACAATTAACTTCAAATTAAGTTGATTACCTACTACCATTTAATTGTTTCATACTAATAAATTGAAATGAATGACTTCATATTATTAAACAATCGGGAGTAAAGAAGTTATAGTGTTTCAATTTTTCTGGCTATCATTTGTTATTAGTCTAGCAGGTGGTTATATTTCTGAGTTTGTAGTGAATAACATAACTGAGGTCTCAGCTGTTCTTGTGTAATTTGTCACTGATCCTCTCTGAATATACTGAGTACTGACTTTCTTTTCTCTGATATTATCTAAATTAAAAGTAAATCAATACGGGTAGAACATGTGAGCTGGCTAGCTAACAGGTTTAGTGAAATTTTAAATCAACTCATTAAACATATGGAATCCATCTGCTAAAACAAAAATGTAGTAAAGTGGTTAAGATATAGATTTCCTGAGTCAGAGATTTGTTTTAATCTCTACCTCTGCCAATATCAGCTGCATGATACTGAACATCTGTTGGCAGAGGCTGTTAGCTGATCATCATAACTACTTTTACTTCTCCTAGGTTCCTGGCTAGACTATATCTTCCAACCTTTCTTGCAGTTAATTGTAACCATCTGACTAGTTCTTGACAATGGAACATGAACAGAAAAGCAACGGATGCTACTTTGGGGATAAAGATTTTAAGAAGCCAATATTCCTCCTCCATTCTTCTTTTTAAAATACAGACTGGATTCAGATGACAACAAAGACTCTAAGAGATGATGGAACAACAAACTGAAAGAAGGCTGGTTTCACAAACCACCACGAGTAAATGAGTCTCCTACTAAGGCTATCTCTTTGATTTTTACTTGAGAGCATCATCTTTGAACTTCAGCCAGCCTGTTTATTACATCAGTTTAGCATACCCTAATGAGTACAACATCACTTTAAATGAAAATATAATAATACTAGTGCATTAATTAACATTTGTTTAGTTAGGAGTAGCAAAACTCTACTCGAGCTAGTCTAAGCTAAATGGAGAAATTTACCACAATGAAGTAGTGGTCCAAGAATACAGCTGGGCCTCAAGAGACAAGAGAGACAAACAAGAAAACCATCTGAAACTTGTGAAGACATTTTTTAAATATCTTACCTCTGACCCAATAATATCTGGCAACTATTTTTCTCTATGCGTCTTCATTATTCTATCGTTTTCATGTAAATACCACTCCACAATTTCTGATTTTACATATCCCCTGTTCAAGAAAGTAACATATTTCAACTGCAATTCCAAATCAAAAGGAGAGAATCTGTTTGACTCATCTTAGTCCAAGAGTTCTCCACTTGGACCAAGTGGCCCATTTAAGGCTAAAGCAAAGGAATCACAAATTACTAACATCATTGCCAAAGGCCCATTCCTATGTTTGTATAAAGAGGGTCAATTCTCAAAGATAAGAGGTCTGGGTTAAACAGACTTCTCAAAATGGGTCAAGTATGCTACTTCATGAATTATTATAAAAATTAAGTGCTCATAAAATCCTGAGCAAGGTTCCTAACAACAGTAAGATTTCCATGTTGTGTCATTCTTATGATTATATTAGACATTATATTAGTTGCCATAACAAATTATCACAAACTTAGAAGCCTAAACATCATCTATATTATCTCACAATTTCCGTGAGTCAGAAATCTGGGCAGTGTGATTCAGCTTGTTCCTCTAGTTCAGGCTTCATGAGAACCAAATCAAGATGTTGGCAGGGCTGTGTTCCTTTCTAGAGATGGATTCTTAGAGGCACTTCAAGGTTCATTTAGGTTGTTGGCAGAATTCAGTTTCTTACACTTGTAGGAAAAAGTTCTATGTCCTTGCTGACTTCCATCTATGGGTTGTCTTACCTCCTAGAGGCCTCTCTCTGGTCTTTGCAATTGGCCTCCTGTGTCTCAGAACAAGCAACAGTACATCAATCTTTTTCTCTCAGCATTTCTCTGCCTTTCTCTCTACAGCATCCTTCCTGCCTTCTCTTCCACATCTCTGACTCCAGCCAGAGAAAATTATCTTCTTAAAGTTCATGTGATTAAGTTGGGCTCACCCAAGCAATCCAGAATAATCTCCCTATTTTAAAGTCTATAACCTTAATTACTTTGGCAAAATCCCTCTCACATGAAACATAATATATTCATAGGTTCCAGTGATTAAGGCATGAACATTTTCAGGGAGTCATTCTGCCTACCACAGACAGATATTAAATATTGCTACTCCGGGCTTCTCTAATTTAGAAAACATGACAAATGTGCATGACCTAACTATTAATTACTTTTGAATAGTTCTGAAAAAATTTTGAAGCAAGTCATGTTATAAATGTGATATAGTGATCATACATACAATTTGTGTTTGCCTTTATGTTACTTTCTATGCATATATTTCAAAATTTATATCATTCTCCTTATTAAAATACATCTTTCCAATTTGTTTATTCATTTCGCAAATATTTATTTTGTCTTCACAATTTTCGGTGCTGGAGATACAGTCCTAAACAGCATAGTTCAGGGTCCTACACCATGAAGACGCCTACACATTGGTACTGGGAGACAAGCAATAAGCAAGTTAACGCATGAAAAATCAAGGTGATTTCAGAAAGTGAGAAAACAAGGTCTTGTGATAGATTCCAAATGGCTGGGTGGGCAGAATGCCACTCCATTTTAGATTGGCTGGTCAGGGAGGTCTCTCTAAGGAGGTAAGATTAGAGTTTTCCAGTAGAAGTTACAGTCAAAGAATGTACCTAAGAGAACGGGAACCAGTTTCGAGTGTTATGACAACTAGCTTGGGGGAAAAAATAGCCAATGGAAAGAAAGGTACTAGGTGAGTTGAAAGGAGTGAGAGAAGGAGGCCAGATCATTTGCCTAACACTTTTAAAGTTTGTCATTATAGGTACTTAAAAATTGTAATCTAATTTTAAAACTATAAAGCATACAAATGATCAGATCAAACTGACCTTCATCAAATCGTTCTGTTTGAGTACAACATTATTCATTGAATATAAAATTGCAGTTAAAGAAAAGAAAAAGTTAAAATGGGTAATTTCACCTAGACTCCAAATCAACACTCCCCATAGCTGCCATGTCATGAGTATCTCAAGGATTTTCCCTAAATGGTATTTCTGTCCTTAACAGAAATTCTGCCATTGTATTAATTTTGTCTCCTTGCCTTATAAACTATGAAGACATTTTTGAAAGACATAACTATTTTTCCTTTAGGTACTCTCTGCATTTTGCCATGCATCACGCATACGTGCACACATACACTCTTTAAGAGAAAATGTACTCTATAAAAGTAAAATGACTGTGATAATAATAATTATCATGATTTCTTGTGATGTCCTAGAATTTATCTGTGAGATGATGTATCGGTGATAGAATGAGATATTTAAACTTTAAAAGGAAAAAAAAAAGATCTAATTGAAATATGTAAGTTTTACTTTATTCAGCAAACCAACTTAAAAATGGCCTTGTTAAAAAGGTTGTGTTCAAGTATTTAAAACAGAGATCTAAATTTAATCTGTTGACTTGAAAACTTTTGAAACTTTTTCTCATTCTAACAGAGATCTAAAATGTGATGTATAAGAAATCCTTGACATTCTTGTATATTTGAATCGTGTCTCTTGTTCAGACTCACACATTTTAGCATTATATACTCAAATGCCTTGCTTTGAAAAAAAAAAAAAAAACAGAATTCTGACTCATAAGTCAGATGATAAACATCTTAAGTTATTAAATGATAATGTCTGCCAATCAACATCTGAATGTAAGTGCTGTGGCCATTTTTTTTTTTTTTTTGAGAAACTTATGTGTATTTAAATAGCTTATGGAATTTTGAAATCATTTTGACAAGAGTCAGTGTAAGATTAAGGTTTGGCTCTGGCTATTAATTCCAGCTCTGTAATTTACTAGCAAATTACTTCACTCTTCTGTGCTTCAGTCTCATCTGTTAGATGGTCAGTAACTCATACAGTTATTGTAAGAATTAAATGAATGAAAACAGGTCAAGTTCTTAGATCAATGTCTGGCATGTAATAAACATTGAAATCTCTTAGCTATTAAGATATAAAAACTATATTATTAAGATATACAATTATATCAAACTTCACAGAAATAGGGAAATGAAAGTACTATTATTACTGATAAAACATTAAAACTTCAACCAAGTACATGATCAGTTGTGAAGGAAAAAAGGCACAAAATACTGTGAAACATCCATTGTGTCTAAATTATAACACTATTAGTTCTCAGGGGACAGAATCAAACCACCATTCATTTCATATAAATCTCTAATAATAATTTTTTAAAAAGAATTTGTAAATTACTTGTTTTTTAATTCACTTAGTTCTCTTTCCTTATGTTTATTTTATCATCAATATAGTCTCTAAAATAAATTTTTTTGGATGCTCGAATAAAATGCATTAGCAAGATATTCATGTACTTCACAATTTTTAAGCCATTTAGAGATTTTTCTCTTCCAGAGTTTCCCAAGTGTCAGTGATATTTTTTTCTTCAGATATTAAATACATTTCCTTATCTTTACATACAAGTAACTCTGCCTGCTTTTCACAAGTTATAATCTATGAACAACTCCGTTTTAAAGATATGCCACAATTTAAGATATTCTGATGGTCTCTTTGAGACATTATTTTAGTTTTTAAATGTACACTAACCTTTTCTCAGATTATCCATCATTATTAGTGAAGATTTAAAGAGATCAAAGTTTTAAAAGGCCTGTGTCACTAGAGCTACAAAGTTAAGAGTAAAGGCAACATGCACCAGTCATACATTCTCCTCCTACTCACTGTCCAGCTGTGGCAAAGCATGAGACAGGAGTGAAGATCGGAGAATGTCAGAAAAGGGAAAGAATTTAGATCACCTCCAGAACATTTTTTACAGGTAAGAGCCCCTTGCTCAAAGAGAAGATGTGACTAGTGCAAGTATATGTGAATACCAGACTTTTTATACCTGGAGATCACTTTATAAAATGAGATCTTTTACTATTCTCTATCTCCACTATAAACAAACAAACAAAAAATCTGAGCCATATTCTGAGAAAAAAGGTATTGTTACACTCATGTTTTTGTTTTCTCCTTTCTTGCTCCCTTTTGTATTTTCTCTTTCACTTGTTTATAAATGTGTGTCTACACACACACACACACACACACACACACACACACACATACCTTTAAATAAATTCATGCCATTAAAAACCATGTTACTTTTAAATGTTTTGTTACCGTTTCCTCACTTTTTTGTTGGAATAACTATACACTAGACCAACATAAAAAAATAAACATGGTGTGTATGCACATACGGATTTTTCTGTCATTTAAAGTTAGGTAAAACTCAGAATCCATTAAGAAAGTCAGTATCAGCACGATATCTAATGTATGATTGCATTTTACCAAAATATTAATGCAAATTATTAAGCAATAGAACTGCCAATATCTATCTTTAAAATATTTTTGTTTTTATGACAAAAATATACATTAATATCATTTTAGATGAAAAGAAATGAACTCAAAACTATCCAATTCATATATTTCAGAAGCTTTTTATATCCAAGATAAAGTAATTTACCATGTTCAACATTCATGATTTTTTCAAGATCAGGCATGCTTTAAATGATTCTTAGTTATTGGTTTTGAATTATAAATAACTAGGAGTCATTTTCTATCTTTTCTATATAAAGATATTACATAAAATAATATTTTATAAGCCATCAATTTCCTTTAAGATAAAATTATGGTACAAGTTTGTGATTCATAACATTGTTTTACATATAAATACATATATATATATATGTTGTGTGTACATATATTGTGTGTATATATATATTATGTATATATTGTATATATAGTGTATATATACATTGTATATATAGGACCTGCTATATAATCTTTATGATAATTCTAAAGGCTAAGCAACAGGCAAGACAGTTTATATTCTCATTATAAAAAAGATCACATTATTGAAAATAATAAATAAATTCAGGAAATACCGCTGAAATATTAAGATAGTATAACAAATCAAAAAAACTAAAAATTCAGTATGAAGTGAGGAAATTAAACTCTCAAGACTTACCACTACCTATAAACTCACAGTGAAATTTCATATGAGAGACAAAGGGTAGAAAAAAATAACCATTAACTCTTAAAATAAGTGTTTAACATGTATAATTTTCCAAAAAAATTAAAACCGGATTTTCTCAAAAAACTAAAATTACATACCCTTATTAGGTATAAACTTGAAAAACTGTTATTCTTGACTGTATTTGGATTTACCTTTATAATTGAATTACTTTCTGAACAGCTCTTAACTTTGAACCATAGGCCTTTCAGAAAGAAGATATGATGATCTGCATAGAGTTCTCTACCTTGATTAATACAAACCAAAGACATCATCTCTTATGAAAGGTCTCTCATGTCACCACCTTATGAGAGCACTCACAAAAGTGTGTTTAAGAAATACCAGGAGTCAAAGAGACTAATTCTTTTAGAGAAAGAAAACGAATCCATGACCCTTTTTTTTAAAACAAAAATTAACATACACCAATTTTGCCAGTCCTCTAAGGCAATTAAAGGGTCTTAATACTTAATTTCTTTAAAAAAAAAAAATCTAATTAGCCTTTATTACCAATATGTAATTAGAAAAAAAATAAAGTCATTTCCTCATAAGCAAATTCTGATGACAGCTATGGATCCTGTTGTCTGTTTAAAACAAAAAGAAAGGAGAAAGGGAATGAAAGAGGGAGAAAGAGAAAGATGAAGGGAGAGAGGAAGAGAATAAAAACACCACAAGTTACTTTGAACCTTAAATTGTACCTTAATCATCTGTAGCAAAGACCAAATCATCAGGACATTAACATAACTGTCCTTGGAGCAGGATTAAAGCTCTAGAAATCAGATAACATAAATCATCTTAGACTGAGGAAAATCATACCGCTAAATGAATTATAAGGAATTTATAGCATCTTTAATCTCAAGCTTGAATGAGAAGAGATCAAAGTGTAATTTTTACCTACAACATTTGAAATCTTAGTTTTGGTAAATCTTTGGAGGGCAAGTTTTAAACAAGAAATCTGAAGCAGTTCTTCCTTTAATTTTACTACAGTACCTATTGAAACAACAGGACTTCTCATCAGAATTGTTTCTTCTCAGAACTTATTTTTTTAATGTATGATAATTTATTAAAAATGAAGAAAACAATCAGTTATTTCCAGTATTAGCTGTGAGAACACTGTCTGAAATACGAATTTATCAATATTTTTAAGACTACTATGAGAAAAAAAAATTCAGAATTAAGAATGGTTTAAAGTCACACATGCCATGTGCTAGTCAACTCAGTTTTTCAAAAGAATTCCCCTTATAGATTCCCTTTGCTTTACAAACTTGAAAGCTCTTAGCATAATAGTTGATGCTTCAGAAATGGCTGATTTTTCACAAATCACATTGTCTCCTCCTTTAAAGGAGAGCGGGACCTATATCCATCGCTGTTCTGATATTTTATGATTTATATATCACAATTTCTTGTATTGTCCAAATACATTCAGAATTTGTTAATGTTTTACAATTTTACAAGTTATACATAATGCTTGGTTTTGTTTGGAATTATTTTACAAAATTGCATACTAACATTTTAAGTTCTCAATTTCAAATTCTGCAAGTCTCCAAGATGTTGTTCCCATAGTCCAAATAAAAAACAACGTATAACAAATTTGAGAGCTGGCACTTTGATTAAATGTTTCATTGCCAATTATGAAGTTCTAACTAAACAAGTTTTCTTTTTTTAAGCCAAGACTTCATCGTAATTAAAGATGTTGTAGAAATCCAACTCAGCAAGCTTAGAAGTAATTTAGAAATGCAAAATAAAAAAACCATAAATGAGCAATTTGCATTTTTTTATCCACTATTTCATTGCTATGGTGGTGGGAAAATAGACAGTTTATGGAATATGGTGGTCTCATCATTTCTAGTAAATCAACTGACTGACCAAAGTCTCCCAAAAGTTTCATGGTTCATGAAGTTTTAAATTACAAATTACAAATTCTCACATCATCTGTCTTCCAATTTATAGCAGCTGGAGCACAAATCTAGTTCTAAACAATTAGCTCAGAAAGTACTGGCCCTATTTTGTTTGATTCCGTCAGTATCATTCTTGAATGTGAATCCTAAATCTCTAAGCCAATTCTTCAGTCTCTTCTCAAAGAGTTGCAAATATTTGCTCTTGAATGCATTATTTAATGACAGATATTTTGATAGCAATAGCTTATATTAACCACAAATGTTTTATAGTTTTTGTTTGCTTGATTTTTTCTTTTCATTTTTTTTGAGAGAAACATTACAGTCAATTACAAGAGAAATAAAATATATCAGATAACAACAAATTGGATATTAAACAAATAGGATCATATGAAGTCATGGATGCCCAAATTTGCTCCTGTTTGTTTGTAATTTATGATCTGAAAGGGTCAGTATAAGATAGTTGTTGCTCAGGTATCAGAACATATGTGGACTATTGTGTTCTCAGTTTCACTGATGCCTTAAAACTGTATATCCATAATAGCCAATCCCTACTCCCTGAAACATCCCTTTCTTTTATTTTCTGTGATATATTTTCTCAATTTCTTTTTGTTGTTCTTCTTTACTGGTTATTTTTTCTCTATCATTTCTCATTGCTGAGTTCTCTGTGTGTTGTATTGAGCCCTCTATCTAGATGTTGTACTGGTTCCCATAGTTTTAAATATTATTTCTATGCTGACAACTCTAAAACTGTATCTCTTACTCAAATTTCTTGGATTCCAGGCACTCATATCCAATTTCCTATATGGTATAATTAAATGAATGTTTCACATGGATCTCCAATTAAATGTCTCAACAAAACTTTTATTCCCTGGCCTTCTACAAATTGTTCTATTCCCATCTTTTCTAAGTATACGGGGTGCCATCGCACACCCATATTACTGAAAATGATACCACATAGGTGATAATACTAGAAAACAGGAAGTAATCTTAAATCCCTTCCTCTTCGTCACCACCAAAATTTAATCTGTCAGCATATCCTATGATTGCTGCCTCAAAAAATGTATCTTCAATGTCTACTTTTCTTCATCTCATCTCTCACCACCTTTGTGGAAATTCTTTCCAGGGCTACTAAAATAGCCTTCTCAGCAGCCAATTCAATATGAACAAGATCAAGTCCAGCCTCTCCATAAAATCCTTTAACGTTTCCCCATTATATTTCAAGTCAAATCTTCTAATGTTGGCCTATAAATCTTTGCAGAGTATGATTCTTGGTTTTGTCTCAATTCTTATATATCCTCTTAATTACTATTAGCATCATTTCACCTCCTATAACATACCAGTTTTCTCCCCAACTTAGGGAAACAGTACGTGTTTTTCATGCTACCTGAAATGCTGTTCTCTAGGTTCTAAACATGGTTGGCTCTGATTTATCCTTTAAGTCTTAATTTAAATGTCACAAGATAAAGAATACAGTTTATGTTATTGTAATGGCTGTGTGTAGTGCCAGATGGGTGCTAGAGTAATCAGAGGGCTCACTTCATAAATTACATAAATGTCTAACGATTATATTGTATATTTGAAACTAATATAAAATAATAAAAAATAAACAAAAGTCACCTCATCAATGAGACCTTTCTCTAACCACCGTGTCTGTTATTTTCCCAGGCCATATCTCGAACATTAAGAGTACAGGCTCTATCCCAGCTCACGTCCCAACTTTAACTCTTCCTATCGTAGAATACTGGACAACTCATTTGACCTTGTTTTTTGTTTGTTTGTTTGGTTGGTTGGTTTTTTTTTGCCTCCTTTTCTTCATTTTTGAAGCACGAATAACAATAGTACTAACTCCATAGATCGTTGAGAAGATTAAATTAATTAGTGAATCAACACAGAGAATTGATTCTGGCACTATTCTTGTCAATGCTCAAAAATGTTAATAATTTTATTTATAGTGCTTTACCACTTAAAACTACTCATTTATTGGTTTGCTTGATTTTGGTTTGGTTTATAGTCAGTGTCCCCTAGAAAACTAATAACTCTATTAGGCAGAGTATATTTATATGGGTTTTCTTTTTATATCATTATAGACTCAGTGACAAATCCAGCATCCAACACACAGATGTGCAATTAGTTATTGCATCAAGAAATTATTTCTGAATAGATTTTAAAACTCCTACTTAAAGATACATCTGGTGGTTGTTTTTCCTTTGACTATAGAAAAAATATGTAATTTATTGCTTTAACCATATGTTTTGATCATTCACTCATAATTAATATAGATATACATATAGTTTTAATTTATTATGGAACTATCCTCTTGTTTATAATCCTAAATTTACTCTTACTAGATATAAAAAAAATTTAGCTATGAGTCACCAGATCCATTTACACATAATTTTCTCATTATTCTCTACTTTTTCTTCAAAAACCCTTATCTTTTAATATGAGGCTTCCTCATTTTCCATAGCACCAGGGACTTTCATTGTAGGCTTTCAGACAACTTCTGATCTTTCGGAGACACCAATATAAAAGTTTAAAGGCCTGCAAAACTTACCAGACGAAAGTTCTATGTTATTGTTGTTGTTACTGTTGAAATTACAGCACTGTCTCTTGACCTCTGCATACTTGAGCTCTGCAAAACAATGTTTTAGGCTTTAGATCACAGGTTATTTTGTTGTTGTTTTTTTTTATTCTTTCTATATTTACTTTGAAGTTTGTCTTTGACCATCTCCTACCCGGAGATAAGTCTCAGGGTTTCCAGTCTTCAAAAGGACTGAAATCTTAGCTTTATGTCCATGCATGACCTATCTTCGTCTGGGCTGCCTGAAAACATTAGCTACATTCATCGCTTGCCATGTCCTGAAAAACCTACATCAAGCCTCTTAGTGACTCAGCAGGGCTTCTCAGACTATAACATTGTATCTCTCCATTCTAATCTTTAGTTATCTTTATTTGATAAAGTAATATATAATGAGTTAAATGTCATGTTAAAAAAAAAAAGTGGCCCTGGATATAACTTGTTTCCTGCTCTATAGCCCTTACTTCACCTGGTTTTAAATATTTAAGTCTTACCATGTATGAGTAAAATTATATTCAAGTTAAATAAAATTGACACATTTTTTTTTCAGTACTTCCAGTATATTGCTCTGGCACAATTAGAAAATCATATATGAAGGGAGATCACAGTAAAGGAAACACATGTGACAAACATAAATAGAAAAAAAAAATGCTCACTTATAGTCATTATTAAAGAAATTCCTATTAAAGCAACAATGAGATCCCATATTTCACATATTTGATTGTAAAAGATTACCAAGTTTGATCAACCCCATAATGGACATAAGTGTGCATTACTTTCTGAAACATAAATTGAGATACTCATTGTATAGGGAAATTAGGAAATATCCAGGGAAAGTAAAAATGCATATATACTTTGACTCAGCATTTATACTTCTAATTTACCTATCAAATAGCAAATAAAGTATACAAGTTTACAAAGATATATCCACAAGGAAATAGTAAGCAATTTTTTTTCTCTTCCATCTGCCACCTCCCACTCTTATACTTTCAGTAGTGCTGACATCACATGCTCTAA
This sequence comes from Pteropus alecto, assembly GCF_000325575.1. Classification (NCBI taxonomy): domain Eukaryota; kingdom Metazoa; phylum Chordata; class Mammalia; order Chiroptera; family Pteropodidae; genus Pteropus; species Pteropus alecto. Next base: position 17,311,592 of record NW_006443138.1, on the reverse strand, counting down.
GCATGTGACCAAACTTGAACAATCAGAATACCACTTTCCATAATTCCAGGACTGATCAAGCGAAAACCTCATAAACCAATCAGATGAAGCGAGTTATTCCTATCACTTTTGTTTGAGGAAAGAGAAGAGAAGGTTTCTCTTTTCTGCTGGTTTCCTGGGACAAGGTAATAAGTCTGGAGCTGCTGACAGCTGTTCTGCCATCTTGAAAGAAGAGACCAGCCTAATGAGAGAATCGACCCAGAAGAAAGGTTAGCCAAAAGATGGAGAAACCACTTGCAAATGACGTTAACTGAGGCTATGGAGCCAATCACACTCAAAGTCAGTTGTAGTCCTGATTATTTTTGAGCTGTGATAGTAAACTTCCTTTTCTGTTTAAGGCGACTTTAATTGGATTTTATGATGTTTTTTACAACCAAAAGAAGCCTAATAGAAAAGATGGTATTTTAGCACACGCAAAAAAATTCTCTCTCAGAGAATTCCTGTTTGACAATTATGACACATACTTAAAAGGAATACTAAACAGCTATTAAAGAAAATAAGATATACCTATAAATAGACAGACATCCAGGATATTAGAAAGTTCTAGAAACAAAATCAGTGCCACTTTTAAAAATTTAAAAATTTGGATTGGGAAAAAAATGTCATAGATGATAGAAGCTTTGTTTATCCCTCTTGCGATCAAATCGAAGTTGTGACAGAAAAATGGAGCAAATAGCAAGTAAAGTTGCCTGGGATCTAGATGAACAGAAGTACTACAACATCTTGCAGCCCCACCCAAGCCACATCCAGTTGTGTCCTTGTGGTACTTCTTGCTGAGCCAACTCCAAAACTCACAGCAGTGGCAGCTAACCATGGTTTCTGGTGTGGCCTCTTAAGGCAACTATAAGGAAAGCATCTGTGGATTGCTTGCTGAATCTTAACAGGTAGCCCTGGAGGGATACAGGCTGGGGCTAAACTTGACCTGCAACCGAACCCCTCTCAGGTCTGTGCCACTGGACTCCTACTACACAAAGCCACGCTAATAATACCAGGAGACTTAGGAGCTTTGCTTAGTACATAGAAACAGACACAGAAGGGCAGCCAAAATGGAAAGACAAAGAAGCAGAAACTATAAGAGAGAATGGAACAGAGATCCAGTAATACTGGAGTCAATCAATTTAACAGATACAGAGTTCAAAACACTGGTTATAAAGATGCGCAGTGAACTTATGGGAAATGTAGATGAATTCAGTGAGAACTTCAACAAAGAGATAAAGAACATAAAAATGGAAATGGAAATTATAAAGGGAACTAGTCAGAAATGAAGAACACATTACCCGAGATGAAGAGGATATTAGAGGAAATCAACAGAGTGCATAAAGAAGAGGATCGAATCACCGATATAGAGGATGGGGAAGCCAAGGACACTCAATCAGAATGCTAAGAAAAAAGAGGCCAAGACGATAATAATAATTTAAGGAGCCTAAAAAATAAATGTAAAAATGTCCATGTCATAGGAGGTACTTGAAGGAAAACAAGAAGTTAAAGAGCTATTTGAAGAAATGATGATGGAAAACTTCCCAACCCAGTGAAGGAAATAGACATACAACCCCAGGAAGCTCAGAGAGTCTTAAAGAAAATGAACCCAAAGAGGCCCACACCAAGACACTTAATTAAAATGCTAAAAGTTAAATACAAAAAGAATCTTAAAAGCAGCAAGAGAAAAAGTTACCTACAAGGGAGCACCCATAAGACTGGCAGCTGATTTCTCGAATGAAATGAGGCAGGACAGAAAGGATTAGCACAAAATATTCAATGTGATGAAAACGCAGGACCTAGGATCAAGAATACTTTATACAGCAAAGCTATCATTTAGAGTTGAAGAACAGATAAAGAGCTTCCCAGACAAAAATAAGCTAAAGGAGTTTATCAACACCAAGCCAGTATTACAGGAAATGTTGGAGGGACTTCTTTAAGAAGAAAAAACATGTATCAAAAACATGAATAAAGAATGGTCATAACTACATTCCTGTCAACAAGTACCTTAAATGGAAAAAAATTAAGTGCTCCGACCAAAAGATAGAGTGGCTGAATAGATAAGAAAACAAGACCTCTACATACGCTGCCTACAAGAGACTCATTTCAGATTAAAAGACATACACAGACTAAAAGGAAGGGGATGGAAAAAGATATTGCCTTGATGGACCTAGAGGGTATTGCTCTGAATAAGCAGATGAAAAAGGACAAATATCACATGATTCAAACACATGTGGAATCTAAAGAACAAAATAAACAACTAAAATGGAAATAAACTCATAGATACAGAGACTATTTTGAGGGCTACTAGATGAGAGGGGGTTGGAGGATGGCATAAAAGGACAAAGGGATTAAGAAGTACAACTGGATAGTTACAAAGTAGATATTAAGATATACAGTGTAGCATAAGGAAAATAGTTAACAATGTTGCAATTAATATGTAAGGGGGAAGAGGGGTACTAGATTTACTGAGGTGATCACTTTGTGAGTTATACAGATCTCTAATCACTATGCTGTACAACTGAAACTAATGTATTAATATATGCCAACTATAATTGAAAAAAAACTCATTGAATTTTACAATGTAATTACGAACAACTATTATATTTCAATAAAGCTAGAAAAATATTCTATGTTTACATACATTTACATATACTTGTATATGTATAGAAAATTGCTGAAATAGTAAATTGTGGTTACTTTCATGATTTCTCATTTAATGGCATTTTGCTTTACTCTCATCTGTACTATTTTAATATTTTACCATGAACATATACCTACATTTACAATAAAGATTATTTTTTTAGAAAGAACATAGAAGCAGAAAAAATATGAAAATATTATTTTTTCTTTCTAGCCCCATTCAAAGTTAAATTAATCTTCTGCTATAGAGAGAGTATGATCTAATACCATTAACTATTTCTTTCTCTGCTTAGAAATTAATTGATGTATATATCATATAATTGTGACTATGATGCAAATTGAAACAAAAAAATAAGATGTCAATACAGCAAGCCAAAATATTTTTCTTAATGTAGTCAATATAATTGATGTAGTATGGTGGACAGACTTTAAGGTAGTCCCCATGAGTTTATCCCTGGTGTTTATTACATTGAATATGACTTGCTTCTAGCCAATAGATATGGCAAATGTGATATAACTCCCATGATTATGTTACATTATACGCAAAGGAAAATCACTTCCATGACTTTCCAAGTGATGGAAAATCACTTCCATGACTACATTATATGAGATCCAGTTTTGCTGGTCAACTAGCTATAGAGTCTCAGGCACTAGCCCTCTCTGCCATTGGCTTTGAAAGAGCAAGCTAACATGAATCTCATAGTCAGAAGGAAATAAATTTTGCAACAAACTTTAAGGAGTTGGAGGCCAAATCTTTCTTAGTAGAATCTTCAGGTGACAATCAGCTAAATCATCCCTGGGCTTCTGACCCACTGAAACTGTTAGATAATAAATTTATGTTGTGTTAATCTACCACATTTGTGGTAATTTATTATACAGTATAAAGAGTTAACATAGAAGAAATCAATTTGAAGTCTAAATTTCATGCAAAATTTTGTGACTCTTCTGTATTTTAAAATAAAAATAATATCATTACATGCATGTTTAAAAGCATATCAATGTAAGAAAGGCAAATATTTTTAAGTTATAGTGTACTAACTAAAAGGGGATATAGAGAAAAAAAAGGATACTGAGGACAAATTATATTTTCCTTTCAGAATTATAAAACTCAACTTTGCTATACTAGTTTCTGGCACAAAATGAAATTCAACACTGACTAATTTTCAGTAATTTAAAGCCTAAAATATAAAGTGTTGGTGCTTTCTACCAAAGAAGTTACTTAACGCACATCTTTTAAAAAATGTAGTGAACGAGAAAGATAAAACAAACATGCATCTCACCAAAGGGAGATGTAAGAATAGCTTGGTTTACATCAAAATCATTTCATATAATTTCAACCTTGGTTTATAAATAATATAAATTTAATGAGATATTCTATCCTGAGATGCGTGGATGAAAACTCAAAGGGAATTGTGCTTGCATATCTAAAGTCTAAATTTTCTCTGTAAAAAGCAATGAAAACACAAACATGCCCATATTTATAACATTTAGTATATGTTCTCTCTTTAGTATTTACTAAACTATATGCATACTTAAACAATGATTTTAAAATATAAAATAAGATCCTTTCCAATTTTGAATGGATTTGAATCAAGTCAACCCACACAAAAAGTTTCTCATAAAGACATATTTCTATGTGAAATATTTTTCTTCTGTAGAGTTCACATAAATATAGCCTCTCAGACATTTTAGTAACTGTGGCAAAAAGAAACATTGATTGGGAATTTATTTTTCTTACAGCTTGTATATGTTTTCATTTTCTTGGATTGTCTGCCCTGGTAGTTGAGGGATTTGAATAATTCTTTCCACAATGGTAACAGAGTCAGAGGTCAAAAGTTTCCAAGCATGGACTAAACCTAAACAGCAAGAAAAATATCAAAATGTATGCAAAAATATACAGAAAAGTTATTGATCTTGTAAAAGCAAAACATACCAGAAAATTGCCTTAAGAAAGTAAATCTTGTGTTTGTCTAACAGAACCTATCAAGAAGTATGTAATAATCACATCAACTGCCTTAGATGATTTAAAACAAAAGCCATATCTATAGAATGAATAGTGTTAAACCAAGAAAAAATTTTAATGCCTTTTCTGAAAGATAATAATGGAAGAATAGATAGTGGCCACTCTAATTTAGGAAATGGAAATCAATCAAGTAGAAAAATTGACAATCAAATTTTTTTAAAAACATCACACTAATGGTGTGTATAAAAGTGTCCATAACAAAATGGAAAACTGAAGTAATTATCTGGACAATTAAATCTCAAAAATGTAAATCTGCTCCATCATTGAGGTATTTCAGGGAAAAATTTACTTGGAATTTTTCTTTTATGTGCCTTCATAGCTATATTTCATGAACTAGCATTTCTCCACACAAAGGCCAAGTAAAGACTTTACTCAAGGTTTGAGAGTAATTAAAGAGAGCTACAACATAGATACAGAAATACTTTAAACTTTACACTTCATATAATTTCATAGTGCTGTGTAAACATTATAAGGAATTGGGGCTTTATCCTAAGGCTATGATAAGCCATCCAGATAATCAGACTTGCATTTAGAAAACTTTGCTCTGGCTAGAGTATGGAGAATTTGTTGTCAGAGCAAAGGTGGAAAGGCAACAATGTAGATATCGAAGTAAGAGACTATGAATGTACTCATGCTTCACTCTTCTATACTTCAACTTAATTCTGCTTCTTTTCCTCTGTTCCTGTTTTCAGTTCAAGTGTCATCCCTTTGAAATACGTCATGAAATTCCAGCCCAGTCTGTAGAGTCAATCTTTCCTGCTTTTGTGTCCCATTAAACCTAGATGATGTTTCTATCATAATACATAAACCACTGCAATGCATTTAGTTGTGTACATATATTGGTCTATTGGTCCTTCTACTAGTGAATACATTGTTAATGAAATTTGTTTTCTATCTTTAGTATCTAACAATTTTTGGACTTATATCAATCAAGAAAGTCTTGGTTGAAATATGAAGCGATTATTTTGATAATGTTTTTCTGTAACCTCTCTTAAAAAGACACTTTTAAAATATCCATTTTGGCAAATTTTAATGAGCTATTTCAACATCACTATAACTTAAGTTGCTAAAGAGAGCTGTTTTGTCTGTGTTGTTCACACTACATCCCTTGAGACTAGAACTAGTGTCTACTGGCATACAGTAGACACTGAAATATTTGAAGTATATGTGGAATAATGCTTTCACATGGAGTCTTTTGCAAACCCTATTTTAATATACAGTCTTTTTGCCCCTTTTCTCTTAGCATCTTCCATGTCATTTTTAAAAAATTGTTCATATGTATCTAACAACTGCACCAAAGGAAGTTTAGTAAAAGGCATGATTTTCCTTTGTAAATTCATCAAATCATAAATGATCAAATCTACAATGCCCCAAGCTCCCTGTCCCACAATCAGTTTGGATAAAACAGTTTCTCAATATACTATTTTTACCTATGTTGATTATAATAATGAGTGTCATCAACTTACTTATCAATATAAAAACACTATTTCCTTTCATTTCTTCCTAAACATGTTTTTTTAATCTTCAAGAAAATTTCAGGTGTCCAGTATATAAGTTCATACTTATATATAAAGTTGATGACTGTTGTTGATTTCTATCAATATTTGTTCTATCCTCATTTATCTTCTCTCATCCCTTTTATTGATCATGTAAATTATTAGTCTTATCCTCTGTGATTGCTTCTTTTAAGTAAGGAAAATGAAAACTCCCAAAATATTTTAGGAAGAAATAGGTTTATTAGAGATGAATGTAGACACTCTTCTATTTTATTTCTATTATACTTTCTGATGATGTTCACAGTCGTAAAAACCACACTGACTACAGAACAATGCCTTTGTTTTTACAAGAGAAGTTTAAATCCCATTTCTAAATCATGAAGCTGGTTTGTGGCCTGTTCTCTTATAAATTTATACAGAGTTTAGATTATTTTTTTTAACCTTGCTCATCTATGAAACCATATGAAATTTCTCTAGACACACCATATTAAGGGAACTCTTTCCTCAGCCGACACAACTAAAATGACATTTTGTTATGTAGAAGAACTCCAGAACATATGGAGGTGAGTAGTTTTTGTGGTATTGCCCTTTTCCTAGATTAGGTTAAATAAATCTGGGTCCAGCAGCATCTGAGGAGGACTTTACTATTTATTCTGATCTTTGAAGGAAAGTGCCTGTTCATCTTTGTTTTCTGTCACTAAGTCAATTCTCTATCCATGACTAAACAACTCCTCCCTGTTCCCACCTCAATTCATGAGGAACTTTGCCAAAATCTAAATGAAGTCTAATAACATATATTCCCCAGCCCTCACTAATCCATTATTTTAGTTACCCACTCAAAGATCTACAATAGTCAAGCATGATTTCCCTTTACAAAAACCAGGTTCACTTCCCACTAGAAGGTCATATTTATTTATGCTTTCTGCGTTCTTACTCTTTATCATAGTTTCTACCAATTTATTGGTTCCATAACTTTACACTGGATAAAACACATCTAGTGCTAGAGAATTATTTACATTTAAAATGTCATTAGGGACTTAAAATTACATTCATATATCATCACTTAACATGTTATTCACATAAATCTTGTAAAGAGATATTTCAAGAAAGAAAAGTAAAATCATTGTATAGTTTCCACAGTAAAAACCAAGGCATGAGAAAATTAATAAAATATTCATGACAACATAGATTATTCAAAACCAGATTTCAAAGACAGAACTATCAATACTGAGAATAAATTCTCTAAGATCAGAGCTATTCAAGTATATAATGTAGATAAACTCAAAGTGTCCAAGAAGATGGAATAGAAAGGAAAGAGAGAATAAAGGAGTAGAAATGTATATTTAGATCACCTTTAAGATTCTGATATTTCATGATCGTATTTAATTTTATCCCGTATCTCCACAGTCACCTGCTTATTTCACAAGAGTATAACACTCTGTTAAAAACAGAAAAATGAGGTGAAACTATGTTATTCTATTTTGTTATAATCTATATCTCATGTAATAAATGCTTAATACTTTTCTAGGAAATTAAATTATACTCCATGTTTTTCTTATATAGTAACTTTGAACATACTACTCTAAATTGTGTTGAAAAATAATTCTCTCTATATTTAAAACATTGCATTTAACATGTTTTCAAGAGAGTCAAACTATTTCCTGAATCATAGCAGTTCTTTCTAGGTCAAAGCCTGGCAGACAATAGAACAAATGTTTGTTTTTACTCTCCTAATTAAAACGTTTTGTGTATGATTTGTCAATTACATGTGCCAAAAAGAGCATCTGTAGTTTTTTTTTAGCATGAATACTCTAAAATATTATTCCTTTTTCCAAACCACCATGAAAACTAATTAAACTAACCAATTATTCTGCCCAATTAGAATTCAGAAATTCATGATTGTATTTGCCAATAATTTACCATTTCCTTCCTTCAAATTCTTTCTGCTATTTGAAATTTGCTTTTTTTTTAATTTTAATTGTGTAATTGTCCTTTAACATGGCCTTCTTTAAAAAAAAACAGTTCAATACCAAGTGACAATAGACTATCTCCAATAATGTCTAAGAGTTTTAAATTCATAGCTTTTTTTTACAAGTTTCATACTACATTAATATTATTTTACTTACTGAGCCAGTTACCAGTTTTCCTTCTGTGCAATTATTCTAACTATATAATACATTAATACAATTTTCTCATAAAATTTGAAGTGTTACAGAAAAAACTAACATCCCTTCACATCATTGTCAATTTTATTTCTTATACACTACTATGTATATGTCTATGCATTTACATCAATATATGCATCCATAGGAAATAGATAGTAATGTCATGAAGGGTTATAAAAAACAAAATTGCAATGTTTGATCTATCACACTGCCTCTTTCACCTTTATGTCATAATCCACAGAATGGATATATCATAGTTTATCCATTCTCTTCTTAATGGAAATTTAGTCATTTCAAAATTTTTATCAATAATGCTATAGTGAATATCTTTGTGTCCGCTATCTTAAGCACACAGCTCTTAATATTTCCCCCTTCTCTTCTTCACCTGATTCAAATATTAGAGTATTTCAAATATTAGTGATCTCTGGAACTGTATCTGATTTCATTATTTTCCTGTCCTTAGTTATGATTGACATTTTATTTTGACATTTAATATATCCATCCCAGTTTCTTTTACAGCTACCTCTATACTCCTTGGAATATTCCAGCTAATTTTCTTAATTTTTCATTCATTAAACAAATGTTTAAGAGCATGTTTTTACTTTAGAAAGAATGTTTTAGGTACTAAGAATGTAGCAAGAAACAAGACACTGGAGACTCTTCCCATATGAAACAGAAATAATAATCTCATATATCTTGAATTTCTTCTAATGCTGAATATAATGCCATAATTGAAGAAAATGCTCAATAAATCTTTTTTGGAAGGCTAGGATAACTACATACACAGTGTGATCATTTATATATGTCAACTTGTTTAAGCCATGGTATCCGAATATGTGGTCAAACATTATTCTGGCTGTTTCTGTAAGGGTGTTTTGTAAAATGTATGAAGTTTGAGGTGAACTTTCTCACATAAATCCCCTTAGCAAAGAGTGAAAAACATATAGGCAAGGCAAATAAGGAAGTGTCCTATCATTGACAGACTACTACTAAATTATCCTGACCCAAATGTGACTTCTAGAAAGCAGCCTTAAAAAAAAAAAAAAAAAAAAGAACTTAAAAACAAACAAATAAAAAGCTAGCAGAAAACTCAGTATTCATAGAGCACAGGAAATATAGAAGCCACATAATTAGTCCAGGAAAGTTGCTAAACAATAAGCAGTAATAAGAAAAAAAAAAATAGTAGCAAACACTAGAGAGTGAGAAATTTCATACAGAGTTTATAAATTTCTAAAATGCCTGGTTTCCAACCAAAAATTATGAGATATGTCAACAAAAAGCTAAATATGACACATTTTTTTGGGAAGGGGAGGGGAGCAGACAACAGAAAGTGTCCCAGAGGGAAGCACAGATATTGGACAAAGATTATTATTATCTATTATAGCTATGTTTTAAAAAATAAAGAAAAGCATGCATAAAAAATTAAAAGTATGACCATGACATCTCATCAAAATAAACAATATCAATATCAATATATAGTAATACAATTATAAAAAAGACCAAATAGAAATTCTGGAGGTGAAAGTACAGTAACTAAAATGAAAAGTTTACTGGAGAGGTTCAACAAGATTTGACAGGCAGAAAAAGAATCTTTGAATTTGAAGAAAGGTTGGTATAGATTTTTTCAGTCTGAGCAGCAGAATCAAAAAATAATGAAAACATTCAAAGATATAGTGACCTGTGGAATACCATCAAGCTTACCAACGTATACTTAATGCGTTCTAGACAGAGAAGACAAAAAAAGGTAGAAAAAATGTTTGAAGAAACAATGGCCAAAAACTTAACAAATTTGGTGAAATATATTAGTCTATTTATTCAATAAATGCAATAGATGAAAATGAAAGATTCACACTTAGGCACATTTTGGCAAACTGGCAAAAATTTTGAAAGCAATTTTGAAAGAATTCTTTTAAATGAATTTTGAAAGCAATAAGAGAACAATGACTTATCACAAAAAAAATTCTCAATAAAAGTAACAGCTCATCAGGAACCATTCAATCAAGAAGACAATGAGATAACATATACATTGTTTTGGAAAAAAAAAAACAAAAAGACTGTCTACCAAGAATTCTATATTTAGCTAAACTCCTATTCTATAATGAAGCAAAAATTAAGACATTCCCATCTAAACAAAAACAGAGAATTCATTACTAGCAAAAAAAGAGAAATACTAAAGAGAGACATTCAGGCTGAAACAAAAAGACATTTAATGGTAATTTAAATCCACAGGAAGAAATAAAGTACCAGTAAAACTACATAGGTATTATGAGAATCAGTAAAAATTTATTTTTAATTTTATCTTTTTTCTCTATTACAAAAAGCAACTGCATAAGTCAGTAGTTATAAAAGTTTTGATAGATTGCTAACTAGTAATGATGCAATTTACATAAAAAAGTATAATGGGGAAAGGGGAATTAGATCAAAATTTTTATATATTATTGAAAATAAATATTAACACAAAGTACATTGTTTTAAGATAACAATTATCTTCCCCAAGTCAACCAAGAAGAAACCAAAAAAACAAAAACAAAAAAAAGTTAAAGAAATACCTAATAAATTTAAAAGATATGCAAGAATGTAACTATTTAACACAAACAAAGCAAGAGATGAGAAATAGAGGGGTGTAAAGATAGAAGACATCCAGAAAATAAATAGCAAATAGTAGTGGCTATACTAATATCAGGAAAAATAGCAAACAAAAACTGTTACCTGCAAGAAAAACATCTTATAATGATCACATGGTTAATCCAACAGGAAGATATAATAAAAACATATATGGACCTAACAACAGGGTCCTAAAATATGAGGCAAAACCAACATAATTGATGTGAGAAATAGACAATTCAATAATAAAGACTTCAAAGCCTTACTTCCAATATTTTATAGAACTAGAAAGGCAACAAAGAAATAAATGAAAACTTGAACATTATAAATTAACTAACTCTAAGAGACATCTATAGACCACTCCACTCAACATCAGTGTACATAAACTTCAAAAACATGCAGAATATTCTCCAGGATAGATCAAATCCTAGGCAATAAAACAAACCTCAATGAATTTAAAATAATTGAAATCATACAAATTATATTAACCAACCACAATGCAATTTAATTAGAAATCAGCAACAGAAGAATATCTGACAACACATCTGTAATCAACGTACCAAAGAAAAAAATTCACATGCGTTATAAAATTAAAACATACTTTCAAATGAAAAAGAATGAAAACACAACATACCAAACTTTATGGGTAGCTAAAGTAGTTCTGAGATGTAATTTGTAGCTATAAATGCAAATTTACAAACTCAAATGAGTAAACTAACCTTTCTTAAGAAACTAAAAAAAAAAAAAAAACAAGGAAAACCCAAATCAAGCAGAGGAAGAAAATAATAAACATCAGAAGAGAAATAAATGATGGAGAACTAAAAAAACAAAATAGAATAAATAAAAGCAGAAGTTGGTTCCAAGTAACAAAGGAAAGTTTTCAAATTATTAATCAAGAATGAAAAAGACATAACATTAAAAAGATAACAAGGATGAATTCATAGACACCCACTATGAAAAAAGAAATATGTAAGATGAAAATACCTATAAACAAGCAAAGAGATTGAATTAAACATTTTAAAACATCAATGAATGAAAGTCAGGTCCAGATGACTTCACAGGTGAATTATTCCAAACATTAAGAATCATTCTCAGTTATTATTAATCCTTCACAAATTTTTCCTAAAAAAGGAAAAGACAAGGGAACATATCCAAACTCATTTTATAAGACCAATATTTTCCGGATACCAACAAATACATTACAAGAACATTAGATCGATAGCCCTTAAGAATATAAATTCAAAAGCCAACAAAAGAAAGTATTAGCAAACTGAATTCAACAATATCTAAAAAGGATTATTCACCATGACCAACGGAATTGATCTCAGAAATGCAAAGTTGTTTTAGCATTCTACAAATAATGTAACACGCCATGAAAAACAAAATCACATGCTCATCTCAATAGATGCGGAACAAGCTTTTGACAAAATCCAATACCCTCTCATGATTAAAAATAGTAACAACTCAGCAAACTAAGAATAGGAAAGAACTCAACTGGATAAAGGGTTCTAGAAAAAAACAAACAAACAAACAAAAAACACAGCAAACACCATACATAATGAAGAAAGACTGAGTGCTTTCTGCTTAAAATCAGGGCACAGACACAGACATCTACTCTCATTACTTCTATTAAGCATTGTACCGAAGGTGCTAGGCAGGACAATTAGGCAAGAAAAATAAAAGGAGACCAGACTAGAAAAGAAGTAAAACTATATCAGTTTTACAAATGACATGATCTTGCATATAGAGAATTCTAAGGAATCCACTAAAAAACTATTAGAACTAATAAACAAATTCAGCAATGGTGCAAAGTACAAGTTCGATGAACAAAAGTCTATTGAATTTCTATATACAACTGTAATGAACAATCCAAAAGTTAAGAAAAATCCTATTTATAAAAGAAGCAAAAATGATAAAATATCTAGGAACAAATTTAACAAAATAATTTTTAGACCTATACACTGAAAACTACAAAACACTGTTGAAAAAAATTAAAGATCTAAATAAATGAGAAGATATCCAATGACTTAACACTATTAAGATGACAATACTGTCTAAATTGGTCTACAGATTAAACACATTGAAATCCCATCTGGCTTTTTGTAGAATTAGACAAATTGATTCTAAAATTCGAAGGGAAATCAAGGAAAGGTGAATATCTAAAATAGTCTTCAAAACAGAAGAAATTTGGAGGGCTTACTCTATTTCTAAAGATACTATAAATTTACAGTCCAAGGATAATGTGATTCTGGCATAAGGATAGATATAGAGATGAATGCAAAAGATCTGAATCTAGACATAAGCCCTCAAGCTATGATTAATTGCTATTTGACAAGTGTACCAAGACAACAAATGAGGGAAATAAATGTTTTTTTCAATAAATCGTGCTAGGACAAATGGACATCCACATGCAAAAGAATGATTTTGGAAACCTACCTTGAACCATACACAAATATTAACAAAAAGAATACTAGATGTAAATGTAAGAGGTAAAATTATAAAACTCTTAGAAAACAGGAATAAATTTCTAACCTCTGATTAGGCAATGACATCTTATATATTAATAATGTAAATATATAAGCAACAAAAAAAAATAGGCAAGTTGGACATGACTAAAATTTTAAACTTTTGTGCAAAAGGGTATTATCAAGAGAATAAAAAGACAACACATAAAATGGGGAAATATTTGCAATCATAAGGAAATTTATCTAGAGTATATAAAAACACACTAAACAATAAAAATAATTTTAAAAATCCAAGTAACCCAATTTTAACAAAGGCAAAGAATTTGAATAGACATTTCTCTGATGAAGATATATATGGCTAATAATTACAGGAAAAGATAAGATGCTCAACATCACTAGTCACTAAGAAAATGAAAATCAAAATCACAATGAGCTATCATTTCACACCAACTAAGATGACTAAAATAAAAAAGATAATAAAGAGTTCTGGTGAGAATATTGGAGACAATTAAGAGATGACCCAGCAATACCAGTCCTAGCTATATACTCTAGAGAATTACCAACATATTTTGACCAAAAAACTTATACAAGCATTCATAGCAGTGTTAGACATAATAATCCAAAATGGAAATAAGCTAAATTATCATTAACTATCGAAAGGATGAATAAAATATGGTATATTTATGAAATTAAATATTATTTACAATACAAACAATAAAGTGGTGATATATACTACAACATGGATAAACCTTGAAAATATTGGACTAAGTGAAATATGCCATTCACAGAAGACCAGATGTATTATTCCACTTATAATATCCAGAATAGGCAAATCCATGGAGCCAGAAAGTAAATGAGTGGTTGCCAGGGATAAAAAGACAAAAAATTGGGAGTGTCTAATAATGTATCAGCATTTATAGTTGCCTAAAATTTTATTGTGGTGTTAGTTGCAAGTCTCTGAACACATTAAAAACCATCTAAATGTATACTTTAAATGAGCAAATTTTATAGCTTATGAAATATCTCAATAAACCTGTAAAAAATAGGAATTATTAGCACTATAATCTGTATTGCTACACAATTTAAATAAAGGTTAATAGTCATTGAGAGCTATATTTATTAGACAAACAGACCCAACTTATGCAAAGACATTTTAATCACAGCATTTAATAATTAAATAGAAGCTTAAACAGAAATTTAAGTGTTAAAAATACAGGAAGCAAAAATGTAAAATGTTTTCATTAAAAGCATTTGATTAAAACTTAAATATTCACTCATCAAACACCAGGAATGCTTTGCTCTAAGTGGGACTGTTGAAGTAAATGTATATATTCTTTGTAAATATTTATGTAAGAAAAATTTATTTCTGATAATTCCATATACTTTTAAATTTAATTACCAAAATAATTATTATTACCAAGTAACAGTCACCACGGAAGGCAGAGAAGTGAAAATGTAGATACAAGCATCCCACTTTGCTTCACAACCCTTTATGTTATATCAAATATATGTAAAACTGATTACATGCCATATTAAATATGTTGGCTGTAAAATTTTGAAATTATAAATTTGTTTTGATCCCTTTGGTTATAAATAACTCATTTAATTTATAATTGACTAAGATTTATTAGTAATAATTGTGTAAAATGAGAAATTAACTAGAAATTATTTTTAAATAAAATGAAATTTTATGAATACTAAATGGAACACTTAATGAAGTTAAATTTAGTGATCATTTAGGTAAACATTTATTTTAATTTTGAAGTATTTTATATTTTTTATTCTAAAATATATTTTTATTTTTTAAGTTTATTGGGGTAACATTGGTTAATTATATAATTTTCAGGTGTACATTATAACTTGACATCTATATATTCGAATTATTATATGTTTACCACCCAAAGTCCAATGTCTTTCAGCTACCATATATTTGATCCCCTTTACCCACTTCACTCTTCCCCTCC
>NW_006443138.1:17293282-17295591 GCF_000325575.1 Pteropus alecto | reverse complement strand
TTTTTTGATTGGATCGTTTGTTTTTTTTTGTTATTGAGTCGTATGAGTTCTTTGTATATTTTGGATATTAGGCCCTTATCGGAGGAGTTGCTTGCAAATATATTTTCCCATTTGGATGGTTTTCTTTTTACCTTGTTGATGATTTCTTTTGCTGAGCAGAAGCTTTTTAGTTTGATGTAGTCTCATTCAATTATTTTTGCTATTACTTCCCTTGCCTTTGAGGTCAAATTTATAAAATCCTCTTTAAGAGCAAGGTCCTTGAGTTTAGTTCCCATGTTTTCTTCTATGCAGTTTATTGTTTCAGGTCTTATATTCAGATCCTTAATCCATTTTAAGTTAATTTTGGTGCGTGGTGATAGACAACAGTCTAGTTTCTTCTTTTGCAGGTGCCCTCCAATTTCCCAGCACCATTTATGGAAGAGGCTTTCTTTTCTCCACTGTATGTTTTTTGGCTTTTTTGTCGAACATTATATGCCCATATAAATATGGGTTAACTTCTGAACTCTCGATTCCGTTCCACTGGTCTGTGTTTCTGTTTTGCTGCCACTACCATGTAGTTTTGAATACTGTCGCTTGGTAGTATAATTTGAAGTCAGGCAGAGTGATGCCTCCAGCCTCATTCTTTTTTCCCAGTATAGCGTTAGCAATTTGGGTTCTTTTGTGCTTCCATACAAATATGATGATTTTTTGTTCTATTTCTTTAAAAAATGCCAAAGGGATTTTGATGGGGATTGCATTAAATTTGTATAATGCTTTAGGTAATATGATCATTTTAAGTATGTTGATTCTTCCAATCCAAGAACATGGAATATCTTTCCATTTCTTTGTATCTTCTTCAATTTCTTCTAATAGAGTCTCGTAGTTTTCATTATACAGGTCCTTTACATGTTTTGTTAAACTTATTTTTAGGTATTTTGTTGTTGTTACAATTGCAAAAGGAATTATTTTTTCCACTTCTTTTTCTGATACTTTGTTATTAGAGTACAGGAACGCTATGGATTTTTGAACGTTGATTTTGTATCCAGAGACTTTACTGTATTTATTGTTTCTAGTAGTGTTCTTGTGGAGTCTTTAGGGTTTTCTATATAGAGAATCATGTCCTCCGCATATAATGACAGTTTGACTTCTTTGTTTCCTATTTGGATGCCTTTTATATCTTTCTCTAGTTTGATTGCACTTACTAGGACCTCCAATGTTATATTGCATAACAGTGGCAATAGTAGACAGACAGTCTTGCCTTGTTCCTCATCTTAGACGGAAGGTTATTAGTTTTTCACCATTAAGTATAATGGTGGCTGAAGGTTTGTCATAGATGGCCTTTATTATGTTAAGTTACTTTCCTTCTATACTGATTTTTTTAAGTGTTTTGATCATAGATGGATGCTATATCTTGTTGAAGGCTTTTTCTGCATCTGTTGATATGATCATACGATTCTTATTTTTTAATTTGTTTATGTGGTGTATCACCTTAATAGATTTGTGTATGTTGAACTATCCCTGTGCCCCTGGGATGAAGCCCACTTGATCGTGGTGTATAATCTTTTTAATATGTTACTGTATTCGATTTGCTAGTATCTTATTTAGGACATTTACATCTGTGTTCATGAGAAATATTGGTCTGTAGTTTTGTTTTTTGGTATTATCTTTACCAGGTTTTGATATCAGGATAATATTGGCCTCATAAAATGAGTTGGGAAGTATTGCCTCCTCTTCAATTATTTTGGAAGAGTTTGAGAAGAATAGGTATTAAATCTTCTTTGAATGTTTGATAGAATTCACTAGTGAAGCCATCTGGTCCTGAACTTTTACTTTCGAGGAGGTTTTTGATGATTGTTTTAATTTCCTTACTGTTGATCAGTCTATTTAGGTTTTCCAGTTCTTTATGATTTGGTTTAGGAAGGTTATATATTTCTAAGAACTTGTCCATTTCTTCTAGGTTATTGAATTCGATGGCATATACTCTTTCATAATATTCTCGTATGATCCTCTTTATTTCTGTGGTGTCTGTTGTAACTTCTTCATTTCCGATTTTGTCTATTTGAGTCTTTTCTCTTTTTTTCTTAGTGAGTCTAGCCTGGGGTTTATTCATCTTATTAATCTTTACAAAGAACCAACTCTTTGTTCATTAATTTCTCAACTGTCTTTTTGTTCTCTATTTCATTTAATTCAGCTCTAATTTTTATTATTTCCTTCCTTCTGCTGACTTTGGGTATCATTTGTTCTTTCTCTAGTTCTTTAAGATATAATGTTAGGTTATTTATTTGGGGTTTTTCTTGTTTCTTGAGATAGGCCTATAATGATATAAATTA
>NW_006443138.1:17286855-17292628 GCF_000325575.1 Pteropus alecto | reverse complement strand
TTTTTGATCCATTCTGCAACTCTGTGCCTTTTTATTGGTGAGTTCAGTCCATTTACATTTGGGGTGATTATTGAAAGATGAGGTCTTCTTATAGCCATTTTATCTTTTGCTTTCTGGTAGCTCAGTGTTTCCATTGCTTCCTTGTCCTTATGTTTCTGTTTTCTTCATTTGGTTTGGCTTTTGTGGGTTTTGCCTCTGGTTCTTCTTGTTTTGTGTTATATAGTTCAGTTCTGAATCTTTGGTGTGAGGTTACTATTAAAAATATGAAAAGGATAGTTATATATATACAGTCATTCATTTTCTTCTGTGTGTGCCTTACTTATCTTCTTTCCCCTTTGCAAATATAGATCTTTGAATCTTCCCCTTTTCATTCATTGTTATCCCAATTTGTTCCTATGTATGCTGAACGTTCATTACTATCTTGCTATAGCAATTTTCTTATTATTTAAGCTTATAGTGCTCTGTTCTTAGTAAGAGTTGCACTCCTCTGCCTGATAGTCACTTTACTCCTGAGAGAGCCACCATGACAGGACCCTATACAGATGAATCCTCTTTGTCCTCCTCTCCCTCCTCCTATTAGTGATCTTACCATTTACACTAGTGGTAATTTATTGTAGAGGAATGAACATGGGCATAGGGATCCAATGATATCGATTCAAAATCCAGCTGTGCCACAGATTCTTGGGTGGCTGAAAAGTGATTTGGGGTACCATTGTTGTGTGGGATATTGACAGTGGGGCAGGTTATGTGTGTGTCAGGACAGGGGATACATGGGAATTCTGTACTTTCCATTCAATTTTGCCATGAACCTAAAACTGCTCTAATTTAAAAAGAAAATGGACTCAGGCCATAAACCCCTATACAGCAAGCAATATAAAAATAACTCAATATGAAGAGATTTTTGTCCTGATTTGACCTCTAATTAGAAAGAAAATGTTCTTTCCACGCCGCAATATTCAAATTTCTATCATTAAACATTTATTAAATACTTAATATGTATTAGATAACATACTAAGTACTGAATGTAGTGACATGATAAATGCAACTTACCCCTGATACACTTACAATTGAGGAATGAAATAGGCAATGTGATATCTTATTTTTAATAAAACTTAAGTGCATTTTAATTAAAATCTTGCCTATTTAGATTTAGCTCATTTTTAAATAAATATTTATCATAGAAACTAGCTGGCAAAATCAGTCCATATTGTCAAATCAGCCAAATCTTACTTTATATTGGAAAGAAAATATTAAAACTTTATTTTTCAATTCAAATTAAATGAATTTTATAAAATAAACAAAGATAAGTAAAAGAAGTCAGCAAGATATATTACTAAAAGGCATTATGTCAAAAGTAAAGTGTTATAGCTCTAATAGTTAATTTACCTATTTTCATAATTTAAAAAAATACATCAATATACTGTTTCTTGTTATTTATAATAAATCAATACAATGAGTAGCTAATTTTAAAAGTTACTTATGAGAAGAGGAATTCCTTTGTATTATTTGTTTGCAAATGCCTATATTCCCCAAAACACGTTCGGCTTTTGTGAATGATTAAATAACAAAACAAAAATTATCAATTTAATTCTACATTACATTTTTCTAAAATTTTTATTTTATTGTAGTAAGAATACTTAACATGAGATCTTCTCTTTAAAAATTTAAGTTTACAAGAGGGGTCCTTAACCCCCAAGCCTGTTAGGAATGAGCTGCACAGCAGGAGGTAAGCAGCTGGTGAGCAAGAGAAGCTTCATCTGTATTCTCAGCCATTCCCCAGCGCTTGCATGACCACCGCAGCTCCAACTCAGATCATCAGGCATTAGATTCTCTTAGGAACACAGGTCCTTGGTGCCAGAAAGGTTGGGGACTGCTGGTTTACAATATACTGTTGTTGACTATAATGTCATTATAATGTTTTATGCAGATCTTTAGAGTTTATTCATTTTGCTTAACTGAAACTATGCTGTTTGATTAGTAACTCTTCATCTCCCGTCTCCATCCAGCCCCTGGCAATTATCATTCCACTGAATTTATGAATTTGACTATTTTGCATACTCATATAATGGAATCATGCAGTATTTGTCTCTGTGATTTATTTCACTTAGGGTAATGTCCTCAAGATTCATCGATGTCGTAGTGTGTGTCAGAATTTCTTCCTTTTTAAGGCTGAATGATATTCCATTGTATGGATCCATTGTATAGATATTCCACATTTTGTTTATTCACTAATCTTTCCATGGACATTTAGGTTAGGTTTTGTGACCTAACATATGATCTATCCTAGAGAAAGTTTCACATACGTTTAAGAATGTATATTTTGCTGCTGTTAAGTGAAATGTTCTGTATATGTACATTAGGTCCAATGCATCTTTGTTAATTGTTCAAGTTGCTGTTTCCCTATTTATCTGTCTGGATGTTCTAGCTTTCTATGTTTTTAACCAAAGAAAAAAGAAAAATGTGCTCAAAATATTGAGTCTAGCAGCCAAGTTTTTTTTGTTCTTGTTGTTAAAAGGCTTTTGTTAAAAGAAAGCTTAAAAGATTAAGCATTTTATAGAGGGTAGATAAAGTTTGATTGTGATTGAAACACATTTCATGATTTGATAGTAGTTTGTGCTATCTTTTTAAAAATAATACACAATAAGTTTTGAAGAAATAACATACAAGTTTTATCTTTGATATTTATCCAACATACCTGGGTCATTTTTGTAGCCCCAGAAAATACTTTAGTGTTTTTAAAAATTAGCATCAGTAATCTTTCCTGCTTTGGGTTTTTGTAGCTGTTTTTATTTATAGATAATTACACACTTCAGAGATGAGGGTCTGGAATACCTGTGAATAACTGGTTATGTTTAAGTACTTGAAAATGCCACTTTTAGCAGTTAGTAATTTTTTCTCTCAAGGACTCTTTCATTCAAAAAGAGAAAAAAAAATCTTTAATGGGGAAAAGGGGACTAAAGAGACAAATTATTTTAAAAAAGAGTGTTCATTATATCCAAGACCATATACTACCACATATGTGAATTCTGAATATCTTGAAAGACCAAAATATCTAATTTGCAAAAATCATGATTCACTCGAACTATATATTATACATATGTTTATAATATATATATATACACACACACACACAATATATATACACACACACACGCGCGCGCGCGCACACACACACACACCAAAAAAGGGAAAAATTGAGAAGTATTCAATCTTTAGGATAACTTGATTAACCATTAAAGGATACCTCCTCTTTGTGTCCCAGGGGTTTTTATACACAGGAGCATTGCTCCATAGTAAGATTGCAGATTGACAGAAGAGATGGTCACAAGATTGGGGTTCATCTTTTGTAAAATAAAAGTGCCATTGTAAACCCAGGCAGAGTGATTTTAGGAAAGAGAACATAGGAAATTAAAGATCTAGAAATTGCTCGTGTTCCTCTATGGAATTCCCAGTTTGGTAACCACCAATTTAAACCATAAATTTTACGAATAGGAGAAAGCTGAAAAAAGAGGGGAGAGAAGAGAAACGGAAAGAAAAAGGGCAATGGCTTAATTTGGCAGTAGGCTAGAGCCTAGTGGAAAAGTGCACAGGGAGAAGTTCTTGATATGGGAGTGACCAAGAAACTTTTAACATCATTGTAGTAGGCTTCTGAAATGTCTCTCAATGATACTCATCTCCTGGCATTTGTGCCCTTGCGTAATGCCATTTCTTTGAGTGTGTACTGGACCTAGTGACTTACTTCTAACAAGTAATATTACAAAAGTGATTAAATGTCATTTCTAAGATTAGATTACAAAAACACATTGACTTCACTCTGTCTCTTTCTCTCTAATAGAGACTTCACTCTGGGGGAAACAAGTCATGTTCTGAGTGGCCCTGTGTGGATGCTTTCATGGTAAACAAATGACGTCTTCTACCAACAGCTAAACCTGAAACTTGTCAACAACCATGTCACTGAGCTTGGAGCCTCCCCTACTGAGATGTCTGCAGCCCCAGCCCATACTTTGACTGCAACCATGTGAAAGACTCTGAGCCAGAAAGACACAGCTAAGCTGTGCATAGATTCTGGACCTCAGACACTGTGAGATAATAAATATTTGCTGTTTTAAGTTTCCAGATTTGGGGGTAATTTAGTAGACAGCAATGGATAATTCATGCAGATATGAATATTTAATATTCTAAGTTGATAATAGTTACACAGTAAGCATTTAAGATACAAAAGACTAATATAGACTTCTTACCTTAAGAATCAATATCACAGATCTTATGATTGTAACAAAAACATATATAGACATACACATATATACACAAAATAAAAGTAATTTAGAGCTGAACTCTCTGATAATGCTTTCCAATTCCCAGTTATAATCACCTTTCCTCATCTTCAGTTCACTTCTATCCCAAGTACAAGTCCACATTTGTTGCCCCCACTGTAGACACAAATGGGCACACGCACTAGAGAAACATGTAATATAACTAGTCAGATGTACTATTGCTGTTGGATATAGGTTAGGGACTTTATGAAGCCCCTGAGATGATCCATATTATGGCTCCAAGTTAGGGGGGGAGGGAAATCACCTTTTTTTTTTTGTCATTTTCTGTAACTACCCTGACTCATGGAAAATAATCTAAATAACTAATTCCTGCCACAATTATACCCATTTTTTTTAACCTACAAAATAAAATTACATGTCTGTATTCTTAAGAATTTAGTCAGAGTTAAAATAACTACAGGTTAATAAAGCTCATAAGAACTTCCTTTATAACATATTTGACTTGAGGTCTCATTTTTGATGAAATAGCATTTCCTATCCACAGCAGGAGTGTTCTTCTAATAAAGTTTCAGCAAAATGTCAGCACCTCCCATGGAGAGAAATGTCAGCATTATATCCTCAGCAAAGATACTGAAAATGATTGGGTTATTTAAGTTTTCAGAATATTGTGAAGTAACACTCATACCACATATACCCTTCACTTAAGAATGGTTTTATTTATTCATTTATTTGAGCTTCTTTATAACCTGGACTCAGATTCCTTGCTTTAAAATTTATTGCTTCATACCTTTTTCTTTTGACATTTGAGTAGCTCATATGGAGTCTACAACATGCTCATTCTATACAGCATTTGATACAATAAATAAAGTTGGTTTAATCCTAAAGTATACTTTATTTTAATTTCAATAAAATATGCTTTATTATGGAAGAATTTCTTCTCTTACAAAAGTATGTACTTTGCACAAAATAATATTACTCACACTTAGTCTATTTATCCATTTGGAATATGCTTTTTTATAAGAATTTTTCCACCAAATTAAGAAGAGCCACAGATTTTGGTCTGAACTAAGGAATTCATTACCCATTTGAGTAAATCTGACTCTCTTTAAATAGTCCCAATGCTTTGTACAATTAAACTTGGCTGATTATTTGTTTTCCAAGATAATCATTAAAGGACAAAACAGAATATTAGAGCTACAGCATTATTGGCAAGCTTTGCTTGTTTGCTTCTCTCTGTAAATGAGCAACCAATGGAACTTCTGTGCTTATGACAGTGTTCCAAGCAACTCACTCTCTCAATCGAACGTCTATTTGGCCATGAATCTCATTTATCATCAATTCATCCTCTTTTATGTCCATTCCAGCTTCCTTACTTCAGACTTCCAATTTTCCTTTTCTTTTAAATTTAAATGTTTTATATTATGAAACAATTTCAAACATATAGAAAAGTAGCCAGAACTCCCATATTCCCTTCAACCTGAATACTCAATTGTTAACTC
>NW_006443138.1:17239746-17286767 GCF_000325575.1 Pteropus alecto | reverse complement strand
TATGTATATAAATATACACATATATGTATATAAATATACACATATATGTATATAAATATACACATATATGTATATAAATATATACATATGACATATTAATATAAAATGTATATATACATATGTATATAAATATACACATATATATCTTAGTCCATTTCTGAACCTTTTGAGAACAAGCTGCAGATGTGATACCCCATTATTCCTAAATATTCCAAAAACTCCAGTGTGTATTTCTCTAAAACTAGAACATATACCTATGTAGCTACCATATAACCCTCCAAATCAGATATTCAACGTTGATATACCACCACCAACTTCTCAGATGCCATTCCAAATTTGCTTACTGTCCTACTACAGTAGATCAAAGATAGCCACAATAACTTCACTATTTCTCCCATTGAGAAGTGGTATCTAATTCCTCTTCCCATGAATCTGGCTGACATTAATTATTGCTTATGAATACAATGCATGGAGCTCTAAGCTATCATATGAGAAATCTGATTCCCTGACACCACTATGCTAGAGTGGCCACAGGTAAGCACTCCCTTTTACAGTCCCAGATAAGCCCAGCCTTCTAACTATTCCTGCCAAGTCTCTAGAAAGGTGATAAAGGACATAAAGGGCCCTCTATACTTGCCCACATGCCAATGTTCAATACCACATAGTACAGAATTGTTCAGGTAAACCTGGCCCAAATTTCTGACCTAAAAAGTCATGAGACAAAATGCAATGGCTATTTTTTTTTCTGTCACTAAGTTATGGGATACCATTTTGCCCAAAAATGGATAATCAAAACACTTCACAGTATCTCATTTTTCTTTCTACTCCAAAATCCTAGAAGGATGCTTACATTTAATTATCCTGTATTACAGTCTCCTTTAATGTAGGATAATTCTTGAGTCTTTTTCTGTCTTTCATGTTCTTCCAGTTTTAAGAGAATAGGATTTGCAAGCTATAGGATGGTTTTTACCTAGACCCATCTAAAGAGTCCTCATGGCCAGACTCAGATCATGAATTATTGGCAGGAAAACCGCAGAAATGAAGCTGAGCTCTTAGTGGTGCATCACACCAGGAAACACATAATGTCAACCTGTCCCAACACAAGTGATGTCAATTTTGATGATCTTGATACTTGGTCTTGGTATCTAACAACTTCCTCCACCTTAAAGCTTTCTGTAGATAAGTGATTAGTATTTTGTGGGGAGCTATTCTAAGATTATAGTGATAGCCTGTTCTTCAAATTCTACTTACCAACTTTAGCATCTGTGGACAATTCTCAGCTGAATTATCTTCATCTAATGGCTGTCAAATGATGATTCTCTATTTCTAAAGTTCATTGGACCTCTACTGTGATAAATAGCTTTCTATTTCTTTGCCATGTACTCACTTGCTTACTTATTAATGTATATTAGTATATATTAATATATTTTATTTTATTAGATGGTTGGTAACCCATTACTATCATTATTTTGATGCTCAAGTAACCCTTATTTGTCTTCTGGGAGTCCCTGCAAACTGATTATTTTGTCCTTCTGAAAATTTCATTATTTTTAAGAAGCATCTTACTTTATTTGCACGAAATGTTTAAGGTACATCTTGAATCTTACCTGTCCTCATCCTGGAATCAGTTGTCTCCTTTAATGGATGATGATATTTAGAAAGCGAGTTCTAGGCTCTTTGGGCACTCATTGCTTCTGGGGCATTATTGTTTCTAGGCCCTCTCAGGACTAAGAAGCATATGTATTACATATATATAATAATACATATGTAATATGTGTACATACTGTGAGTTCACGCTGATGCCTCATATCATCATCTAACATCTAAGGGTTCCTTCAAGTCTTCCCCATACCCATGACTGTATTATATCTCCTCCGGCTCTTAGAAAGTTGACTCAATATAGTTATTTACTTGCTCAATGTAATTACTTGTCTGATGTAAAACATCTCCTTCTCTTGCTACCTCTGTAGAAGCCCCACTTGGCCCCATGTCATCTTTTCAGGCCAATAATTATTGATCACTTATAATTACTAAATATTTGGTACTATTCTAAGCATTATCCATTTTTTATATAAACAGCATAAAACCTTGTTATGTTAATGCTAAAAGATCTCTATGCTATAAATTAGGAAAATAAGGTTTAGAGGAGTTATTAATTTATATAAGTTTGCAGCATGTAGTAAAATTGACACCAGGGCCTAAACTATTCATATACCTGTAATGCAGAAAATATATAGCATATACATAAATACCAAGGTAAATATAAAGAAAACTATTAATTTAAAATAGGATTGTCACATATCTATCACTTTATTTTCACTTTGACACAATTATTAAAAATAATGACAGTAAATGTTGTGGTTTAACTATAATATTGCTGCCTCAGCTCTATTTTGTGAGGTCAAGTGACCTGAGGTAGCCTCGAACTGACACTAGTTTCTCCCTAGACTACATGCCATAGATAACAGCCAGCAGAGCCACAAGTAACCAAGTTCCTGATATGACTCCATGGGCCCTTGCAATTAAACATTTTCTGCTACCTTCAAGAAACTCTCCTTGATGTGGCCCTTAGATAATATCCCCCAAGAAGCTTATAAAACCCCATTATTTTCTGTTTGAACTGACCAATCCAGCCTTAGCCCAGAAACCCCAAAGCACACCACCCACAAACCCTAATAAAGGTATATGCCCCAGATCTTGCCTCACTCTCTGCCTGCACTCTGCCTCGACCTCAAGCCTGTGGCTCCCCAAGGGATGCTGTGCACTTCCTCCAGGACTTGTGAGTAATGAATTTCTCTATTTCAATTCCTTTGTGATTTTTGTTAAACTGATGCTCATCATCCAACACTCTAAGGCTCTACTTAACAAATGATAATTTAACAAAGTCACAAGGTAAACCATGTACAAAGGGAATGTGTTAAACAATTTATAGTATTAGTTCATGAGTCATGAGAGAACTGATATTCAGAGAATTTGAATGTCACACAGCCAGTAACCAGCAAAGCCAAAAATTCTTTGTTCTAATTCAAAGTTTATTTTGCTGCACAACTTTGCAATCGTTGATTTTCAAACCATCCCTTATATCCAAGAAGACAAAATATATCACAGATTTGGGTGCAAAAATAATTAGACAGAAAATAAATTTAAAAAAGAGGAATTGATAGTGGCCTAAGGCAGGATTTGACAAATTTTTCTGTAAAGGGCCAGATAGTGAATTTTGTAGGCTTCGTGGGCCATAAAGTCCCTGTCCCAATTACTCAATCCTTTGGTTATGACAATGAAGCAGCCAAAGGCAATACAAAAATGAATGAATGTACAGTGTTTTCAAAAAAACTTATTAAAAAAAAAAAAAAAACAGGCAGTAGGCCATAGTTGGGGTCCCTTGAACTAATGAACTAGGTATTCTTAACCATAAAAAAATGTTGAAAAGAAAATGATCGAGACTGATATTCTATGTCAAGGCCTAGTACTTCAAGGAGAAAAGAAGCATAGGAAAGACATGATATAAGGAAGTAATGAAAGTGCAAGTGAACCTCAAGGGAAATGTGAAAATTGTTGGTTTTCTTGAGAATGCTGAAAAGGGAAACTGCCACTGGGCAAGTAATGTGTAAAGTATTGTGTAAAGATGTAAGCTTGATGGAAAGAGTTGTTCAGACAGATGTAGTTGCTAGTTTATAATCATTCGGAAGTCAGAAGTAAATACTTT
Organism: Pteropus alecto; assembly: GCF_000325575.1. Lineage (NCBI taxonomy): Eukaryota > Metazoa > Chordata > Mammalia > Chiroptera > Pteropodidae > Pteropus > Pteropus alecto. The sequence continues at coordinate 17,283,061 of NW_006443138.1, read as the reverse complement.
TTGTATTCATGTAGAATTTTTATTAAACATATTTTAGCATTTAAAATTTCTGAAAACTATTTTCATACACATTATGATAAGTTAGAGCAATTGATCTCAAATGTTAGTGTATGTTAAAATCACTTTAAATAATCATTAAATATGTTGACTCTAGAGTCCCAACTCCAGACATACTGGTTCAGTAAGTTTTAGACGGAGACCCCCAAGTTATTCTCATGGGAATAGTCCCAGAATCATGCATGAGAAATCCTCACTTAAAACAATAATTATTTGTAAGTCATGTGTTATACAAAAGAAACAAGGAGCTTTTAGGAAGCTGAAAGTAGATGTAGATTCTACTGGCCACCAGGGATAGTCAAGAACCAGGAAAAAGACTTAAAAATAACACTGGTTAACATCTACGCTGAAATATGGCTCTCACAGGAGAGATGTTTCTGGGAAGTTCTGTGTTTAGAATTTAGATATTAAAAAGCTGCTCCCATCCAGGTTCATAGTAATCAAGGGACCTGATCACTTAGCAACCATATCTACTGGCCTGCTGGGTTTCCCACTGTATTCATTTCCTATTGCTTCTGTAAAAAATTACAACAAACTTATTGGCTTAAAATGCAAAACTTATTATCTTACAGATCTAATGTTCCGAAGTCTGAAATGGGTCTCACTGGGCTAAAATTAAGGTCTAGACAGGTCTGAGCTCCTTCTAGAGACAATCAATTTCCTTGCCTTTTCAAGCTTCTGGAGGTCACCTACACTTCTGTGGCCTTTTCTGCCACCTTTAAAGCCAGCAGGGGAGCATCTTCACTTCTCTGACTTTGATCATCTCTTCTGCCTCCCTTATCCACTTTAATAGGATTTTGTAATTACATTGTTCTTAGCCAGATAATTTATTTAATTTAAAAATCATCTGAACAACCGTAATTTCATCTGCAACTTAATTCCATATTGCCATGTAGTATAGCATATTCACAGGTTCTTGGGATTTAAAGCCCAGACATCCTGTGGGGAGAAAGTGATCATCATTTTTCCTACATAACCATAGAGAAGCTCTCTCTACAACCACAAGAAAATTGGGAGTGGAAAAGGAAAAGAGATTCTATAAGAAAGTGATGCTAGGCTTCTTCTAAGAATGTTGAGTATTGAATGTGCCATCTAAAGCAGCTCTAACCTTCCAGTGAGGCTATATTTAGAGATGGTGCCTCTAAAGAAGTAAATGAAATTAAATCGAGTCATATGAATGAAGCTCTGACCCAATAGGATTAGTGTCCTTATAAGAGACACTAGATATCTCTTGCTCTTTCTCTATCTCCATATGTAAGTTTCAAGGAAGAACCATGTGAGGACACAGAGAAAGCTGGCCTTCTACAAGCCAGGAAGAGAGCCTTCACCAGAAACCAAATGAGCCGGAACATTTGTTTTGGATTTATAGCCTCCAAAATGGTGAGAAAATAAGTTTGTTGCTTAAGTCGGTCTGGGGTATTTTTTTTTATAACAGCCCAGTCAGGCTAATATGGAGGGGAAAATGTAGGAGATAAAGAATTATGGGCCCAAGCAAGAAATCAAATTTACATAAATACCTATAGACCTGAAAGTTCAGAAATAGCATTCCCATGATTAAGCTATTCAGCCAAACATTATGCCAGGTCAAAGAGTCAATTTATTCTTTTTTTGATTATAAGTTTTTAAAACTATTCCTTGGAAACCATTTTCTGTATTAATAGATTAATACTTTTCCATCTCATTTAATGAAACCAATTTGTAAGAATAAAGAAGTGTTTTGTGAATATTGTATGTTTATCCTTATAGGTTACAAATGTATATAATACATAATTAGAAATAAATCATAGCAATATATTAGATGCATTGACTTTATAGTTAACATAATTGAAATGCATTTATACAATAAGATCAAAAATACTTGTATTTTCAACTTAAGAATTGGAGGTTTCCTGAAAAAAAAAAAATTCATTTGTCTTCACAGGCCACTCTTTATATTTATGAATCAATCATTCTCTTTGCTTGGATAAATTTGTTTTCAAAACTAAGTTTTTAATATTCAGAACATCTTTTGCAATATATGAGGTCACAGAATCACAGAACTTTATAATCTGAAAATAACTTAAGATATTATATTCTCCAAATCCTATTATTAAAGAAATAAGAATTCATAAGAAAGACAAAAATAAAATCTCATAGCCCTATAACTCTGTTTTTCCTCTTCCCTATACTTTTCTGGAGTTTTCCTGTAGTTTTTCCTTTTCCTATACTTTGTTTCATATTAGGAAATACGGCAGCAACATAGAAAACACCAGGACAGCTTGTGTAGGAAGTAGGGAACTACTAAGAAAGGATTTATGGGAAATGGGCTAAATGAACTTGAACAAATACCACCTTACTAGTGTCGGTGAATCTAGTAAGCTGAGTTTGAAACTGTCAGGTCTATCTAAAAGACACTGCATAAAGGACAAGGCCATGAACCAATGTTCATGTGTTGGGCATTTCTTTTATACAGTGCCTAGCAACTCTTGCTAAGAAGTCAGTCATAGTGAATGGGACAGGCAGCGCTCAAAGTACACAACTGGTCAAAGAAATAACATTGACATATGATAGTCTACTTAAATATTTAAACACATCTGAAACAATGAAATTATCATGAGACCTTTAAGTATTTCTACTTATATCCAAGGAAATGCAATGTCGTGGAAGATATTACTGGGGTGGTATTCCCCCACTTATGGCTGATGTTAAGAGAAGAGAGGGCTCTAAAATTTGGGTTGTAAGGTAAATGTGGCAGTATTATTGTTGTCATTTTCTTATTTCCCTTATGAGACTAAGACCTATGATTAACAATGATACAGTGACACATACTCCCTCAGAATGCTCAAGATTCAGAAAGAATGAAGATCAGCCCAGTAATTCAGACTGACTATGCTGGTTTGTGCCAAAGTTGCAGCCTTTTTATGTACAACATCGAATATTTTTGAGAGAGCAAGAGCTCGAGAGAGACAGAGACAGACACAGAGACAGACAGACACAGAGACAGACAGACACAGAGACAGAGACAGACAGACACAGAGATACTACTATTGATTTTCTTACTTCCCTTGACATACAAAATGAAATCCCTAAATGCAGTCATTCTGCCACAGCTTTCACATATTCTTGAATGTGCTAATGACTGAGCTTCATACTTTGTAGCTCTGCAGCTGAGTTTCACTACCAGGAAAAACAACTCAAACGAACTCCTTCTGTAATTTGCTTTTTTTGGTCAACTAATTTGACTAGTTAATCAGTTGAACCAGTTAAACCATTTGCCAATATGGACACCTCCTTCATACTCTATTAGAACATTGCCAAATTTTCTTCTTGTTTTTCGTTTCATTTTAATTAGTTAAAGGTAGTAAGATAATAATATACATTTATGCAAACATCTAATTCTTATAACTTAGCAAAATCAATAGAGATATTTTATAGTGAAAACAGTAATGAAAATAGAAGAGGTTAGCCCTAAATTGGAAAAAAATAGGTGCGAAATTGAAAAGAAAAAGCATATTCATTAAGATCTTAAAATTTACTCATTATCTTAAATTAACTAAATATGAATTAAGTCTTTTAGTGTTATAATGATATACAAATATTTAAGAATGTAAACACTAAAAAATGATACACAATCATTAAATAATGAGTAGTTCTTGATCAGAAGCGATAAAAGAAAAAGAAACCATAAGCACACCTCAAGTAAAACTCTTCATTGTATTCCAAGAAATTTCAAAGGAGATATGCATAAGTTGTAACTCCTATAATATTAGCCTGAGAAATTCATAAGGGAGTTTGTGGTAAGACATCAAGCCTGTGTCAGATATCACCAGCTTGGTATCTGGATATCAGAGTAGTCAAATGACATTAAAACAAACTCATTCTCTTAAGACAATAAAATACAAGAGAATAAGAGAGAATTTGAGAGGTAAAGGGCAAAATAGAGGGAGACTTAGTTTTATATTCAGGATACAGAGGTTGTTTTTCATCCACATTTTCAAACCTTAGTTCTGCTATGAACAAGTAAATAATCTAAATTCCTTAGTATTGATGCCAAGGGTGGTGGAGAGAAATCTGAACAACAGTGAGACCTAAGAGATATAGTAAAGGAATGGACACATTGGAAAAATGTGTCAATAGCTGGGAGTATTTCCAGGCATTGGGAGCAATTGCAGAATCTTAAACATAATAGCAACTTAAATGATATATTAAAAGTTTTAAAACATTTGTATTTGTTATTTCACACAGTCACTCAGAAAAGAGTGGTGCAGACAAAGCAGTGTTTTGGAATATTCATCTGAGTAAAACATAAAACCCTTTAGAAAAAGAAGAGAATGATGGCAGGTAATGTATTAGACTATTACTTGGAACAAAATAAAAGACACTAAGAAGATTATTAACAAAGAAGGTGGCTACACTCAAAAGAAATTTTAAAAGTTTAGTTACCTTCAGAACCGGGGCACAATTTCAGCAAAATTCAGAAGTGTAGTGGATTTGAAGTTGATTTCCTAAGGACTGGATTAGTATACACCTCCTTCTTAGATTTCCCTCATTTCTGAAGATGAAAACATGAAGAAAATCCAAAACATCAGGCTCAGAAGCAGGTAACTTCAGGTTCGAAGAAAAGAGAGAGCAGATACTGGAAGACAAGTGAGGTATATAAACCTGTGGTTCTCAAGCTACTCTATCAGCATCACCTGGGAATGGTTGGATATCCAATCACTGGGCTCTACTCCTTATCTACTAAAGTAGCTACTCTGGTAGAACTCAATGTCTGTATTTTAACAAGCTCTCCAGGTGATTCTGATGCATACTCAAGTTTGAGAGCCACTGGTATAGCCAGTGGCTATAACAGAAATAACAGAATTAAAATAACAGAAATAATTGATTTCAGCTGAAGACCTGAGAAACCGGCTTTCAGGAGAGAGGAGGCTCAGTCAAGGATTATCATTTAATCAGTCCATGGATAATTAAGTGTTTTAGTTTGCATGTGCCTAAACAATACAATCTTGTTAGTAATGACCCCCTGAAAAGATGTATAGCGTGATAAATTATAAAATCCAAATCAAGAATATTTTACAAAGTCAAATCAATTTGAATTTTTATTTCACTTTCCCTGGGATAACCCATTTCCCAGAACTGCTCCTAGATACACATTCTGCTATGTTAAAATTAAGAATTTTTTTTTTTATACCCAGGCAAAGAAAGGTATTTGACAAATTTTGTTCTATCATAACATGTTGCTATACTTTCCAGAATATTCAGCATTTTCAGCTGCAGAATATTCTTTTATACTCTTTTATTTAGTAATATATTTTACTATTATTATATTCAGAATTGCTGCATTTCAGTTTTCTTAATTGTTTTTTTTCCAGGACAGACCTAGCTGTTTCTAAACTACTTTGAAAATTTTAATAAAAATTAAAATGAAAAGAAATGAAATTCTATCTAATAGTACCTATGAATCATCACTATAAGATGAGCGATACTATATACTTGCCTAAATACAACTTTGTTTTGAAGTATAGATTAGTTCTAGTTTCTCTGAACACCAACATTCCTGAAAGAAAAAAAATTAAGAGAAAGACTGAAGTCATTAAAGCTTTGATCTTTTACTCATTTCACTCAGTTTCAAAGTCCGTCTAGTTATAAAAGTTCTAGAAACTCCATACCATGTTTTATTTCTGCATTGTTACTTTACTTTTATATAGAATTTGGGAATCATATCAAAGGAAATATTTTAAATCATTCCAGACTAGGTTAGTATGATGCAGCTTTTATGTATTTTTGAATTTTCCCATCCTGTAACTATCCAAGCTTTATTAAAGTGGTAATCTCAAAAAAGAAGAGCCAATTACCAAATACCCAAATTGAAAGGTATATATAAAAAGATTTATCCTTCTGCTCTGATCTAATTGCTTGTTTTATGGGGGTCCCAATACAATTAGTCAGGGAAAGCTCATGCCCTCAAATAGTATATTTGTAAGCTCTGTTGAAAAAAGTAGAAATACTCACAAACCCCCTCATGAGAGTTACCCTTTCAGTGGTAGGAAATTCTTCCTGTTGTCAATTCAAAGTTATTTATTCCATATCTTGAGATAAGATCTCTCACCTTCTACGAAGAAAAATGGAAAACAACTAATTATTACCATTATAATTGCTTCCCCAAGCAGTCAACAAAACTCAAAGAGAGGAGACTTCAAAGTGTATATATGTCACTAAAATAATATTTGTGCTTTCCTAATAGGACAGAATTCGTTAAAATAATTTTTATGTACAGAGCTTTATCACTTTTATTCTATTTAATTATAAGTTTGTTACACACATATATAATGGGAAAGAGAAATGGGATTTCTGAACAATTACATTTTTGTAGTACTCAAGTATATTGAGTCACTGGTTCTTACTATTATAAAAATAAGGTAGAAGCCTAAGGAACAGGATATTTTTATTTAAAATAATGCCACAGCTAAAGTGCTTATACCAATAATGTTTTCTCACATTCATACTTTCAAATTTATCTTTTCCCCCAAACCTATTTTTGAGTGAAATATGTAAACCCTAAAGAAGCACTGACTTCAACATTTAAATTTAATATTCTCTCATCCTTCTTCTCTTCCCACAAAAGGAGTTCAATAACTGAATTTTCCAAATTAGAAATACACACACACACACACACACACAGGAACCAGGATATATATCATTTAATACAACTCAAACAAACAAGAATGCCAACAATATTCATGGCACTGTGTTAAGTGTTGAAATAAAAACAGATGAGTAATAGAGAGAATCTCTGAATCTCTGAGTGGATAGTAAAACTCAATATTATCAAAAAGTTAATTGTTTTCAATTATATTCTATAAGTCTGCCTATTTATAATCGAAATCCCAAGGTGATTTTCTTATGAAACTTAATAAGATGGTGCTAATGCATATCCGTAATAGATAACATGAGAGAATACTCCAGATGTAAGTAAAAGACAACGATGCTATTTAAAATTTGGCAGATTAAACAGAGACAATTAAAAGACAAAGAAATATAGAAAAAAAATATATTTAAAGGCAGAATTGTCAGTGAATAGAGAATTATAAATTAAAACAATAATGGGATATCATTTTTCCATACAGTGGTCAAAAATAATGGAAATAAATTATTCAAGACTGGTGGAGGTATGGAGAAATAGGCTCCAATAGGGGAATTTTTCATAGTACCTATTAAAATTTAAAATATTTATAACTTTTGACATAACAATTTCATAACTAGGAACCGATCCTTCAGAAATATTTAAACACAAAGAAAACTATAAAAGTAAATTCAATGCAAAATTTTTTACAGCAAAGCATTAAAACTGTAAACCTCCAAATTTGACATGGGAATTTGTTCATGATGTACAGCTGTTCATATTTTTACATTTTCAAAAAGAAATACTGTGTGCATATACATAAAGATGTTCATGAGATAAAAAGATTTATAAATACATAAAGAATGATCTGAAAGATGTTAACAATAACGTAAGCAAAACAATTTTAAAAAAACTAATAGCAATCATTATAATAACAAAATATATAGTAATCACTATATGCCACGTACTGTTATGTGTTTTTTATTGATTATCTCAATTAATCTTCATAGCAACCTTTTGACTAACAAATATGGAACCTAAAGATAAACAACAAAGTTTTAACAATATTACAATGTGGAATGGAAATGGAGATGAGAATGAATACTCAAGGTAGATTTACAGCTTTTATTATTGTGTTATAAGAATTTTTAAGAAAGAGCATATATACATATTAGCTTAATAAATAAAAATTAAAAACTAAAAGGATTCCAAAAACAATTATAGTATAACAGATGTTAAATAATATAATCCATAATATGATAATAAGGTTTTAAAGGAGAGATAAATTTTGACCGAATAAGAAAATCATTCATAAAGGAGGTAGTATTTGAGATAAATCTGGGGAATAGCAAAGAACTGCTTAACAGTATCTAACAAAATAGCAAGAGAGATAAGAGTAGAGCTGTTGGAGGTAGTAAATGATTCTGTTATATCTCAGAAATGACAAGGTATAGTAAGAGATAAATCTGGAGAGGCAAGAGGCCTGAAAGCATTTTGATTTATTTAAGAAAGTACTAAAAAATCAGCCCTTTGGATTAAACTAAAATACAGATTCTCCAAAGAGCTGATTCCCAAACTATAGAGCCTTTGCGGAAGTACAGCTTTCCAGCAGAGGAGTTCCAGAACATTGTTGGAACGAACAAAAATTAGGACACATTGGAGAGAGTAAGAGAAACAGGTTAACTTCACCTGCATCATTCCTCTTTCAAAGTGGTACAGTTCAGCAGCAAGAGAGAACTTCTCAGCCAATGATTTCCCTTTCAGGGGAAAATGAAAGTATGTGTGACTAACTGGATTCCCCAGCTGTGCAGCACACTGACAAAGAGATCCATTTCCCTCTTGCCTCATCCAGAGTACTTAGTCATGAGTTGCATAATTGGGGGACAGGAAGAGGATAGGAGAGTGGTAGGAATCTTGGAGGGCATTAAAGGGACACAGATCCTACTGATTCAGAAAAGAAAAATTGATGGAGTTCATCACCATTAAACCTGCTTTGTAAGAAATATTTAAAGAAGTTCTTCAAGCTGAAATTAAAGGATACTAATTAGTAACATAAAAACATATAACAAAAAAGTAAAAGTAAGTATATAGTGAAATTCAGAATACTCATACTATAAAATGGTGGTGTATTAAACACATAATTCTAGTATAAAGGCTAAAGGACAAAAATTCTTTATAAGGATAGAAGCCCTTTAAAATAACTATAGCTACACTAATTTAATAAATACGCAATAGAAAAAGAAGTAAATTGTGACATCAAATACATAAAAGTGGGGATAGAAAAAGGGTTGACTTGCATATGCAATCAAAGTTATATTATTAACAGTGTAAAATAGACTTATGACTGTAATATGTCCTATATAAGCCTTATGTAACCATCAGGCAAAAACCTACAATAGATACACAAAAGATAAGAGAAGGGAAGCAAAGCATATCACTATGGAATATCATCGGTTCACAAAGGAAGGCAGCAAGAGAGGAAGAAAGGAAAAAAGGAAGTACAAAATAGCCAGAAACAATTAATGAGATGGTATTAGTTAGTTAATCCCTGTCAAGATACTCTAAATGTAAATAGATTAAATACTCCAATCAAAAAGTATAAAGAGAATAGTAGATTCAAATTTTCTAAAAGGAATCAACTATATGCAGCCTCTGAGAGATTCACTTCAGTTTTAAATACACATAGGCTCAAACTGAAGGGATGCAAAAATATATTTCATGCAAGTGGAAACCAAAAAGAAGAGCGAGCTATACTTTAAGCTAATAACTGTAACAAGAGACCAATAAAAGGTCATTATTTAATGATAAAGCGGTCATTCACTTAGAGGTTATAACAATTATATATGCATTAAATATATATGCACTAAACATCAGAGAACCTACATATATTAAACAAATACTAACAGATTTGAAGGGAGAAAAAAATAACAATACAATAATAGTAAAGGACACACATACCCCACCTTCGACAATTACTGTCATCCAGATGGAAAATCATTAAAGAAACATTAGATTTAAACTATACTTATACCAAAGGAAAGGAACCTAACAGACATATACAGAATATTCCATCTAACAGCAGCAGAATACACATTCTTCTAAGAGCACATAGAACATTTTCCAGTATAAATTATGTGATATGTCACGAAATAATTCTTAGCAAATTTAATAAGATTAAAATCATACCAACTACATTTACTGAACACAATGATATGAAACTAGAAATAAGTCACTAGAGAAAAAAATAAAAATTCACAAATATGTGTAATTCAAACAGAAAACTCCCAAACAACCAATAGGTTAAAGAAGAATCAAAGGGAAATCAAGATGCAGAAAAGCCATTTGACAAAATATAACATCTTTTCATGATAATAACTCTCGACAAATTAAGTATAAAAAGGATGTACCTCACAAGCCCACAGCTAAGGTCATACTAAATGATGAAACGTTGAAAATTTTCTCTCTAAGGTCATAAATAAGACAAGAATGACCATTCTTATTATGATTATTTAACATAGGACTGGATAGCCTAGCCAGAGCAATAAGGCAAGAAAAAGAAATAAATGCATCCAAATAGAACAAAAAGGAAAAAGCAAACTTGTCCTTTACAGATGATATTGTCTTATACATAGAAAATCCTAAAAAGTCTCCATCAAAAAACTCTTAGAACTAATCAATGAATTAAGTGAAGTTGCAGGATACAAAATCAACATGTAGAAATCAGTCGTGTTTCTATGAGCTAACAAGGAAATATTAAAAAAAAATACTAAAGAAAACTGTCAATTCACAATAACATCAAAACAATAAAATACTTAGGAATACATATAACCGATGAAGTGAAAAATCTGTAACCTGAAAACTATAAGACTTTGGTGGAAGAAATAAAAGATACAAATAAATGGAACAATATCCCAATTTCATGCACCAGAAAAATTAATATTGTAAAATATCTATACTATCCAAAACCATCCATTGATTCAATACAATTCCTGCCAAAATGCCAATATCATTTTTTTTGCCAATAGAAAAAAAACAATTCTATAATTTGTATAAAACTATAAAAGATCCTAAATACCTAAATCAAGGAAGAAAAAAGTTGAAGACATCACAGTTCCTAATTTCAAACTATATTATAAAACAATCGAAACAGTACATACTGGCATAAAACTAGACACACAAACAACTGTAACAAAATTGATGGCTGAGAAAGAAATTCTCTCATATATAGTCTATTTATATTTGAAAAAGAAGCCAAGGGTACTCAATGGAAAAAAGACAGTATCTTTAATAAATTGTGTTGGGACAGATAATCACATGCAGAAGAATGAAACTGGATCTCTATCTTACACTATATACAAAGATTAATTATTAAAGACAAACATAATACCTGAAACTTCTAGAAGTAAACATAAGAGAAAATTTCTTGACCTTGATCTTGACAAGAATTTTTCAGATATGACACCAAAAGAATAAACAACAAAATCAAAAAGCAATAAGTGGGACTACAACAAATTAAAAGGCTTTTACACAGCAAAAGAAATGATCAACAAAATGATATGCAACCTATAAAATAGAAGAAAATATTTGCAAGCTAGATGTTTGATAAGGGGTTAATATCAAATTATATAAATAACTCATGCAATCCAATAGCAAATAAACAAACAATCCATTTTAAAAATGGGCCGAGGGATTCCAGTCAAGATGGCAGAGTAGGTAAACACTTTGCTTATCTCTTCTCATGACACATCAAAATTACAACTAAACTACAGAACAATCATCACTGAGAATCACCTGAAATCTAGCTGAGCAGAAGTCCTACAACTGGGGACACACAGAAGAGGCCTCTTCAAGGCTGGGAACATCTTTCTATATTAGAACTCCCCATGTTTCTGTATCCATATTTCTTCACCAAGGAAGATGAAGAATTGGCAAGAATCATTGACTGTCATTGGCAGAAAGAGGTAAAGATCCAACAGAAAGAAGATGCAATATGTGAGACCAAACAACATAAAGATAAGAAGTTAGAGGAAAAAAAGTCACTTCAGGGAAATTAAGAGAAAAGATAAGAAACTACACAAGTAAACTAATCCTATGAGCTTCCTCCTAGGATTGAAGTAATTTCATTAGAAAAGAAAATGACCCCTCAAAATTGACAGTTACGTGTTAGGAAAAATTTCTTCTAATTAACTGAAGCCATTTCTTAGAAAGGTGTTGTTATCCTGGTGCAGGCTCTTTAATAGCCATAACTTAGTCCTCAATTAACAGTTAACTCTTACTCACATTTGAGTGAAGTGATTTTACCTGTTAAATATTTTTAAGAATACAGCTAGACTTTTCCTAATTGACTCATCTCATGATCATACAGCATACTTAATCAATGATTCTAAGAGTAGTGATATTCATTGGACAGTTACATGGAAATGAATTATAAATTATTAGTGAGTCACATGTATGAATTACTTCTGGAAAACAGAATGAGCATTAACTGCTACTCCTGTAATAATTACACCAATAAAAGAAGTAAATCAACTACAAAAAAAAAAAATAGGCAAAAAACTAAATAGGTATTTTTCCAAAGAAGACATACAAATGGCCAATGGGTACATGGAAAGACGCTCAACATTACTAATCATGAAGGAAATACAAATCAAAACCACTATGTGATATCACTTTGTATCTGTTAAGATGACTTATCAAAAAGATAAAAGAAAAGTTTTAATGAAGATATGGAGAAAAGAGAACCCTTGTGCACTGTCAGTGGAAACATAAATTGGTATGCAGCCACTATGGCAAACAATATGGGAGTTTCTCAAAAAAATAAAACTAATGCTACCATATAATCACATAATCACACTTCTGAGTATCCAAAATAATTGAAATCAGGATCTTGAAGAGATTGCTGCCCTCCTATGCTCACTGCAGCATTATTCACAATAGCCAAGACATGGAAACAACCTAAGTGTTCTACAAATGAGTAAATAAAGATATATATATTATAAATAATACACACACACACACACACACACACACACACACACATGAAAATTATTCAGCCATGAGAAAAAGGAAATCCTGCCGTTTGAGACAACATGAATGGACTTTGGGAGCATTATGCTGAGTTAAATAAGTCAGACAGAGACAAATAAATACTTTATATCACCTATATATGAAATCTTAAAAAGCCAGACTCATAGAAACAGAGTCGACTGGAGGTTGCCAGGAGCAGAAAGGTGGGAAAAATGAAGAGATGGCAGTCAAAGGGTACAAATTTCCAGTTATAAGATAAATGTTTTGGGTCTCTAATGTATAGCATGGTGGCTATAATTAACAATACTGTATTGTATACCTGAAAATCTAAGACAGTAGATCTTTAATATTCTCACCAAGAAAAAAAAATTAATTATATGAGCTGATGGTGGCGTTAACTACCTCTACAGTGGAAATCATTTCTCAATAAATGTGTATCGAATATATTTAAACTTACATAATATTATTGTCAATTATATCTCATCTTAAGCTACACAATGTTATATGTTAATTATACCTCGATAAAGCTAGAAAAAAAAATTAAGAATTCCCAAAGATATTAAGAGTAAGTATATAAATTACAAATACAAAGTATTAGAATCCTATTGTCTAAAATTTGGTATACTATATAAATACTTTATAGTACCAAAAACTAGTTCTGGGGGCCTAGTTTTACCTCCAAACTAGCCTACATGTTAGAGAATGTTATTCTCGGTCTACAAGAAACCCACATCTCTCTATAAATTTTACATTTGCTTAAACAAGAACTTAAAGGCAATAGTTTTTAAAAGAAGAATTCTATAGCTTTACCATGCTAGTATTCCTTGCTTCATTTTTAATGCAGTTAAAGTCACACTTCTGAAACAGACCTTGAAGGATCTTCTCATTTGGTTATGGTTAGTAACACACAAAACCTCCTAAGCACCCTTTGTAACAGACCAGCCAACATAGACAGAGAAGCCACCTCTGCAAGGTTATTCCTTTCTGTGCCATTTTAATTGCTTTTTGACTTTCAGAGAAAGCTAACATTTTCAATAAAGACATCAACACCAAAGCAAAACCAACACCCTTGGCCTTATACAGTCTCACATTCATTTCAAGCTCTTGCAAATATTTTTAGCTAGAGCAAGTCCATAGTGCTAAATATGCTCTATTACTTCTATTTCCATGGAAATAGACATGATGTCACAAACAGGATTATGCATTCACTGACTAATTAAAAAAAAAAGAAAAAAGAAAATCTTCTTTAGCTGAAAGAATAAGAGCTCTTATTTGAACAACAACAACAACAACAACAACAACAAATCTGTGGCAGGAGCAAGGAAGACATAGGAAAAAACCCAAAATTTTTCTTTCAAAAAATTGAGTTTTCTCAAAAAGTAAAAATCTAGTTTGAAAGCTGAAAATGACCTACTAGACACAAATTTAATAAGAAAATAGTTTCAAGTGTTCTCGGCTACTTAAGGCTGGAAGTTATTTTCAGGGCTATTCATTCTATTTTTGTTTTTAACTAAGCAGCTGCTTTTAAGGAAAACCATACTTTGTGTAGTAGCCCACTTCTGAACTACTAACCAGCCTCCTAACTCTGCCTCTCCCCTTTCAAGCTTATCACACAGTACCCCCAACTCCCCTCAACTAACCAAAAAATAACATAAAAATCCTTGTCTAGACTTCAAGGCTCTCCAGAGCCTGACTCCAAGCCCACTTAGTAACTTCAAATTTAGCACTTTATTATACACACCTTCTGTGTAAGTCAAGTCAAATGGAACTGTTTGACTTTGTACACTGCTTATACATTTCTGCCATTCATATTTTGTTCCTGTTTTTCCTCTGAAATTGAGGAATTTTCATTTCCACAATTTAAAATCCTATCTAACCTTCAAGTCACCCATCAAATGTGGCTTCCATTTGGAAGCCTTCCTTCATCACCATAGCCATGAAAAATCTCTCTCCTATGGCTTCTTATGTCTAACCTTCTCATAAACCTAAAATACTACTTTGAATTGACTTTATTTTTACACAGTTTTTTCTTCTTCACTAGACTATAAAGCCAATATAAGATATTTGAAAAACACTGACTTACAAATAAAAAATGTTTAGTAAATATTGCTTAAAGTAACGAGGAAGTAAGATGTTGAAAATTTTCATCTGTATAAAACTTTAATTTAACTGTATCAGATTCAGGTATAGAAAATAAATGGAGGAAAAAATGCTTTTAAATTTCAGTGCCAAGTGGGTAAAGAAGATCAAATACATGGTAACTGAAGGACACTGGACTTTGGGTGGTAATCACACAATAGAATATATAGATGTCAAACTATAATGTACACCTGAAAATTATATAATTTTATTAACCAATGTTACCCTGATAAACTTAATAAAAATAAAGAAAGAAACAAACAAACAAATCTCAGTGCCACATCAAAGGAGATAGGATAATAACTCATTTGGAATGCTCATATTTGATTCAGAAGACTTCCATAAGCCATGATGAGAAGAATTGATGCTTTAAAATCTTACATTTATAAATTTAAAAATATATATATATACACATAGAGGCTGTATGGTTTACCCAAGTTACAGTAGAAATCAGAGCTAAAGCTAGCATTAGAGCTGACAGTTTTCAGGTCAACAGCTTCATTCATGCAGCCATATTTCTAAGGGGCCATTTCTAAGCTTCCAACAGAGTGGACCTGAACTCTCCCATGATACTAAGTTGTTTGTTTTGTTTTGTTTTTAATTTGAGTAGTTCGCATATCTCAATATTACCATTTAAAATCAGTCCCAGAAAAAAAAAGTCAGAGAACATGGAATCAGGCAACTATTATTGACATTATGGATTTAGTTATTATTTGCATGTATGAAACCATTAAAATATTTCCTTTGATATGTGTTGGGAAGTTTATAGGATTCAAATATTTCTCACTTCTCTAATAGACACACTGACTTTAAACTTCAACTATTGGTAAGAAAATAAACACCAAGGAAGAAATATTTTCTTACCTATATTGCTGGAATAACTGATAGATGTCAAAGTTTCTTCGTAGACTACTCGTTTATTTTGCTGTAATTTGGATGCCCTACGTTGATTTAAAAAACATGTCCAAGTTTTAGAATATTTGCCTGCAATCAGTTCAAAGGCCTTTTAAGTACCTACAGTTATAATTTAAAACTTATAACTACAGAATTAAATAAAAACTACTTTCCAAGCCTATTGCCTCAGTAATTTAATTACTGCTTTTCTTTTTGCTGCAGTTGATCTCTGTTTAACCTATGCAATGCCTGATAGAAAGGAAATAGGATCACATAGCTAAGATTTTGACTCAAGTAAGCATAAACCAAGTCTATGAGTAGACATAACTTCAAAATTTTTTGTCAATCATACGTAAAAGGGCTAAAATCTAGGCTGTCAAAGTGAATTTAGGAAGTATGGTAGGCAGCTTCTGATATGATTCCCAACTATCCTTGCCTCTTGATATTCATGTCCTGTGTAACCTGGTCCTTTTTCATATACGCTGGACTTATTGACTTTCTTCTAATATATAGAATATGACAAAATTGATGTAATAACACTTCCGTGTTTAGATTGTAAAAACATGATCTCCATGTTGCTAGCATTTTGCCCTATTACCTTCTTGACTTGCAGCTTTGAGGAAATAAGCTGCCATGTTGCAGAGGCTCACTTGGTGAGGCACCAAAAGAGGCCTTCAGCTATTAGCTAGCAAGGATTGAAGTCCTTCAATCCAATAATTCTTGAGGAACTGACTTCTGCCAACAACAATGAAGGTGAATTTGGAATCAGATGTTTTCCCAGTTGAACTTTGAGATGACTGTGACCCCAACTAACACCTTGATTGCAGCTTGTGAGAGGCCCTGAAACAGAAGACCCAGCTAGGACACATCCATATTCCTGACCCATAGAAACCGTGAAGTCATAAATGTTGTTTCAAGCCACTGATTTTTGAGCTGTTTAATTATACAGCCATAGATCACTAATACAGGGTGCAATAAGATTCCACGGAGTTTGATTCTGAGAAAGAGCAGAGTATGCAACCCCAAAATATGCCACTCTTGGATACTGATTAATTTAGGCTGGTAAATTTTAAGCAATGGTAGATATGGGAGATAGTCTGAAAACCAAGTGGTTATCCTTTGTAAAAGGACATTTACATTTATTTGTAAGGGAAATCTTCATCTATAACTGTATTTCCCTCACTGAACCAAGTCTGCCTTTACTATCAATGGGGAAAGCTTTGGGGTTAAATTTGCATAACAGTCTTACTCTTGTTTTCTATGCTCTCCATCCTCAATATCACCTTTTTCCTTTAACTGGAGATAGTATTTGAGGTGATGGCTTTTACCATTTTGGCAAGTTACTCAGTGTTCCTAGATCTCTCCCATGTATACAGGAAGTGTTCATGTTATTAAACTTTAATTTGTGTTTCTTCTGCTAACCCGTCTTGTGTGAATTTGATTATTATTCCAGCCAGAAGAATTTGAAGGGTAAAGGATGATTTTTCTTCCCTGACAATTCCATCATTGGAACAGAGAGATACAGCTCATAATTTTGTCAAAACTGATTATAACTGAGTCTAAGCTTGTACAACTGGCCACGTGCAGCCAATAAGTCTCGTGACAAGGTCTTAAGGCAAGGAAATCGACTCTATTCAGAAAGCCAGCAAGCCAAGAAGATGGCGGAGTAGTGTCCTAAGGAACCATCTTAAGAAAGTACAGAACTCAAGCTTCTTTTATGTCAAGGGAAGGGGAAAATGGGAGGAGCAAGATGTGACTGAAGACCACAGACATCTGGGCACCAGCAGGGATCCATGGAAGATTGTGAAACTTCTTTGTTCTTAGTCTGTTGACTCTAGTTAATGTGAATCCAGTCATGAGGTTCCTGCAAATCTTTGATAAACAATCATTGTTTTTGTACATTGTATTTGTACATTGTACCAGGAACTTTCTGGTAAGAAGCTGTTTTTGTAAAACTCAAGCTGCAAGAGAATTTCTCTAATGATTTGCATGCCTATATATGAGACTAAGCAGAAGCTATTAACCTGAAGGTCATGGGAATAAAGTCGGCTTGAACAAAATAGAGTCAGAGAAGCTGAGCATTTCACTCTCTTACATGCTCTGTATATTTCCTATCTAGATGCATGGTGATTGCCTTAGGTTAGACGTGTGACCTAACCTGGACATTCAGAGTGAATTTTAAGTTATTGCACAGAGAGCTGAAGAACATGCTTAAGGAATCATGCAGCCCCAAGAGTAGCCGACAGCTATTCTGGAGCCACAGAGACAATGGTACAAAGAATTTGAATCAAGAAAGACAAACTGAAAGAAAGAAATTTTGCTTGAAGCTAGCATAGATCTGAATTTTTCAGTTAAATGAAATACTATTTAATATAGGTTTAAATGAATTATCTGATAACTTGCAACATTAAAATTATCCTACATAGTATAACTCTTACATTCCTCATATATTTGAATTATTCAAATTAAGAATTTTTAAAAGGCACTAAAGAACACCCTGAACTTTTTGCAATTAAATGATAAAATATACCTTCTGTAACAGTGAGTCATCAAAAGCATATATTATAACTAAATATTGATGTATGATAATTGAACTCAAATGAACTTCAATGAAAGTAACATAAACAATTCAAGAAAACATCAACACGATTTAATTGTATTATGATTTGCTTTGTAATAATTAAACATCAAAGTCTACACATATAAAAGGATACTTCTGAAGCAGGGGCATTAAGTGCCTCAAAGCCAACTTTGTTTGAAGATAAGCTGTAAAGTCTACTAAATAGAAAATTAAAATGCCCCCTGTGTAGAAAGGTTTGGAAATTGAATAAAAGTTTAAATAACTGTCGAACTGTATAACTGTGTGGGGGAGTTCCCATAAACTTCAAAGAATTTCCAAATAATACAATATTATATCTTTTTCCACCTAATTCCCCAATTTTTAAATAAAATTTTCTCTTAGACTACGTTATCTAAAAGAATTAAAAGAAAATTAAATCCTAAAAGCCTTCATTAGTGAGAAAACAGGCCTTCATTAGTGAGAAAACAGATCAGTTTTTTTTTTTTCCTGTGAAGAGAAATAATACCTGCACAGCCACTCATTCAAGTAGCAGAGCTGTTTCCATAGTACTTTGTTTTTTAGGATGGTGAGGTAAAGAGATCACAAATAACCAAATCCTAATTTTATGTCCTGTTGACACAAATCAGTTGATTTTTTAAAGTTCTAGAAAATCCCCATAGTTCCCTATGAAACTGCAAATGTCAAGTACATTTATAGTATTGTAAAGAGTTCTATTAGACAAATGTCAGGCAATTTTCTTTCTTCTTAAAATATATTCAGCCAATTCTACTGCTAGGAAGTAAAGAAATTAAAATTTAGTAAGAGCCTAATAAGTTCTAGATATCATTTTAATATTAGTTACTTGGAAATAATGCCTGTGGTGTTATACTTTAGTTATTATTATCTTTCTACATTTTTCTACAAATTAATGACCTAAATACATCCCTCTCTGTCTACCCAACAATTATCCCCAAAGAAAACAAGGTATCCTTCTTAGAATAAGTCTATAAATCAACTCATAATATATGAGGAAAGGAATCTATAAAGTTATCTTAAGAAGTCTAAATAACTTCCAAGTCAGGAAGTCTTACTAACATATTTAAATACAGTCAGCCTGAGTCAGAAGCAGAGTTGGTTGGCTATAAAATGATAGATAAACCAAGAAGCGAAGTGGGTCCTTCAAGGACTACTCAGGCCAGCATGTTTCCATAGCTGAGTGAGCCTCTCACTTGCTGCACTTTGGAATCACAGGGACTTTTTAAACTACTGATGCTTAGGTCCTACCTCCAGAGATTCTGATTTTAATTGATCTGAGATGTGCATAGGACAGTGTAATTTTTTTGAACCCCCTACTACCAATACTTTATCTCCAAGCTATAATCTGACTTGCCTACATATTGAAGGAATAAGCCAATAGGGTTTTTTGGAAGAGGTTAAGAATGTTCTTCCCTATATGTTTCGTATTATAGAGGTATGGCATAGAATGTCAAGTGATGTTATGTTTTGAAAATAAAACAATAAAACCATTGGTAAAGAAAGGATCTGAAACTTATTGAAATACAAGATAAAGCTTGAAACAACAAATTCCTGAGACATTTCCTTCCACTCTATCCTCACCCTTTCTTGTAAATCTAGTGGTTACTATGGGAGGGGGGCGAAAATTGAGAGGAGACTGAAAAAATCATGGTAATTTATTAAATGAGACTTTATTTAACCTCTATAAAAAATGTGGCCAAATCATCATCGTCATCATTGTTGTCGTCGTCGTCATCAACATCATCATCAACATCATCATTATCATGTTTCCTCTACCCAACTGGACTCTGCTTTAATTTACATTAACTTAAAACCCTAAGAGTCATAGTTACAGGGAGAATGAGGATAAGTCTTGTACAACTTAATTGATTAAATGAAATAAGGAGAGTGAATCTTGAGGTATACCAGAAATAGAGGTGCTCATCAAATATTGTCTTTTTTTCCTATACCACAAGAGATCAATGTCCATATGCACAAACCAGAGTTGAGATCATAATCTTTATAATATAAAAAAGCTTATATTTAAACTCTTTTTAATGAGATATTTATATATTTAATAAATATTAAATATGTGAATTTTTATTCTAGCTGTGTTATAAACAAACATTATTAATAGGAAGCTTTAAAAATTGATTATATGATTTTTAAATCCATCTAATATTTAAGAAAGAAAATCAGACAGGGACATATAGTATAGCAAAAAATAAATAATTGCTTCATATATTCTCCAGCCTCAGAATTAATTTAACTGTTTATATTTATTCCTTCTCTAAGCTTATCCTTTTTTGTAGAAATACACATTTTTCAATGGATTGAGAAATTTCCTATTTGAAATCAATAAGTAACTAATATTTTCTCATGGCTAACCACTCCTTGAATTCAAAATGACACAGAAATAATAACTCAAATTCTAACTGTACATTTCTACCACATGTCTAGTCTTAGATCTCTAGTCTCATTCTTATATGAGCACACTCATCATTCTTAGGGTTATCTCAAATGTGTGCATTGACACTCTATTTTTGACTCAGTTTTTCATTCATTCCAGACATATGTTTGAGTACATTGGATGTACTACATAAATATCTTCTTAATGTTTACTCCTTGAGGATAATGAATCCCATAAGCTCTTTCCATTTATTCTGGAACAACTCTGATTATCTATTCAACCCTTTCTCAAAGGTTCCAAAGAAAGAGGTGAGAAAAATGGAACTGAGTACATGTTCATCTGTACTAGGCCAAGACTATCCCACCAAATACAAATCTGGGGAGAATGCCCAATTTTTAAAAGCTTTGTATCATATTTCATCATCACTCCACTAAGGCCATACAGTTTGTATCTCTGCCTCAGAGAATCTCTTATAAAAATTAGAATCTTTAGCTTCTCTCTGTCAGCTCTGTTTTTAATAAGTCTCATACCCAGGCCTCAGAGTTATGCCACAAAAACCAAATCTTCCTCCTTCTCTGTCTTCAGGAGCTCACCTTTTCCAGTTTCCTTTCTCCAAGTCAAATCAAAGCATCCAAATACAAGACTCAGAACCATTCACTCTACCATTTTATCACCTACTTCCAATTCTAAATAACAGTTTTTGCCTCAGAGATGACTCTGCTCTACTTGTAAATTTATGCATTATTTTAGGTAACAAAACCAATGCATAAAATAGTAAATAATATTTGATAGTATGAAAAAATTACCTTCCATATATCATCCTAAGTTAATACAAATAATAAATAAAATTACTCAATTCAAAAAAAAAAAAATCTAATTTAAAATAATATCAGTCTGGCTTCTTTGCAAATAGGCCAAAGTTATTTGCAACAATGAAGAAATTACATGTTAAGGTAGATCAGAGTGTTATTTGGCTGAACATGCTTTGGCCAGATCTCAAGCAAGCTATGCAATTAGTTAAATTAATGAATAAAGCCTATTTTTAATGAAAGGCATGTAAGTTTGGCAAAGTTAAAAATATAGCACATAACATATTTTCATACTTAAGAACAGTAGAATATATTATGCATTTGTTCATATTTTAAGAAAAGTTGTTTCATGACTCTACCACCCTCACCACAGATCATTGGCCCAATGCTAGACATCAGACTAAAGAGTTAGCAATCTGTGTAGGTGACGCAAAAGCCATCAAATTTACATAGATTTATATTGATCAATAGATCAATGAGATTCTCTTTCTCAGGAATTTTGAATGTACAACAGAGAGAGAGAGACAGCAGGTTTTAGAAAAGACAGAAAGGCAAAAATAAAAATTATATAAAGAAAAAAGAAGAGAAGATTGTTGATAATGGCTAGAGAGGAGTCAAGTCACCATTCTGATACAGGACTAGAGGAAAGGTGGAAGAGTAAAACTGTTGAATGAAGGAATGAAGACACTTATTATTAAGTACCAGGCACTGCTCCTGGGGAGAATGCCCAATTTTTAAAAGCTTTGTATCATATTTCATCATCACTCCACTAAGGCCATACAGAGAGAGAGATACCATTTTTATTTGCATTTTACAGCAATTGCAGTACCTGCCCAATATCTTAGAGCTGAGAATGGATTGAGGACATGGGCTCTAAGACAGACTTCCTAGGTTTGAATACTGGCTCTGTCATTATGAGGACCAAATGAGCAAATATTGGCAATTGCAACTAAAATATTGCCTGGCACTATATAAATACATAGCAATTACAAAAATATAAATAAATTTTTAAAATGTGAAGCCAGGCGGTCTAAATCTCTATTAGTCAGTGTTCTCTAGACAAACAAAACCAATAGGATATGTAGAGACATAAGGGGAGAGTTAGTACAGGAATCGGTTCATGATGGTATGGAGGCCAAGAAGTTCCACGATCTTCTGTTTGCAAGCTAGAGAACAAGGAAAACTGGTGGTACAATTCAGTCTAATTCCAAAGGCCCAGAGGGCTGCTGGTAAAAATCCCATAGTCTGAAGGCCCAAGAACCAGGAGTTCTAATGCCCAAGAGAAAAAGAAGATAGACATTCCAGCTCAAGGCAAGAGAAAATTTGTGCTTTCTTTACCTTTTTGTTCCATCCAGCCCCTCAAAAGCATGAAAGATACCTGCCCACATTGGTGAGGGAGGATCTTCTTTATTTCGTCTACTGATTCAAATGCTAATCTCTTTCAGAAACTCTCTCACCAACATATACAAAAATAATGTTTTACCAACTATATGAACATTCTTTAGCTCTGTCAAATCACCATATAAAATTAACCATCACAGAATCCATGGATATACTTTTAATCACTATGGCTGTGTTGTAGAGTGAGAGGAGAAATTGACAGCTGCTGTTTTGAGGAGACAGAATAATTATCTGTACTAGAACTGTGTGCATGATACCGGACAACGGTTTGCAGAACTCTAAGGGTTGGGAGAAGAGGCCACATAAGCTATAATACTCTCTTATGGGGCATAACAGCTTAAGTAGCAGCCCTTGGATTTATTTAGCATGTCAATTTAGATTCTAAATGAAGTCCCTATTCTGTGTCCCAATCAGATTGTGTAATGGTATTCCCATGAAGTTGACTTAAAGTGAAAAGTATGTTCCTCCTTGCATGAAGATTGATCCTTAAAAAGTGTTTAGGTAAACTGAGAATAGACTTCTTCCAAGTAACCCCAAAGAGTCATACTAACACAGGCTCATTGAAATAAAAGGTAAAACTACTTTATAGGGACAGTATCTTCATCCTTTGGGTTTGGACCTATTAACACCTGTTTATGTTAATGTGGTTAATGCACATATTTGAATGCAAATATTCTCTAGAAATCTGTTATACACTTGAGTACATTTAATTAATGTCTGTAAACCATGGAGTTAAATAAAATCTGGCCATTATAAAATCTGGCTTTTTAATGAGAGAAAAAGAAGAAAAGCAGTTTGGCAGTTTCTGCAACCTAATATCTTAAAGTGTTTCTCTTAGCCATCAGATCTGCTTTGGGCTGATTTTGCATTAGTAAGAAAAGAAAACTTTCCAAAATTTATTCCTAAAATTCATCTTTCATCTTTATGCTGGATGTATAGATGATTCTCTAGTGCACCAGATTCTACTGTTTTGTTATGTGGCAAATAATCAATATTGGTAAACAAAATTTTTTTAAAAGCCATGAAAATTATCAAAAACTTTGTGCACATCATATATCATAGGCTTAACAAGTGAAAATAGGTCCGGAATGTCTATTCTTTCAATCAAGACATATTCTGTAAGAATTATTTGGGTGGGAAAGGGCTTTAAAATTACTAATATAGTTTTTTTTAAAAAATCGTATTTATGAAGCACTACCCTTCAGTCTTATAATAATTAGTAGAAATACTTGAAATTAGAACTTTTGGATCTTAGAGTTTATATTTAAAAGTTTCTCAAATTAACAAATTATTACTAAGAAAATATAACTATTCCATAATGATTTTAGTACAGAGATAATAGCAGAAAAATTCTTAGGAATCTATAATATATATTTATAAGATAATAAGTAGTAAAAACATATATAAAATTAAAATTAAAAATAATTTCTCAAGTCTTTGCAAATACTTGGTTGGATTTAAGTATTGGATACAAAGGTTGGATTTAAATACAGAGGTCAGCATAATAGCCTCATTTTTCTCAATTATGTGAATAATTAGATAATAGAAAAAATTGTTCTTGAATTGCTCAGACACTTGTGTCAAATTGTCCAAGATTAACAATATTATGTCTATAACAATTGGAATGAATTTGTGACGGTATGGCAAAAGTATTTTTTCTTCTATTTAACAATCCATATAGGTACTTGCTCAGGTATCCAGCTGTAATGTATCTTAAACTCAAATCAGCAAGCCAGTGTGAGTGAAATTTCGCTCCCAGTCTCAAGCTATGCAAAAAAAGAATTATTTCTCTGTTTTCTGACATGACTGAGATAAGAGATGGATCAATTTCAATGACACTCTATTTAATTTTCATGTGTTTCTCAAGAGCTTGAAGCAGAATTAGGTATTCTTTTATCTACTGACAAATTTATGTATCCTTTCTTCTATACTAGTGGATTGTTCAGGCCTAAAAATAAATCATTTATTTAATATGAAATTTAAAGAAAGATTATTTCTGCAGTTTCTTTTCTTTCCATTGATTTATTTGAAAACAAAACAAATGAAGTGGTGCACACAATTAAGACTTTCAGAAAACATCCCCAATAAGAAATGTTTTATAAATATCAAGAATTCTATACAGAATATGAACATAATGAGATGTTATTTCTGAACATAAATTGGAAGAATGTAACCACGCACAGATTTTGTTTCTTTAAGATAGTCTCTTCTCTGATTTAAGCAGACTTTGTTTAGTATAATAGCATTGTGACTCACTGGCTTTTTCTGCCCTTATTCTTCCAACTTTATATACCTACTCCCTTAATCATTAAGCATTAGTACATAAAGTTCCAGCCAGTGTCAAATCTTTAAAGAATAAAGCCTCAGATCTATCAATCAAGAGAACAAAAAGTTTTGGTTAAACTAAGGATAACATCTTGGCTTCAGGTGTGTTTCAGCCAAAGACCCATTGAGGCAGAACAGCACCATCCATCATGGGACCAGAAAGGATAACACACCATGCCTCATTCCAGAACTGGACATGATAATCAATTACTCTAACCCCATACAATCAGTAGCACCTACTACCTCAACTCCTTTCGTTTCCATGACTAATGATTATTCTCCTATATAATCTTCCCCCTCAGGACACCTGGGGGGCCATGTCTTTGAGCGGTAGCTCACCCATGTCTCTAGAACTTGCAGCTCTCTAAAATAAACCTTTACTTTCTTTTATGCGAAATCTGTACATATCTCTTTGGACTTTGTCCCACACAGGCAGACGGACCCTTTCCCTCTGATAAAAAGAAGACAAATTACGAGACAGTATTGTAAATCTGCTGCTATCAATTTCACGCCTCAAATTTTGTTCTCTGTCTGAGTCAAATAAATCTAAAGTCAAAGCTGTATTAATCTTGAATCATTAAATATATCTGAACCAAACAGAAAGAAATTATCCTCACGATTAGTGGATATTTATTGCTGTTCAAAATGTTCATGTTCGCAAAATGTCCCTGGGTTCAAATAGCCCATAATGTTTATTTATATTTTTGATTTACAGTATTAACACATAAAAACTATGGTCATGTTTTATTGATTGGTACAATAATTGTGTTGTGGCTGTATTGCCAATAATAACCATTCTTGTCTTGGTAGCCTAGCTGCTAATGGCACATGATCAAGGATATCTTGGTGTGCACCAAATATCTCCATGGATGTTTTGGACAGAACCAAATGCCCTGCAAGGACTCTCACATATTAATCAGTATGATTTGATCTGTAAACAAATATTGTAAAATTATATGAATTTACAGGATTACAATAGCATAATTTAAGAAAGATTTATGTTTATTCCAATATCGTACAAAACTAATTTGCCATGTTTTAAACCTCAAATGCCCAATTATCAAGTTTTCACTGAACTTGAAGGGGAGTTCAATTGTTACTCATAATAGAAGTCATAATATTCTAAATACTGGGTAAATTTGGAGATATGTCAATCATGAGCAACTTAAAATAATTAGATTTTGGTCCTCAAACACTGTGTCAGGTCAATACTGGTATTAACTCTCAAGGTGGAAAAAAAAAAAAATCTGCCAAAAGAATTGTTTGCCTAAAAACAAACACATATAAAACAGGAGGTTCTAAACAATTTTTTACTCAAATCAAGCTGAATTGAACCAGGAAAATGAATCACTTATTTCTGTGATAAGGCAAATGGTACAGCACTGTACTTTAGCTGGCCCATACCAGCTTGTGAGAACTGATTATTAAATGTTTATGAATTTTGCAAACTGAGTGTTAAACACAGCTATTAATAAAAAATAAATTATGTAAATATACTATTAAGTAAATTTTATATGTATTAAATACTCAAACCTCATCCCTTCTTAATTATTTTAGTATATCTTACAATTACCTTGTTTTTGATATTATTTACCTCTTGGTTCTATATGGGGAAAATATATTATAGTATGCCACTGCATATCTCTTCCCAATTTTGTGTTCTTTGACATCATATTAGTAGCTTAAAGTCAGCCATTGCATGAATATTTACACCACAGTAATTGGTGAACACTACAAATCAAATCTTGATTGTTTTATTTATTATTTAAACTTAAATGATGGAGAAAATGTTAATAGGGCAAACAAAATATATCATGGCTATACTTGTTACATTGTAAATAGCACAAAATATTAAGGAAATGTTCTTCCAGTATTTGAAAACTATTCTATTTAGCAAGGAAGTTGGTTATATCATTGAGTGAAATTGCAACATATGTCTTTGTAGTTTTATTTTGTCTTATTCTTAAATGTAAATGAAAATATCAACCTTTAGTCATATTGAAAATAGAATCATTGATCAGTTGCAACTATAACTTACCTATGGATATATAAATTTGTTAAAAACCAAACAACATTATGTAAGAATCAATTAGCTTTATGAAACTTACAATAAGGATAATTGTATACTTTATTATTGTTTGTAAAGTGTGTGCTAATCTTTTATATCTGTAAAATTTATAAAAGATTTATGTATGCATACATATATACTTTTTTATTTTACTTTAGAGAAATCAGTTGCTAAGCTTTGCCAGCAAACCAGAGATTTTGTGTCACTATCCTGGCCTAGCATATTTTTTTAGTTTAGTTTGAATAGTTTTTTCAAAATGTGTTCTAGACCTGCATGGAACAGCTGAAATTGCTCAAAGTGGAGGTCATCTGACTTTTTTCTAACTGCTACAGAAATCCCTGGCTCTTTTCCAGTTAGGGAGAGTAATCTTCTCTGTCACAGCTGTACCCATGTTTGATTATATAGGAAAATTTATAGAAAATTGAGATGAACAAATGGCATCTAAGGTAATTGTTCTGATTAGATTATCTCTCCCAATACAAGGGATTAAGAAATTTCAAAGTCTATTAGAAAACCACAATATAGTCAAGTTCTTCCATCTTTTCTGCTCTGCCATTCTCATTATGTTGGTTTTTGTCTTTGAAATAGTTGAAGCAGTTCCAACCATCAAATCTTCACACTGAAACATGCAACAGCAGAACACAAATACTTTTCTTGCTTTGCTTTCTACAGGCAAGAAAAACTCTTCCAGTAAACTCTCAACAGACTTTCTCTTATTTTGCATTGTATCACATGTAAAGTCCTACTCAAGCACTGACAAGAACATCGAATTACCTTGACTGATTCTCTCTCTGTCTCATACTCTGAAATACAGAGCATCCTGACACCTAAACAAAACTGAAGTTCTAAAAAGAAAGTAAAATTTGTAACCAAAAGTATCTTCCATAGGTATACTCTCACTTTAAAAAAACTATTTCTGAGCTTTTGGGTAGAGGGCTGAGTTAGGATAAAAAAGAAGCTTTGGTAAGGAAAATCTTATTTATTCAATTATTTAACTTTTTTTTTTTTTAAGTATTTTTTACCTATCACAATCTGCCCAAGATTCTGGGAATACAAAGATAGAAGACCCAACTTGTACTTGAAGAACTCAATCTTTTTTACTAAACAGACAAGTAGGTAAATGAACAATTATAATACTCTAATAGATATGTCCTCTGCTAGGTCACTTCAATATTGTGAATTAAAACAAAAATTAACTCTGTGACATAGCAAACATGAATCAAAAATATCCCACATGAGTACATACATCCTGAGGGGTGAGCCCAAAAAGATGAGAACTCCAAATTAGGTTTAAATTCCTAATTCTTCTCATAACTTCTTATATAACATTGTGAAAATACTTTAAATGTTTAGTAACTCAGTTTCCTCATCTTTGAAAAGTGAATTGACAAACTAAATTAAATTTAGAGTAATATAAAAATATATACATAATATACATAATATAAAAAAATAATATACTTGTGGGGCCATGAAGAATGATAGCTATTTTTCAAATAATGGAAGTGGGTTTTTTTGAGTCTCACCAATAGAAAATTTATGTAAATTTTAGAACAGAGAAATGTAACATGCTAAATACTTCAAGTGATGTGTGTGCAGTATGATATAGGAGCTCATTGGAAGCAAATACAGTTTTTAAAAATAGATGTTGGATGACAGTTCATAATCAATAATTTTTAAAAAATTATCTGTCTTTATGCTTAATTTAAGGAGAGGAAAGTGTGAATATGCTATGTCTGCTTCAATAAAATCACTGAATCATAAATTATAAAAATACTACAATTATAAAAATACTATAATACCTCTTCTAGGGATTCAGTACCAAGTACCACTACCTAAATCAGTCAAATCACAGAGCTGTCTATCAAATTTTAGTGATTTCCTTTGGGATTAAGAATTCACAACAATTTAACAATCCTTGGTAACCTACATCGGTATTTGATCTATCTTACTGAACATTTTCCCTATGTGTGAATTCTACCTTAACAAATAGAGTCCATTTCTTTCTTTAGCCCACACCTGGGAAGATGAAGAATGGGCGAGCAAGAGAATATCATAAATAGTTTTTTCATATTTAAAGAGAGTTATTGATTTACCCAATTTGATTCATCTTTCCAGAATAATGCCAACTTCTCTGGATTATTAGCCTAAAAACAATTTTCCCACTTCTCCAATGGTGTTAAATGTTCTCTAGACTGTGTTTTATTTAATGAAATATATGATTAAACTGGGCTCAAAGTTCAAATAAAGGTCTCTTTTAGAGATCTTTAAGAAAAGTGTGCTTTATAAGGGAAAGCAGAAATACTAATTTTTTGGAAACTATTTAAATATATACACATGTTTGATATTAAAAGTTGTTTAGATGTTACTAGTGATTATTTTAAAATTCAAGATGGCATTTATAAAGTTATTCTTTTATTATAAAAATTCAAAGGATATTTAAGAGGTTGTGAACTTCTAAGGGTGAACCTGTGGGAAATCATTATTGTTAAAAAGATAGGTAGACATGAGTGATGGGAAATGAAGGCCCAACCCAGAGACCTCCCTTAGGACCTCCCTGAAACACCCACTTAATAGTTAAAAATTATCTTTCCAGTCTACGTCCATGCCACCCTGGACAAACCCGATCCCGTCTAATCTCGGAAGCCAAACAGGGTCAGGCCTGATTAGTACTTGGATGGGAGACCACCTAGAAAGACCAGGTGCTGTAGGAGTAAAAAATAAAAAAAATAAGGAATCGTAAGCTGACAAGTTCCTTACAATCTGTGAGGTCAACCAAGGGTTGCCCCCCCTAAAAAAAAAAAAAAAAAAGAAAAAGAAAATTACCTTTACATCCTGGAATACGAGGAAAAACTGCAAAAACAACCACTAGTTTAGTCCGGTCAAAAGCACATGCACAGTTAGTACTTGTACTGACCTTCCTTCACCTAGCCTAATCATATCAGCATTATAATATCATACAGATGTCCGGAAGTTTATGAATGTAATTATAACAGACTGAATTCTGGGTAATCACATGCTCAGTAAACAGGTTATATAACAACAGAATGTCAATCAATATGAACTCACATGTCAATTATCTAACACCAGGCCCATAACCACCCATCATGGCCATAATATAAAGTATACTTTCCGAAATTAGTGGGGCTGCAGCCGTCTCTGGCATAGCCCGTTTCTCTCTTGAAACATACTTTAATAAATTTTACTTTTTCTAAACTTCATTGGTCTGTAATTCTTTACTGCGTGGAAAGAACTGAGCTCTCTCAGTGCCCCCTAGTGGCAACATCATTATGTGACTTAAATAATTGGTAATACCAAGCTTTAACTTCTTTGTGACCTGGTTTGAAGTGTTGATATACTTAAGTTTGACTTGGCAAAACAATTTTTTATTCTCATTTCTGAATATTAGTCTGTTTCCAGTGAGTTTAATTTTCTGTGATGGATTTATTGGTTGAGTAAGAGAAGCAAACCTTTAAAAAGTTTCTAAAGAAGTTCTTAGAAGTTATTAATCTATTTATACACAATTTTAAGTCAACAGTCAAGTTGTTTTGTGGGAAATAATCTCAAACTATTTAAAAAGCAAATAGAGCAACAGTTTCACTAGCTTCTGTTAATATTAAAGCACAGTTCAGTGATTGCATTCTATGCATATAAAGGGAACCAAAATTTTGCCGCCCTGGAGCTGCTTTTTAGGATATTGATTCTAAGCTGTTTATTAAGAAGCAAGCTTCCAAAAGAACTTTTGGCCCTTTCCCTTTTTCCTGCCCAAGAGATTCAGACAGAGAAATCCGCTTCAAGAAGGAAATCTTAGAATGCTGCCTTAGCCTAATTCGAATTAAGTATGGTAAATAAGACAGCATCAGCCTGTTAGCTAGACACCCTTTGTGTCCCATTGTTTCTGAATTGCCTAGCCAGAACGTTCCTGCCAGGTGTGTTCTAGCTCTTCCTCAACCACCTGTAAATTGCCCATTCTCACTTCTGAAATCTAATACTCCTTCCTCCCTTCTGTTCTTTGTCCAAAAATGTCTTATATAGCCAATGTTGCATCAGTGTTTTTGGAATTTTCATGCTTATGTGAATTCCCTAGGCCATGTATTAAAGTTTTGACTTTCTCTTGTTAATCTGTCTCTGTTAATTTGATCATTAGCTCATCTAGAAGAATTTAGAAAGTGGGAGGGAAAGTATTATTTTTTTTTTATTCCCCATAGGTACAAGAACCTGGCTTTCATATATGAGGCAGATTACCTTGAATTAATAAGAACTAATTCGATATGTGAAATGCTTGAAACTATTAATAAATATAACTTTACTAAATGTTCTCTTATTTCTGATCATCTCATTTGCTTTCTTTTTAGTTTTTTATAACTGGAAATATAACATTTCTTTATCTTTTTAGGCTCATAGCAAGAGAAAGTTGTTCATCTCAGATCTTTTTCTTTTGTGGGTACACTGCAAGATACTGTTGGACACCTAAATAAGTAAAGATATTTCTTATCTAGTATGAGATAAGAGACCAAGAGATAAAACCCTCTTGTCACTTTCAGATTAAACTGGCTCTCAGCAAAAAGCCTTTTTATATTAAAGAGCAGGTAATGCCTGTATCTCTTATTATATTTTATGTCCCATAAAGGCAAAAAAAAAAAAAAAAACAGATTTCTCTTCATTTGTTTGAAGAAAGTAAGTGATTCAAATCAGAATGCCTAAAAGACTAAACAGTTTAGAATAAAATAAGGGCAAGGGCTTACTTTCAGAAAGTAAGCAGTCACCTTTTCAAACCATTGATCCAAGTTGACTTAGATACCACTAGCTAAAATGTTGTATTAAAAAAAATGTTAATATGACATTCTAGAAGTGAGTCTACTGGTTCTTATTTATTCCAACTAGTCTTGAAATGTTTCTTTGTGAAGTTGGTTATAGTATACCCCATGCATTGCGTGAGCATCCAATAAATGCAGCGATAGTTTAATGTCCAATGACTTTACACGTTCACACATATGCCACACACATACATACCTTTTTATTATTGTTGTTGTTATCATTCTTTTACCATCTCCAAGAGACACAGAAAATTTAGCATTATTACTTGTATTCAAAATAGAAAAGCTTGTTATAGTCTCTCTCAGATCCATATATTACAAAGTAATGGCAAATTTCAAAATCAAAAAGGCAATGTATTACTGTTTTATCATGCATACTTTTTTAGTGCTAAAGACTAGATCTGTGCCCATGTTTTAATATTTAAAAGTACCTAGTATTACCCAGAATAGCTAACACAATATTAAATAAAAAGAACAAAGTTGGAGTTCTGGCACTATCTGACTCAAGTCTTATTATAAATCTACAGTAATAAAGACACAATGGTATTGGCAAAAGAATAGACAAATAGATCAATGGAATAGAATAGAGAACCCAGAAATAGACCTCCATAAATATAGTCAGCTATTCTTTGACAAAGAAGCAGAGGTAATACAATAAAGAACAGATAGCCTTTTCAAATAAATGGCATGGGACAACTAGATATCCACATGCAAAAACAAAAACAAAAACAAAAACATATAGACACAGACTTTACGTCCTTCATAAAAATTAACTCAAAATGAATCATAGACCTAAATGTAAAACGCAAAATTATAAAACTTCTAGAACTTAACATAAGAAAAATCCTAGATAACACTGGATTTAATGACTTTTTAGATACCACACCAAAGGCACGATCTAAGAAAGAATTAATAAGCCGGACTTCATTACAATTAAAAATTTTTGCTTTGCAAAGGACTCTCTCAAGAATGAAAGGGCAGGCAACAAACAAGGAGAAAATGTTTGTAAAAAAACGTATCTGAGGAGAGAGGAAGATGGTGGACTAGGTAAAAGCAGGGTTTGTCTCCTCCCAGGTCTGCATTGAAATTACAACCAAATTATAAAATAGTCAACGTGGAAAATCTCCTAAAGCTGATGGTAACACCTACATCTGATGATATAAAGAAACCACAAGGAAGCTGGTGGGAGGGGCAAAGTCACAAATCAGGCTGGACCTGAACCCAGGGGTGATGGAGGATCAACAGTAGAGTGAGGATGCAGAGGCTCCCTTGAAGGAGAAAGGAGTCCTGGTCTCATCTGGGGACTCCTCCGCCCACTGTCCCAGCCCGATTTGAGACTAAAACCCTAGATGGCCCTTTGAAGGACCCGGGCACAGGCTTTCTGACCTGCAGAAACTCACCCAGGACACTGGCGGTGGGTAGAGGCTTGTCTGGGATTCATTCTGAGAAAGTCTACATTACCTGGCACCAGAATGAGAGCTGGAAGGGCAGCCACCATTGTGCCTTAGTCTGGCCCCTATACAGGGCAATCTACAGACTGCTCCAGCTTGACTGTGCAGATCCCTCCTATAGAGCCATTAGGAAGCGCTGGCCCCAGGGGATCAGCCTGCCCGAACCAACCTGCAGATTGCCCAAGACTTTTGTTGCTGGATGGCTGGCAAGCCCTGCTCTGATTCAGGGCCAAGCATTCCCAGCAGGCAACCAGCACTGTGAGCCACATTTCTGAGAACTATAACATATCTGGGAATCAAATTAACCGAGAAGGTAAAAGACCTGTTTTCAGAAAATTATAAGTCATTGAAAAAATAAACTGAAGAAGATAGAAATAAATGGAAGCTTATACCTTGCTCATGGGTAGAAAGAATCAACATTGTTAAAATGTCCATACTACCCAAAGCAATCTATAGATTCAATGCAATCTCTATCAAAATACCAATGGCATTTTTCAAAGAGATATAACAAAAAATCCTAAAATTTTATGGAACCATAAAAGACCCCAAATAGGCACAGCAATCTTGAGAAAGAAGAAAGCTGGAGGTATCACACTACCTGATCTCAAACTATACTGCAAGGCTACAGTAATCAAAACAGCATGGTACTGGCATAAAAACAGATACATTGATCAATGGAACAGAATAGAGAGCCCAGAAATAAATCTACATCTATAAGCTCATTTAATATATGACAAAGGAGATAAGAATGTGTAATGGGGTAAAAACAGTCTCTTCAATAAATGGTGTTGGGAAAATTGGACACATACATGGAAAAAAAAAAAAGAAGAAGAAGCTGGACCACCTTCTGACATCGTATGCAAGTATAGACTTAAAATGGATTAAAGACTTAAATGTATGACCTCAAACCAAAAAACTTCTAGAAGAAAACATAGGCAGTAAACTCTCTGCTATTGCTAACAGTAATTTCTTTTCAAATATATCTCCCCAGACAAAGGAAACAAAAGAAAAAATAAACAAATGGAACTACAGCAAATTAAAAAGTTTTTGTACAGCAAAGGAAATCATCAACAAAACAAAAAGACAACCAAATGATTGGCAGAAGATATTCCCTAATGATACATCTGATAAGGGTATCAGATGTCCAAAATATATAAAGAACTCATACAATTCAACAACAAAAAAACAAACAATCCAATTTAAAAATGAGCAAAAGACGTGAACAGATACTTCTCTAACAAGGAAATACAGATGGCTAATAGATACATGAAAAGATGCTCGAGGTCACTAATCATCAGAGAAATGCAAATTAAAATCACAATGAAATGTCATCTCACACTTATCAGAATGGCTATCATCAGTAAATCAAAAACCAACAAGTGTTGGCAAGGATATGGAGAAAAGGGAATCCTCATACATTGTTGGTGGGATTGCAGATTGGTACAGCCACTATGGAAAACAGTGTGGAGGTTTCTCAAAAAATTAAAAATGGATATACCTTTTGACCTAGCAATTACACTTTTGGGTATTTATCCAAAGAAAACCAAAACAATAATTCATAAAGATCTATGCACCCCAATATTCATGTCAGCACAATTTACAATATCCAAAAAATACAATGGAATGTTACTCAGCTATTAAAAAAAAAAACAACGAAATCCTACCATTTGCAATGACATGGATGGACCTAGAGGTAATTATGCTGAGTGAAATAAGTCAGACAGGAAAAGATAAATAACATTTGATTTCACTTATATGTGGAATCTAAGGAACAAAAAGAACAAGCTAATCAAAAACAGACTCACAAATATAGTGGACAATTTGGCGACAGAGGGGAGGGGTGTTGGAGAACAGGGTCAAGAATTAAGGAAGTACAAATTAGTAGTTGATAGATGGTCATGGGGATGGGGAACATGGCATAGGGAATGCAATTAGCATTAATACATTGGCTAGGTGGAGGGCTGGGGAGGGAGGAAAAAGTTGGGGGGGGATCTTTTTATGAACCAATATCTAACCAATATACTGTATACTTGAAATGAATTAAAATAAATAAGTTTATATAAAAAAATCTGAAAAAGGACTGCTAACCAAATATATAAAAAAAAACTCTAAAACTCAACAATAAGGAAAAAGAACCAATTAAAGAATGGGTCAAAGACCTTTAGAGACACCTCACCAAAGAAAATAGACAGATGGTAAATAAGCATCAGATGTCATCAGGAAAATGCAAGTTAAAATAACAATAAGATATTACTACACACCTATTAGAATTGCCAAAATCTAAGACATTGACAACACCAAATGCTTGAGAGGATATGGAGTGACAGATATTGTTATCCATTGCTGGTTAGAACACAAATGGTACAGACATTTTGGAAGACAGTTTGGCAGTTTCTTGCAAAACTAAAAATACTCTCACCATACAGTTTAGCAATAGCACTTCTTGGTATTTACTCAAAGGTGTTGAGAACTTATATCTTTACAAAAACCTGCATGCAGATGTTTATAGCGGCTTATTCATAATTGACAAAACTTGGAACCAACCATGTCCTTCAATAAATATAAAATGTAAACTATGTTATATATAATGAAATACTATTCAAGGCTAAAAAGAAATAAGTTATCAAGTCATAAGGAGACATGGAGGAATCTTAAATGCATATTACTAAGTGAAAGAAACCTATCTGAAAAGGTTATATACTGTCTGATTTCAATTCTGTGACATTCTGGAAAAAGAAAACTGTGTGGTGACAGTAAAAAGATCAATGGTTGCCAGAGGTTGGGGGAAGGAATGGATAAATAGGTGGAGCACAGAGGACTTTTAGAGCAATGAAACTACTCTGCACGATATCATAATGATGGAAATGTGTCATTATAAATTTGTTCAAACTCATAAAATGTACAACACTGAGTGAATCGAAAAGTAAACTATAGGCTTTGAGTGATAACAATGTGTTAATGTAGATTTATCAATTATAACAAATATACCATTCTGGCGAGTGCTGTTGGATATGGGGGACCCTATGCATGTGTTAGAGCAGGTGGTATAGAAGAAGTCTCTGTACCTTTTTCTCAGTTTTACTGTGAACCTAAAATTGCTCTAAAAATAAAATATATATATTTTTAAAGTACTTGGGATTTACCCCCAAGCATAGCCAAGCCATGAGTTTAATGTAACCAATGAAAAAATATCCTAAAACTACATTACTGAAAATGTAAAAGAATAATGTGTTTGGCTTAATTAATAAAGTTTAATTTCATTTTATAAGTCAAGTTTATGTTTCTTACAAATGTTGTATATATTTTTATGGCAATGCCTTGCTATATAATAACATATTTAAATAACTTTAATAATAATGTCATTATGTTTGGGTATTTACTATTTATTTACCGAAGTTGGTTGAATATTTTACACATGTTATTTCATTTAAATTTCTTAACAATCTTTAAAGCAAGTGTGAATACTGTTGTTTTCCCCAAAGTGTGATGATCTTTGTTGTGGTAAAGATCTTTCACTTATAAGAACCCGCTTAAAGTTCACTTCCATTTTTGTTTTTATTTTGTTTTAAATATAAAAAATGCTTAAGACTTTTGTGCAAATTTTCATAAGAAAATCTTGCATGTTAAAGTTGATTCAATATCGCTTCCTAATAGAAAAAAACATCCCTTAATCCAAGTTCTTTCAAGAACCCTTTCTTAATAACTTTCTGCTTCACTCAGAATAAAAACCAAAGTGCTTAGTATGACATTACAACCTACATGCTTTGGTGCCTAATTAACTTTGAAATTTTTGAAGGTCACATGGTTCTTCAATTATGCCAGACAAACTCCTTCCTCTGGGCCTTTATATTTGCCGTTTACTCTTCCAGGAATAATCTTTGCCCAGATATAAGCATGACTTGCTCATTCACATCCTTAAGGTCTTTAATCAAAAACTGTGTTTTCACTGAGTTCTATCCTGGCTATCCTATTTAAAATCAACCCACCCAAACACTTCACTCCATTGCCTGAGTATCTTTTTTATTCTTAACATTTATCATCGACTAACTTAATAAATCTACTTATTAAGCTTGTTTATTTTCTGCCTCTTTCTCTAGAATCTCCAAGAGTACCTGGTTGAAGTTAGGTGCTTAATAAATATTTTTGAGTAAATTATCTAAACAGCAGCCAATATTCTGCTTAAGAGTAAACAATTAAAATACAGAACAAAAAAATATCTATTTTTATCACTATTTAATATTCTAGAAGTTCTACATATGCTGTAAAGCAAAACAATGACATATAACAATCAGAAAGAAAGAAGATAAAATCTGTTTTTAGATTGTTATGACCATCTACAGCCTTTGGGCAACCAACAACTATTTAATTGAGGATTTCAATAAACTGATTAATTACATATATATGTATACAAAGACACAAATATGTATGTAATATGTAACATATGTATATATGTAATTTATATCTTGCTTATAAACAAGAATAAAATAAAAAGTTGAAAAACCAATATATCTATTCACAAAAGCATCTAAAATATATAATATCTTGAGATAAAACTGAAAAATAATTTTAGACATAAAAATGAGAAAAACTATGTAAACAGTGAGAAACAAAAGCATCAATAAACTGATGAAAAAATTCAATATTATTAAGATGTCAAATTAGTACAGTATCAGTTTTTGACAAAATAAGTTCCAGATCAATTACACTGTGAAAAATTAAAAGATAAAACCAAAAATAACTAGAGAAGATATTAAATTGATTATTTCTTCAACATTAACATAAAGGTAGCTATTCTCAACATGAAAATAAGGGAAGAGATACCAAGGCAAATTTTGATGTATTTAAACTATATTTTTAAACTTCTATTTTACAATCATGTTAAGCAAAATAAAGACAAACAGCAAACAAGTAAAAAATATCTGTAACATATGGGAAAGCCAAAGTTTGCTTATTCTTACTATGGAAATCGTACTTGGAAAACAATAAGAAAAATATGTTTACCTCCTATGCCAAGGAAAATAGACATTCATAGAGATATTAAAACAATCCAATAACATATAATAAACCTTTGTCCTTGCTAATAATAGAAGTTTATATATACATATTCTATTAGTTACGTTGGGGGTGGATGGGAATAAAGGTGTCCTCCTTCCATCCTAAGAAATTATGGTGTTAAATAGATTGGTTAAGAGGAGAAATTCAGGACTCAAACTACTAGGCTTAGATCTCAATCAGCTTTCTATAAGCTACGTGAACTTGGGCAATCCCCAAATGTCTCTGCCTCAGTTCTCTTAGCTATAAAGTAGGGTTAATAAAAACAGCAGCCTCACTGAGTTGGAAGGATTAAAATAGTTAATAGCTATAAAGTCCTTAGAAGTATCCTGGGATATAGTAAGCACCATGAAAGTGTTAGCTATTATCATCGCCGCTATCACAAGTCTACTGAATTGACAGAACCATCAGGCCATCATTTATTCCAGTCCCCTATGTCTAGTCTCAATCTTGTGCTTTAAATATTCTTATATTAAGGAGTGAAAATGTGTGGTGAAAATGATGCTACAGTGGTAAATGACAGTATAAGTAAAGTCAGATCAAACTGGCAACTAAGCTTTAAATGCTCTGTGAAACCGAATTTGTCTCAAAGGAAGAATTTTTTAACAGATGTCTGAATACAATAGAAGTTGGATGGTGGACTACTATTACCAGATTTCATAATATGTGGTTCAATAGGCATGAACTTGGTGATAAAAATCAGGATTGTTGAAAGGTACAGCCATTTAGAAATATGTGCATACTAGAAACACCAAAAACTAACCTCCTGTGTGGTTCACTTGCTTGCTGAGGTTACTCTATGAATCAGACACAGAATCTCTGGATTGGAAGTGATCAGACAAATGTACATTTTCTCCTTTGTGTGTGTTCCATGTCTTCTTTTGAATATATAATTCCAAAATGAACTAAGGGTACCAATCCATTAAAAATTCCAGGTGGAATTTTCAAGCAAAGAGGCAAGGTAATTTATTGAGCTATTAATTAATGTTCTGTTCTCCTGTATTTTTCCATCCCCACATTCCCATAAATTATCCAAATCTTTCTGCCCCTTTATCTCTGTGGTTGCTGGTCTCAAAACATTAATTGACTGCAGACTCCCTTCCTTAGCATTTGTGTTTTGCAAACCTGATTTCAAAAATGAGAGAATAATGGTAAGATAAAGAGGAAGAAGAATATTTTTGATAGAGGTAGGGACAAAGCAAAATTAATAGGGACAATGCTAAGAGTCCTCACAACTAAGCATGATAGAAGTCATGGATCCAGAGAATAACAGGAACCCATTTCAACAAGGAGTGTATCCGCAGATACACCGATAGACTAAAGTCTAGAGGATTGTCTTCAGTTTTTGTACAACATCAAGAGGAGGACTACTCCCAATAATCAAATGACTGAAATTTTATTTCCAATAAGCTGCAAGTCTGATCTAACCGAATGTGTATATATGTGTATATGACATTTCTCAACTGTCTGAATTTATAGACAATGATTCATAACTGATAAAAATATAAATAAAAACATTAATATGGTTGCATATAAGCAGAAATAAGCATATTAGTAACACATACAAAAAGTTCCAAACTTTTACCTCCAAGGTTCTCAAGTTGCAAGACTGAATGAGAGTTGTCTTCAGATCAAAGGTAGTATAAGGGTAATAATAAAAATATGATTGCATTCTATTTTCCACTTTTAAAAGATGATAGGTTTCTTTCCAAAGTCATAAGTTAACTTGTTATACTGTGATTTTTTTTTTTTAAAGCAGCAGAGTTGAAGTGAAATCATTCACTGCTTGCTTATTTTATGAATTATCTAGTGAAAAGAGTCATAATACTGGAATTTAGCATCCCCTTATTATCTGTTGAGGAAGTTAAGCCTATTCTTTACAAAAGACTGTGTGACAGTATTGTATAATAAGTAACAAATCATTATGATTTTCTTTGTTATTCATTGAAGGAAGCTAATCATAATTAATGTGCATGTAATGTGCAATTTCATAGGAGTGAGGCCATACATTAACATTAATTATAGGAAATCCAATTCCTTTAGCTATTAAAATTCTTAGCAATTCTCTTTAAGTTCCAGCATTCAAAGAACCACTTGGCCATTCCCATACTTTAAAGGTGAATCTATGCTGGTATGCTGGAACTTTCAATCGGTAAGAGATAAAAGGAAATGCAAATTGTTTTTCCTAATCTTTGTGCTATTCCTGCATCTTATTAGAAAATTGCTGCATAGCTTTCCTAGTCTGGCACAAGTCTATAACTCTGACAGTGAAAAAGAAGATTTTAACTCTGAGAATACCCACTTTATAATGAGAAAAAAAAATAAGGAAAAGACACTTGGTCTTTATGAAGCAATTTCTCCTTTATTGAAAGCATCTCTGCAGAGAACATGTCATGTGAAATCCTGACTTTGGAGTTATTTTTCATAGTTGCCTATTTTGGTGCCTTAAATTTACTGCTCTAGTGTAG
The DNA here is from genome assembly GCF_000325575.1 of Pteropus alecto. NCBI lineage: Eukaryota > Metazoa > Chordata > Mammalia > Chiroptera > Pteropodidae > Pteropus > Pteropus alecto. The sequence goes on along the minus strand of NW_006443138.1, from coordinate 17,241,970 downwards.
ATTGACAACTATAAGTATTACAGTTTCCTTAGTGAGAGATTTAAGATCATGTTGGAATATATAATGTAACTTTACCTAAGGCAGTCCTATCACCTTTATTTTTGGAACAAACCATATCACATTTGTAGTGATTCAGATGCTTAAGTCAGATTGTTTTCTACAGTTGACAGTGCAAGAGCTATGCTTCAGACAGCTTCTCGTGTCCAAAGGCATGATCTGCTGTGTCAGTAAAGCAGGAGCACTGTCATAGCATATTATGATGTCTGTGATATGTCTTACTGACAACATCACAGTCTTTTGATTTACATGGACTGGACTTAAAATAAATGAGTGGAATATTCCCCAAGGCATATAATCAATTGCATCTGTTGCAATCCTGGTATTTCCTTTGCCCTGTTTATAGCATTACTGCCTCTACTGAAGCAGTATTATCGTTAAGTGTTTCCATGAATATATCCTGGCACCATCTTATAGCACCATTGCTACACTACAAACACTTCCAGCCTCGAAGGACCACAGCAGTATTAAACATTGCTCCAGTACTGTATTGATTGTGATAAATGTTATGAGGGAAAAGAATATACATTTCTTATTGCATTTCTTTGTATCTTTGTGTTTGATGAAATAACAGCAAACTGTTGTGGAGATGAAAACATCTGTTAACAATGGTGAGATAATCTTGCTGTACTGCAAAATAATGTAAAAATAAATTACTGGGTGTTTCTGAACAACATTCTCTGAAGTCTATAAAAATTGGAAGCATTTGACTTTGTTGTAGTAAGATTAGGAAATATCAGACAGGAAAATGTGCTTTGCATTTAAAACAACATATGGTAGAATCAGACAATATTTGTGCAACCAAATGTATTGCCAGAAAATGAGTATTTCTGTGTATACATAGTTTAATCAGCTTACCTTACTGAGTAAATCTACTAAGTTATATCCCCTATATCTAGTATCCAAATGGATGAAAAAGTTTATGCTAAAAACAAGAGGAGTTAATGTCAAAAGTGGGGGGGCAGGGAGGAAGATGAAAGAAAAGCTATTATTCTGTAAAACTAAACAATGGAAATTAAAGCTATAAATTTTCTGTTTAGCAGGATGTTTGCTTTAATTTAAAAGTAGTATCATATGCCTTATTATGTGTTTTAGTAGATACAATGGTTCATAAATAAAGACATGGCTTCATGAAGAATATATTTTTCCTAATAAATGAGTCATTATTCAAACCTACATAAGACTTTTTCTAGTAAAAATCAAAGAAACCTGGTAATAAAATGATTTCATTCTGTATAATCAAAAAATCCTTTTTATTAAATTTTATATAGAAATGAGATTTTGCTTTTCATGTTGGAAAATATATTAAAGTTTATTGTTCTACAGATTTTAAAATACATCCAGTAGCTTGTGTTAAATTTAATATGCCTTTGCAAATGCTTACTAAGACATTAAGAAATTTGTGGTTATAACACTTTTTTAAATAAAAGAAAAACTTCTATTTTAAATGAATGTTAATTTTTTATTCGTAGTTTGAATGTCGTGGACACAATGAAATATCTTTTTAAATTTCTGCTGGCATTTAAGATTAAAAATTATCTGTCAATCTGAGTAAATTATCTATCATTATTAACATCTGTGTTAAAATATTTAAAAATGAATATAATCACAAAAATATTAAAATATTTTTGTTTCTTGAATTATCTTCTCATTTTCTAATCACAAGTGCAACCAAATACAAGCAAAATATAAGTACAAAAATATACATCTTTATTAATGGCTAACTAATAGATATACTACAATAAAAATTAATTCAAATACATAAAAATATGTATATGTATGAATAATGTATTAGTGGTTATTTATGCTGAGAAAATCTCTGACTTATTAATGTCACCAGTTTCACCACTGTTGCATAATTTCATCATTTTGACATGGCTGAAGCTATCTTGTAAAGTTTTATCATTAGCCAGCTTCACATTTTACCCAAAGGCACAATAGGGTCATGCAAGAAAGACACTGGGGAAAAGCAACACTAGAAGACCTAGTAATACAATGGCCCTAGGAATCTTGTTAATTGACTAGCAAGCTTTAGTCAGAGCTGCAAGAACCCCTCTGGCAGGTTTCCATGTCCCTCAGAGTAAATGCTGAAATCCTTACAATGACCTACAACATCCTACATGATCTGATATCATTAGTTCTGATCCTGTGCCCTATCACTCGCTTT
>NW_006443138.1:17234254-17239729 GCF_000325575.1 Pteropus alecto | reverse complement strand
AAGAACTTGTCAAGCATAGTCTCACCTCAAGACTTTATGCTGAAGCGATTTTCTCTGTGAGACCATCCAATGCCACTAGCACCTCAACTAATTACCTCTAAGCCATCCCTACCCTCCTCTTCTGTTTAATTCTCTCTAATACACTCTATACCTTCTAATGCACTATATAGTTTCCATAGTTTTTATTACCTGATTTCTATACCAGAATGTAAGCTCTTTAAGAATGGGGATCTAGGATTGGGGGAGGGGGTGGAGCATCTGTATTTTACTCTCTTCTATCCTCAGCATATTTGGCACAAAGAGGTTATTCAAAAAATACCTTGTAGAATGTTGAATTGGGAAGATTGTAAAATAAAAATCAAGTCTGAGAATCAAAATACATTTTATTTTCTTGCTGGTAAACACACTAAGGATTTCTTCTTATGAAGCATGCAATATGTTGATTATTCCTTTATTGTCACTTCCAAGATGCTAAATCTTGAAACAAAGTTGCTTTTAATTGATGAAAATACTGTACAACAAAATTACAGTCCAAAAGATAACCTACATATAAGAGAACTTCCACTCAAGATTACCGTTTAGACATAAGAATCATGGAAATTAAGTGCAGGTCAAAAGCCAAGCGTGTGTTACGGCATACCCTGCTAATTTAAAAGTAAAGGTGAAGTCCATTATATTTGAAGAACTGACTCTAAGAATAGAAAAAAAGTAAATTCTGTAAATATAATCATTGAAGTTAAAAGGACCTAGAAGATCATCTGTCCTGATTCTTTTCCTGAAAATGTCCAGCACATAAGAGATAATAAAGAAATGTTTGAAGAATAAAATGAAAAAAATAAAAGCCAATTGCATAATTTGCTTCAATCATATTAAGGGTAGGAAGCAGGAATAGAACCAGATCTCTTAATTTTCATTCACAGCAAACTAACTCAATAACTTGAGACATAGAAAGCTAAAATGAGAATTATAAGAATTAGTGATTTTTGAAGTGTAATCCTACTTTTTTTTTTAAAAAAAGAACAATTTTGACAAAGAAGAAAATAGACTAAAACAATATTTCCAAAGTTATCTGATCATATTTAAAAAATCCAGATTCCCTAAAGTTCCATCATGGAATAGGTGAATCAGAGCCTGAAATCTGTATTTTTAACATGTACCTCAGGTGATTGAAAGTAATCTAGTTTGGAAGACAATGGACAATGATCAGGTCATTCTATTTCTTTTGGCCCCGTAATCAATTAATGATGATAATTAAAAAACTGTTTTTGCTATCACATTTGTTATGAAAAATTAAAAACCAAAAATTGCAAGATTTACTTCAGAATCAAATGCCTTCTCAATAATACGTCAATATTTTATATTCAAGCCACAGAGTATGTATCTTTGTTTCTGCTTGCCTCCCCTCCTTTTCTGAGTTTCTTTGTTCAAAGGAAGTCCTTATATCTATCTACAGATAAAAGCAAAGTGTAATCTCAGAAAAATGTAAGCTATCTGTTGTTAAGCTTGAGAGTATTAGAAATTCACATTAATTTTCCAAAATTCAAATATAATGTTTCTTTTCTCAAATTTACCTTACTTTTCCTCAACAGATGTTCATTCAGAGAGCTATGCTACTTCTATATTTAGTAGAAGTTTTAAATTTGTGGAGTTTGTCTACATTATTTAGAAGGAAAAAATATAAAGACCTACTTAAAAAATGAACTGGTTCTAAACATAGCAAAAAAAAGTGCTGTTCTATAAACCATTTCTCATAATGATTATGTCACTATATTTATTTTTATTTGAAACAGTATTTTCAAAAGAACTATTGGTTTCTCAAATTGTCATATTTGACCTTTAACTTCATCTGTAGCTCTTGACAGACAAAAACTACAGAAAAAAAAAAAAGAAAGAAAAAAGTTTCAAGTAAAATTTTACATATTCATAATTATCTTTGATAGCATCATCATTATTGACCATATGAGGTAAGAAGTTAGAATCAATTTTCCCTGATGTCAAGATGATCACAATAAAGGAGAATATAATATATTCACGAAAAAAATATGTACCAAGAAAAGTGGTAATTTCTTAAAGAAAGGGGAGTACTTTTGAAAAGCTCTTTTTAAAAAACACACCAGAACATACCTCTAGGCAAGTGTTCACAAATTTTATGAAGTACAATAAAACCAACAGTTCTTATATATGCAGTTTCCAGGGTCTAAATTCCACAGATTCTAATTAAATAGCTCTGCCATGTAGCCCAGGAATATGCATTCTAACAAATACGTTAGGTAGTGTTTGGACTACACTTTGAAACTATAATTTAGGTTCTTTGACTCAAACAGTCTCACTTTTGAAAAATTACACAATGGCCCTAAGAAAATAGTGGTGTACTTGGGTGAGAGTATATCCCCAACTGGGTGCCTCACTACTACAAATACTCTTTTTTACCCAAATTCAGTCTCAAAGATAAATGGAAAATATGACTACTCGTGTTCTGTTCTTGGCCTTAATGCTAACAAATTAATGTTTGGCCTGTGGTGATACCTTCTCTCATTCAATCAGAAAAGAGTTTCAGAAAAAAATCTCCAGAGTAATGTTTTCTCTAGATCATCCAATTCTGACTCCTAATAAAATTGGAAATCTTATCTCTTAAAATGTGCATTTCCATATCAGATGGCTTGTTTATTAAAAATATCGTACCAAGGGAAAATCATCGTATGCCTCTTGGATCCAATTTGCTCATTTACAAAGATGCTATAAGAAAGAGTGCATTATGAGTGGTAACTGAGTATAGAGTGACTCTAAGAAAAGATGACAATAGTCCCTCCAACCTGCTCCACTGGAGGTTAAGCTCATTTCTTTAGTCTATTCTTCTGTCTCTACTTATGAAATTGGTTAGAGTCATTTCCTTTCCTGAATAAATTCTAGCTCCTAAGATGGGTGTTTTACAAACATGGAGGGAGTTGGAAACAAGCACTCTTCTTAGCATGCCTTTCCTTTTCACAGGTGTGCTTTGCAGAAGAGATTAAGTAAGCTTTGTCAAAACTCAGGAGGCCTGTAATGGTGTTTCTTTTCCCTTAGATCATACTACATAACAATCTTGATAGTAAGAATCAAAGATTGCATAGTAATATAATAAATATATATAGTATATATACTATATATAGTAATAAAAATATATAGTATTTATATATATAGTGTACAGTATTCATATATCATATGTTATAATAATAATATATATAATATAGTATAGTATATTTACATATAATATATAGTATTATAGTATTTATATTTACATATAGGCATAGCAAACATATTTCTACTATGCTCATCATAATATAGACACTGCAAAGTTTAAGTAATTGGAAGAAGGGTACTATAGAAACTGGATTTGTTCTTTAAAATTTGGGAATACATGACTTAACCTAATGTAAAAAATGTAAAGCCAACAATTAAACATTGACATAGCACTTATTTTAAAACACAAATAAACTTAACAATAAGAAAGTTTCTGTTGAAATCTCTAGTTTTCGATGAAACATGAAAAATAGATTGTAGAGAGAAACAGAATATTTTAATAGCCAGGAGATTATTTGTCCATAATAGGTAGTATTTACAAAACCATGGTTAAACTTTTTAGTTTTAACTTTTCCACTAACTAGCTGAGTAAACTGGAATTTCATGTACTTTTTTTAGACCTTACATTCCTTATCTTAGTGGGAGTCTGTTATCTTTAGCAATCTCTAAATTCCTTAACAAGTTTAAGACACATTTTAGATTAATCAGGGAAGAATATTGTTTTGTTTTGTTTTGTTTGTTTTGTTTTGTTTACTACTAGTTCTATTGAGCAGTTCATAAAAAGAAATGCCTATTCTTGTAAGCAAACAAGGAAAATAAAAGAATTTATAAGAAAGTAGAATCACTGCAGAGTCTTATTTCCTAAGCAAAGAGACCGAAAATATGTCATTAATTTAATTTTTACAAAATATACTCTTTGGTATATAAAGGAAAAAAATTATAGCTGATTAAAGAGAATTCAAAGAGCTTTAGGACTTCAAACAGTTCTTACAAATCATTTTACTGATTTTAAATATTTGATTCCAGCATATGGATTAAATTGTATAGGAGTATAAACATGTCAAATATTAAGCCAGTAAAGGCTTGAGAAAAAATAATTTAGGTTTTTACTTGCCCTCTGTTGTCTGTAATTGAATATCCCCAAATGTGGAAAGGTTTTCCTGTCCCTTATATATATTAAAAAATATATCAAAATGTCAGATGTTTCTGTCCTTCTTTACCTATTATTATTAAAATATTTAACTGAAAAGGACTTCTTATAGATGAAAATCAAAAAGTATCATGAATAATTTTATTACTGCTTTAAGATTCTGTAATTTTAAGTGGATGTGCGCTTCAGAATCCATGCATTCATGTTCTTCAATTTATAAATTTTAAAAAAATGAAGCAAATTGAGGTAAAGTGACATCTAAAATTAAGCAGACATTTAGTGACCAAGAAAGGCTAAAATATGGGTCTACTTATACCTACAGCTCTGCTCTTTTCACTACTTAGTTTCCAAGGTTTTACAAAATGGTCAGGGCAAAGCCGGTCCTATTGCCCGATATGTATGAAAAATACTGGATATCTATACTTCTCAGAAAATCAGTAAGTACTTTAGCAAAAGAAAAGTTTCATGCATTTGATTTTATCCAATTCAATGTCCCCACTCTTCTTCTGTTATATATTATCACTTTAAGTCTGTACACATTGCTATTTAATGCATTATTACATTTACTATGTTATACTTAGAGTGTTTGCCTCCTAGAGCCAAATTTTGTCCTAATACTTATAAACCAAAAGAGCTACATTATTTTTTAATATTCATCAGTAGGCATTTGTATAAAATATGTGGAAATAGATTCAAAGGACTCTTGTCCAGGAAATGAAGAATGCAAATTTAGATCAGGCCAAAGTTATCTGTATAGTTACTTATCAGGAATTCTAGATTGAATGTGTTAGAGCAATTGAGCATAGTTCTAATATTTGCTAAATTGGCTATATGAAATTCGAATTCATTCAAGGCTTAGGCTTGATAACTGAGGTTCTAGAACTTGTTTGGTAAAACATAGAAGAAAAAATTCAAAAACTTAGAAAGATGGACTTGTTGATATGGATTTACCATAAAAAAACATACTCATTCATCCTCTAGATGGCTTAGAACATTCCTTTGTCAAAGCATAGAGAAGTGCACTGAGGAGGAAAGCACCAGTATGCTTGAAAACTGCAATTGCTGTCTTCTGTAGAGCAGACCTTCTATAGAGGTGCTGTCATTGAAATGGGCTCCCTGATTTCAATGGGCATGATGGAATCCCAGAATAACCACAGCAGCTCTTACCCGCAGAAGCCAGGCAAGTGTGGTTACTATAAAAAAGACTATATTAAGAGACAAGGAAAGGCAATTACTGTTATATGGTACTATAACAAAAAGTATGA
>NW_006443138.1:17222571-17234202 GCF_000325575.1 Pteropus alecto | reverse complement strand
CTGAGCATTCTCATAAGAAAGCTGAGTGCTCCCTTCTTTGCTGCCAGAGAAAGTTCAAACCACACAAGCCCTGGCCAACCTGAATCTTCTTGTACCTGCCCTGCTCTTACCAGGAGTTCCTTGTGTGAATAATAAAATTTCTCTCAAATTCTCTTAGTGTGTAGAGTGTCATCAGACTCAACATCCTACCTATTAATTGGGAGGGGGTCCATCTCTATCTCTATAGAGAAATCACAAAATAGATATGATCTGCTTTGATCTTTGGTGATGGCTAATTGAACAAAAGGTCAGTGGCCTAAGCTGGCCTAAGCTGACCCCAGGGATCCCTATCTCCTGCTGTTCATATCTTTGTGTAATCTCTTCCCCTTAAGTATGGGTGGGCCCTGTGACTTGCTTCCAATCAATAGAATAAGACAAAGGTAATGGATGTGTCTTTAGTGATTCTATATTATATGGCTAAGGTTATGGGAAGTCATTCCCAACACACACACACACACGCGCGCGCTTCATTTGATGGTATGCTGTATACTAGAGAACACTCCCTAACCTGTCGCCAGACTCCTAAGCCCTGGAGATTGTAAGATGATAGATGTGTGTTGTTTTAAATGGCTAAGTTTGTGGCATACTGTTATGCAATAATAGACAACTAGAGCAGATTCCTAAGACTTAAATAAATGGGTAGTGTGTAAAAAAAAAAAAAAAAAAAAGCGTTGCAAGATCTGTATGATCTGAACAGAGAAACAAAAATTTAGGATTACAAATATGAAGCCTCATTTGATTTCACACAATGAAGAATAATAGCTCTTTAGCCTAATCTTGTTTCTGTGCATTGCACATTGCCCTTGAATGAAAGTGTTTCCAACTATGCCAGAGGAAGAGTTTGGTAACTCTATCATAAATAATGTGGCATTAACTGGTCAGACTAGCAATTTTTGTGAGTCAAGTGATTAATGCAGTTTTGAAACTAATTTCTCTTGATAATAAGTTAAGTGATTCTGAAAACCACCCTATGACTTTCCCCAATACCTAAGTGCATGGTTGGAGTAAATTTGCTCAGCCATCAAAATGTTTACCATATTAACTCTCTGATCCATGGACTGTGAGTCATTGTGATCAGAAAATCAGAAGAGCCATTTGTAAGTCTACAGAAGTACCCATTTCTATCAAAATACATATTTTTACAAAGTATAGAATCCTCAATGAAATCAAATATAGTGCCACTATTAATGACTTCAAGGGTGCACATGATTTTTAGCATATCTATATTTAACCCACTTGTTTGACTTGTTGCAGGATGGATGGATCTTTGAGGATTATGATCAATTTTCACAATCACTTTTTACAAACTTAACCATTCAGTGACCACAGTTTCAGCTACTACTATCCCAGGTAAAGTATCTTTACTCAAAACAGCCCTTGGAGGGTGGTACGCAGCTACATAACAAAACAAAACAAAACAAAAAATCCCATCTTTTATCCTACCACAATAAACATAGATTATCAGAATGACTTATCTTTCACCTGGCAAAGATTACAGGTCACTTCTACTATGTTATCTCAGTAGTATATTTACTTTCTTGAACTTTGTCATAATTTAGTCTTCAAAGACCATTATCATCTTACTGATCAGCTACATTGATAATCTCATGCTCATTGGATGTAAAGATGAGGAAGTGTTGTGTCCAGAATAACCAGACCCAACTTGAGTGCTCTTAACCAGGAGACAGTTTATTAGCCGGCGGCTGTCCTTGCAAAGGAGCAGCCACGAAATGCCAAGATACAAGGTTTTTAAGCCCCAAATCCCATTCCTCATTCTGTCTTAAACACAAAGGTCCATCTTTCTCCTATTCACTACCTGTCAACTCAACCCACTGGCCAGGTATGCAAGCGGGAAGTACAGAAGCAGAAAGCTTGTGTTAGAATGTTATGTTCCTATGGGTGATTGCCTATGTTCCCATGGACAATAGTCGGTGTTCCCATGGGCGATGGCCAAATAGTAATTTTCAGCTTATATACAATTGATTATTTTTCATGCCACGCAAGCAAGCAGGGTTACACAGGTTAAAATTGGCAGTTAGCATATGAGCTCATTGTTACAAGTTTCATGATTAACAGAATGTGGTTAGGGGTTCCAGAAACTAGACCTAAGTTATAGACTTCCTTTGTCCAGTTTCAGGTTTTAATTATTCTTTAACCCTTTCACATTTCAGCAGGCCATTACAAAGTACCCTAAATATAATGGTCAAGCTGACATATTCCAGGCTTTAAAAAAAAGAAAAGGAATCAGCTACAGCAACAGGGATATAACAGTTTGTGTGGTTGAAAGCCTTCAACCACACATGTTGCGATTACCTCTGAACCAGTTGCCAATTTATGATAGATATTGACATAGCAAGAATACATGGCACTTGGAATTAAGAAGTAGAAATACTACTTCTTAGTGAATAGCACTACCTCTCACTATTGCACCCAGTAAGGGCAGCAAACAATTTTATTTCCTGTCCAAAGGACTCTAGGCTGGTTAATTTTGAGATTTTTAGAAATCTGACTACCTCCTAGGGATAAAGCAATTTTTCCAAAGAACTAGAATTTGAGACTGCTGCCTGGTCATTTTTGTATCCACATACCAACAAGCCAACAACCAAAAAATGACGATGACTGTAGTGTCTGTGTATTTGATTCTGAATATCATAAAAAAATAATTTTACTGACACAAATGAGGAGTGAAGGGAGGGCAATTTATTTCAGACATCTTCTAAATTTGCCATGAATACTGCTAAAAGTTATAAGGAGACTACAGCAATCAAAAAGATCTCAGATTCCTGAGGAATACAGATATGTGTCTCTATGACAGGAAAATAACCAAAATTATCTAAGGTATTAGCTAATGATAGTGGTACCCAGAATGAATCTTAGAGAAGGAAGTTATAGGATTCAACTACAACTTCATGATCAGTTCTAAAAATGACAATAGAAATAAATATCTATAATTTCATTCACATGGAAATGTTATTTTCTATACATATTCATTGCATTAGTTATATTAATGATAATTAACTGTATAATTTATACCTTTTATTAGAGTTAATAATAATCTTTTGTTAGAGATATCAAGTTAAGACAATAAACTATAAGGATAATGAACACTACTCACCCAGAGACATGTACAGTGGCTGATGTGCTCTAGGAAAGGGTCGAAGTATCTTCTTTTGTACAAGGGAAAGCTGCACTGTGTTAGGAGCATAATTATTGCTTTCTTTGTTTAGAAGATTTAGAATAGATAAAAGGCATAAATGGATAAGTGTCGTGAAGTCAAAGGAATAGACTGGATATTGTCCATTGCTCATTTGTGTTTACCTAGCACATTTTCCACCTCCCTCCATATGTCTTCTTTACTATACCATCTGGCATTTTCACCTCTACTTCCAGCTTGGAATCTAAATGTAAATTTGCTTCTGCCAATTAAAAGCACTCAGGGCACATTTGGAAGGCAGAAGCAAGGCAAAAACTATCATCTGGCTGTAGGATCTCCTGGAAAGTAAGGTAGTAGAGACATGAGTATTAAGATGTGGTTTATGATGGTGCAGTATCAGCTTCCTGCTCCCTGTATTAGAGACATTGCTATGTGTTCTTAAAATCAACAGCTCCAGTGTTAGCCCTCTGAATTCAGTTCCTCTAGCTCTTTCAACAATTTCATAAACACAGTATTACTTAAGGACAGTATTTTGTAAGCACATTATTATAATTTTTTTTGCTTAAAATATCTAGACTGTTCCAAGCTTAGGAAGAGAATAGATTGTTCTTAATCTGATAGGTAATACCTATAAAAAGGGAAAAAAAATACATGAAACATATGCTCAATAATCAATCATATTTCTATATACCAACGATAAATAGAAAATAAATTTTAAATGATACCTTTTTATAATAGCATCAAAGTCATCAAATATCTAAGGATATCTAATGAACTATGTGCAGAACTTTCAAAAAATTAAAGAAGGCATAAATAGAACCATTGCTGTCTTTTCCCTTGTATATGGCAATAAATTTCTTGAGAATGGGGACTAGGTCATTCATACTTATATTCTCTCAGAATTTGGTACAGTAAGTGCTTATGTTAGGTGCTCATACAGGTGAAACACATTTAAACATACAGGATTTTGTATTATTTTAATCATTATTGTTCAATTCCTATAGGATATGATATTTGTATTGATATCTGACTTCTCCTATCTCTCCATAATTTTCCATTCTAAAGAATAACATCGCAGAGAAAAATAAGGAGCCCACCAAGGAGAAAATAAGTGTTTTAAGAGAAAGGCAATCCAAAGCACCTGGTGAAGCGAACTCAAGTTAGGGTTTAATACTCCAAATCTTAAATTTAAATTTCTCATTGCTCCATAGGAAACAAATTGCACATTAAAAAACATCTGCTTTGGCAGCTTTTATGTAAATTACATATGTTTTTTAATTATTTTAGACTGTTATGTTTGATTAAATACAGTAGGTTCAGGAAATAATATAACTTCTTAAATAGCTTTTCATCTTATATTCACTGTCAAAAGATTGTGAGCTGCACTGACTGACAATTTAAGTGCTGAGATATTTCAATAAAATAGTTATAACCAGAACTTTCAGATATCCTGTCGAACCAGAAACTCCTGAGACAGCCTCATGAGAAAAGTGTTAGTTTTCTAAAAGTTTTAAATATTGGAACTTGAGATTTAAGAGCAGAGTTGTAGTGGTCCCCTTGGAAGGAACTCCCCACCTATTCTAATAGCTATGACGTCTGGAGTAAGCAATCTCTGACATTTATGTGTCAGAGGTCACATGTGTGTAGAGACCCTACTAGGCAATGTCCCCACTAGGGCTGCTGGTCCACCTGGTGTCTATGTTATTCTTCTTTGCATCTATGGTATGTAGGAGAGAGTAAAATCTCAAAAATTTTTGCTAAATGAATGAATGAAGAATGGATGTTATATCTTCATTGGTTAATATAAATAAATGACAAAGGGAGTAATGTCCAATATAATTAATATTCTGTCCAGCACAATATCATGTGAGTCATTTATCTTATACTGTTAAAACATTCCAAAAATATATAAAAATCTATTTCTTTTCAATATAAACTTACCTTAGTTAATAATATCCCATTTCAGCCTAGTTTTAGAAAATTTAAACTTACAAATGTTAAAAAAAAAAAAAAAAACTATTTCATTTTGTGTAAAACTCAGTTTTTCTAAATTAATTTTTATTCTTTTTAGGGTTCTCCCACTGCTGCTGCTTCTTCTCTTTTCCCCAAGTGGCATCTAGATTTGAAATAAGACAATATATAACTTCATGCATCAGGAGAGGAATGAGCATTTACAGAGCTTCCTATAGCAAGGATGTCAGCCATCAACACATTTAACAGAGCCACAAAGGCAGGTGACTAGAAAGCTTTCTAGTGGAGAAAAAGGAAGGCTTCAGATGTGCTGTGATTGGGTGTTGTTGTTATGAAGAAGCTGAAGATGGGCTAATTAGAAGAGGGCATCCTATGTGATTGATTAGGGGAGTGTATTTGGCTTCTTCCTAAGTTAAAATAGGCAGGTGGGTAGTACGTGCAAAAGCTAGGGAAGCTGGCAGTTATTAACCCAAGTCTTAACCTTTTGGGACGGATGGCTAAAGAGGTTGTGGTTTGGCTTCTTGGACTTGTCACTGATGGAGGGTGCTGAGAGAACTCGGTTCTTTCCACCAATGTAGTAAAGAATTACAGATCAGCAAAATTCAGGAAAAGTAAGATTTATTCAAGCACATTTTAAGAGAGAAACAGGCTATGCCAGTGATGGCCATGGCCCTGCAGAATTCAGGAAGTCTACACTTTATTGGCCTTTAATGGGTGGTTACAGAGGTAGTGCTAGATTATTAGCATGTGAGTTCATTTGATTGACACTTAGCTGTTATATAACCTTTTGTCTCTTGTGCTTGATGTTACCCAGAATTCAGTATGTTAATATTAGATTCATGAACTTCTGGGCATATGTACAATATTATAATGAGGTTAAAGTTAAGGAAGGTCAGTATATATACTAACTGCACAAACTAAACGAGCAGTTTAGTTTTGTGGTTTTTACTTACTTGTATTCCAAGATGTAATGGTGATTTTTAAATGTAAAATGGGTGTTTTGGGGAGATCCTAAGGGAGGTCTCTGGGTTCGCCTTCATTCCTCCATCGCTCATGTCTATCTATCTACCTAACAGACTGGTTACTGAAGAGATTGGGGGTCAGAGTTCTATTTCTATATAAGGCCTGGCCATTGTCCATTTATATATGTAATATTCCTACATTTAATCCAGCATGATTTTCTGCCCTTTCTGGCCTTCGCTATATTGTCCTTCGTTATTCTATTGTTGGGGTAAGTCATGTGTCTCACCTAAAAATATTTAGGTTTGCTATAGCCCATAACCTACAGGAACGAGTACATTATGAGGCCTCTTCAAGGCATCTGGCCCTCATAGCCATTCATGGACCCTTCCCAGTGGTAGCAGTGGGCCTCTGGGATGCTGCTCTCAGATATGCTGGCTGCTTTTCAACAAGAATTCCATGACCAGGTTACACCAAGTTTAGCCAGACAATAGTTCTGGTTCTAAAGAAGATGGCTTCCCTAGTTGCTGTTGTTTTCATTGAACTTTCTGTCATCCTACTCCTTTCCTAAATTTAACATAGGAAATGGGACACTAGGTCTTTTCTTAAACCCCAGTATTTTCTCTCTGATTGTTTTATTGGGAAAAGAGAGCTTTTATATCCTCAAAATATTTCCCATTTTATAGCTTACTGAGTATATTCTGAGCTCTGGGTTCTCTAGGATTTAGTGCTTGAAGTTTAAAGCAAAGATTTTAGAATTAAAACCAGGCAAACAAATATATCTTCTTTCAGCAGATAGTGACATCCACATACAATCAAATACCATGGATAAGGCCTTTTCTAGAGCTTATCTTCTTAAGTGATCAAAAGTCAAGAACTTAATTCTTTGTTGGCTCTTTAGTGTTCTCTAAAGGCTAGAAGAGAAAACCATCATTCCCTCATTACTGTTTGAATGACATTGGGAAGAGGAGGGCAGCAAAAGCCTTTGCATGTGGAAAAAAAAAAAAAAGAAGTTAGTAAAAAGAAGTGAAAAAATATTACATTAAAATTTTTTCATATCTTTTTAAAGAAGCATTTTTGTATGTGAGTCTCAAATAGGCATGCATAGAGATATGGCAACCATTTGTATTAATAAAGAGAAAGGTCCAATGACTTAACCGAAGTTCACACAACTTAAAAACAGTGGAGGAAAGATTAAAATTCCAGGGGAAGAACTTTTCTTTTAACAAACTTAGAATATACAATAGGAGTACACGGTAACAAAAATGGCTTGTGTTACAGCCATTCTTTAATAATGAGCTTACAAAACTTTCCTTTAATTAAACATTTAATATTCTTTGCCTAATTCTTCAGGATAAAGTAGAATCTGAAAGGGAAATGGATACTAATTATCAAGAAAAAAATTCTGAGGATAATCAAATTGCCATTGTATGGCTTTTTAAAATTCCGGTTACAAATGGATATTGATATTTATAACTTATATTTACTTTTACCTTTAAAAATCATCAGCCACTTAACTATTAACAAGTATTTAGTATCATTCAAGATAACCCTTTTATATATCTCTTATTACCTTTTAGAAAATGAGATACAAGAGTATACAACAGATTTAGAATTTAATTATTTTAAGTTTCGATCAAAATCTTTCATCTCTCTCATAGCAGTCATCAAATAAATGCAAATTAAGTCAGTAATTATATCATATATCTTTTCTATTAACTTAACAGATTTTTAAATGATAACATTTTATGCCAAGAAAAGACGGTGTCACAACCTTGCATTGCAGTGAAAAACTATCCTCTGTAGCGCGGTCTTCTGGATTATCATATTCTAGACCCATGCATTGTCATGAAGTTATTTTGCAACTCTTTATAAATTATAGGCAACTAATATAGATTTATAAATGTTATCTTGTCTGCCAGTGATTTTAATTGGCTTATCTCACTAAAAAATGGGCAAAATTAAAAAATGGGCAAAATACTTGAAAAGACATTTCTCAAAAAAATATATAGATGGCCAATAAGCGCATGAAAAGATGTTCAACATCATTAATCAATAGGAAAATGCAAATCAAAACCACAATTAGTTACCATCTCATCTCCATTAGGATAGCTACTATTAATAGAAAAAAAATCCAAAAAATCATAACTGTTGTTGTGCATTGCTGATAAGAATGTAAAATGCTACATACAGCCACTATGAAAAATAGCATGGCAGTTCCTCAAAAAATTAAAAACAAAATTACAATTTGATCTAGTAATTTCATGGTCTAAAAGAGAGATTTGTACACTCATATTCATAGTAGTATTGTTCATGATATCCAAGAGGAGGAACTAACCCAGTGTTCATCAATAGATAAGTGGATTTACTAAAATGTAGAATATACACAAAATGGAATATCATTCAGCCTTAAATAGGAAGGACTTCTGACACATGCTTCATTGTGGATGAACCTTGTTAGACTGCTAAATGAAATAAGCCAGTTATAAGAAAACAAATACTGTATGATTCTTATATAAGGTACCTAAAGTAGAGAAATCCATAGAGATGGAAAATATAATAGGGCTGGAGAGAGAGGGGAATGAGGAGTTATTGTTAAAAGGTACAGAGATTAAATTTTGAAAGAGGAAAAGCGTTCTGGAGATTGATGGTAGTGATAATTACACAACTATATAAATGTACTAAACCAATAAATTGTACACTTAAAATAGTAAATTTTATGAGTATTTTACCACAATCAATTTTTTTTTTTAAAAGAAGCAAACTACTGATTAAACACTATCGTGTGTTTACCCTGTGTATTATCTCATTTAAAATCCCAATACTCATTCTGAGAGTGTAGTGCAGTTGTCAAGAGCCCAAGCTATGGAAGCCAACTGCCTGAAGTGGGATCCTGGTTTCAGCATTTTATAAATCTATATCTTCCAGCAATTACTAACCTCTCTATGCCTCAGAGTCTTCATTTATCAAAGGAGGAAAATTGATTTAATACATGTGAAGCACTTAGAGAGACAAATAACAAACATTCGATACAAAAGAACCATTAGTATCTCCAGGAATTAGATAACGTGTCCAAGATAACACAGCTAGTAAATTGTGAAACCATAATATGAATCCAGATGTACTGGACTCCAAAAGCCAAGCTCCAAAAGCTTAACCATTAAGTGAAGCAACATCTGAGGTGAATGTAATTATTAATGATGTTTTTAAAAATTTGTAACAGAAGAATGAGCATGTGTGTGTATCACTCATGTTTATTTCTGTTACATATATATTCACATACTCATCTTAGTATGTTAAATGGCAAAAACAAGAAACAATATAACACATACAGAATGCTCTCACTTTTAATTTATATATTATGTATATATTATATATATATATATGAGGTAAAGAAAATATGAATAGCAGCCAATAGATGATGAGATTGCCAAAATTTTTACAAAATTTTTACAAATATTTAGTTTCCAAAATTTTTACAATGAGCATGCAACTCTTTTATATCTGGGAGGAAAATGGAGGAATTAAAAGTTTCTATTTAGATGAATAATTTTTTCAATAATAATACATTAATTACATATAAACGTTTATATAGAAAATAGTTCAGATAGTGTGATGAAGTGACCCTACCACAATATATAGACACTCCCACAGAAAAATTTGATCCAGCATATTATAATTAGCTTTTATTTATAATTTATTCTTTATAATATTTTCATTTCACATATCATAATTTATACTACATGCAACAATTGAATAACAACATATAATTATTAATTTTCTAAATGAATAAACCAGAATTTTTAGTTCCTTTGGAACTTACAGAAATTCTTCTTGATTATTTAACTGAAAAGCTCACATAAAAAGCAACTGGATTTAACTGAATAGTTTAATAGTTGTTTGTTTGGGGTTTTTTTGATGTTTTGGTTTTCTTAAAATTTTCCATGTATTTAGAGCAGAGCAAGAAGACTCCTGATGCCTTTAAGGAGTTATTGGAGGAATTCATGAACGCGTGGTTGTCCCTCTAACGTCAAGTGGTCATTATTTGAGTCAGGGGAGCAAAAAGCCTGTGTCTTACAGTCATTGTCTGTGTGCTCCTATGAGACACAGATTATTTCTGGAAGGTAACTGTGGTTACATAGTCAGAACAAAGAAATTAAGATGTGGGGAACCAGTATGTAGGAAAGCTGTTTCCCTTTAAGTGAAAGCAATTTGTTGACATAATAACTAATTATAAACTATGATACAGTGATTGAATATGAATGCCAGTAAAGTTGATTTAAAACATGTAATTTAATAAATATTTCCCTGGCTATTATAGAAACAGAACTAGATGAAGTGTGGAAAACACAGACATAATACATAATATCGAAATTCAAGAAACATGTATTCTGATTGCAGGAAAAGACATGCATGTTAAACTAGATTAAAATAAGTATTAACAAAATGACTATTATGTGTTAGACACTATTCTCAATGCTTGAACTGTTTTAATTTATTTAATTATCACAATAAATCTATGAGGTAGGTACTATTATTAGCTCTAAAGTCCAGATGGGGAAACGAAGTCATAGAGAGTATAAATAACTTCATAGGTCAGGTCACAGAATCAGTAAGTGGAGGAGAAAATATAAATCTAAATTTTGATCTTAAGACAAGACTCTTAATTATTAAGCCAAAGTTCCTTCCTGACTTCTGAGGTATAGATGTTATTTGGTGTCTTCTGCCAAAGAGAGTTAAATAAGATTGCCTCAATATTTTCAGTGCTATATCCTTTTTATTCTCTAAATGGTTACAGATAATTTTTAATATCCAGAGGTTTAGGTTCCCCTGATTCCTTCTGATTCTAGGCTCTAAAATCTCTAAATTTTATTTTGTTCTTAGTTAACATGGCTATAAAAATAAGCTCATTTTGAAGTTATGGTGGTGGGTGGGGCGGGGGGGGGGGGGATGATCTTTAATCTATTTTAATGAGTTAATCTTTAACAGGACACAGGTAGGAATCTCAAATCCCCTCACTAATCTCTCTCTTCACTCCCTTTGCCCCAAGCAGTTATCAAACCAGTTTTAGCAGGAAATGTGCTTTCCCAAAAAGAACTGCCATCATCAAAAATCACCTTCACTCTGTTTTCCATATAATGCAAAACAATAATGCAGAAGTTATTAACATGTATTGAACAAATATTTACTGAGCATCCTCTATTGGTCAGGCTAGAAAGATTTGTGTTTCCAAAGTTTTTAGATTTTTCTTGAAGAAGAAAGGTAACAATCAAATAAATGAAAGAAAAAATATCAGAAAGTGACCGGGGCTTTGCAAAAAATTACAGTAGCTTCAACTTAGACTAAAGTTGGCTGGCCAGGTAAGACCTCTCTTGGAAGATGATATTTGAACTGAAAGCTCAAGTAAAGAAGCAATCAGCCAGATCAGTCAGAGGGAGAAGCTAACAAAAAGCCCTAACGAGGTAAGAATCATTATATGTTCTAAGAACAGAAAGAAGGCATGTGGC
>NW_006443138.1:17221516-17222550 GCF_000325575.1 Pteropus alecto | reverse complement strand
CCCATCAGAAGGTCAGAGACAAATGCAGAGGCATGTTGAAATACAGTTTAAAAGCTAGAGTGACAAGTTTGGTTTTCATTCTAAATTGCCGCTGTTAGGGTTCAATCAGATGAAGAACCAGCGGAAATGATATAGAAAAAGAGATCCTAATGTAATCGTGGGAGATGGTAAAACAGTTTGTCTAGCTGTTATTTCTTTGTCTGGTTCTAAGCTTGAGGTCATTGGAATAGGCAGGTGAGAAGAAAAGATGGGGATAAAGTATAGGTGAAAAGGACAAACTGAAACTCATGGGGTAGAGCAAGGATGAGCTGGAAACCATAAGGGCAAGCTGAGCAGGCTGTGGCAACAATGTCTGTCTCTACATTGACCTTCCAAGCTTAAATATGGCTGATGCTTCAATTCCACCTTACAAATCTAAAAATAAAAAAAATCTTTTGTGGCAAATGCTAGTCCAGAACCACTTAGGAAAAGAAATTCTGGGAAACAAAGTTCTGACCTGGTTGACACAGTGCAATGCTGCTACAAAAAGTATAATGCAAAGTCATTGGATAGTTTTAAGCAGTGGAATGAATAACCTGGTTTTAAAAAATTATCATCATGACCATTGCAGTGGTCATAAATTAAGTTGAGGTGGGGTGGGAGGAGTTCAAATATGGATGCAGGAAGGCCAGTTAAGAAGAGTCAAGTCTAGCCAATGGTTTTCCAGTAAAGATTCAACAACCTGCCAGGGGAGAAGAGGAGTATTTAACATGTTCACCAAATTCTGTGGTGTAAAACCTCCCACCCTGGCCAATTTCAGGCTACTAATGGTTTAGCAACAAGCTCATTAAATTCCTGAAAATTTAACAATTAGTTTTCATATGCTGGTACAAGTCAGCTCTAGCACAAAATTAAGTCTGACTGAAAGATGAAGAAAGCTAGTCGAAAATGAATTTCTGAGATTTGAGATTGCAAGAGTTACAGCTGATACTATATTCAGTTTTGGTTCTTCTCTGTACCCTGAGCAAGCGTGGGCATCTAGACTCTGTCTTTCT
>NW_006443138.1:17210901-17221487 GCF_000325575.1 Pteropus alecto | reverse complement strand
AAACAGATCCCTCATGTACAATTTCAACAGAGCTTCTAAATATTGTACATTAAATCAGCTTCAACTCAAGCATAACCTCCCACTAGAGAAGAGGGTGAAATGAGGCATGGCTTATTAGGTTCAGGCACTGCACATCAAATGAATTTGGAGGAAAAAGAAGTCTGAATCAGTGCTACAAACACAACTAAGCTTCTCATATCTGATTACCTACCTGTACTTTGAACAACTAAAGCCTATGCGTTAGTCCAGAGAATCATTGTTGGAAATCCGTACTCAGCTGCAGGTTTTGAAATAGCAATTTCAGTATTGTCATTTAGACAGTATTATCTGACCAGGCTTTGCCTCATATATCACCATCCTCTTGAAATGAGCAGAGTTCATAGCAAATCAAGAAAATGCAAAGTTGCTCTAACAAATAGAGGGCTTGCTTAATGTATGAAGAGAAGGTTCTTATTCCACAAAGAGGAGCAAATATAAACCGTAAATTACTGTTCAAGACATAGGAAAACATTGATACAATAATGAATGTCTCTTCATGAAATGGCATTCATCATTTTTTATTTTTTTTAATAACTAGAGAAAAAATATATGATTTTTATACTGTCACATAACAAGTAGAGAAATGAGATATGACTCATAATTTATACAGCTGATTTAGTATACAGTTCCATCACATTTCTGAGTTAAAAAAATCTTTCTTTTTCTCTGGAACAAAAGGCAATAACCCAATCATGTGGAATTGATGGCTCCTCTTGCCCTCCTTAATTAGTGTTGTTATGCTGATAAAAGCTACAAAGTTTTAGTGAGTTTTTCATAAGAAGAGGCATATTTGAAGGTTCTCAGAAATGACAAAGCATTATTTTTATAAATTGATTTCCTGTTTAGGGTAAATTCTAATTCTTTCAAACAGAATACTATACAACAACCTCATCTGGAAAAGTGGTTAAAAGGACCTTTAATTTGCCACCCCATCTAATGTTTGAGATACTTCTGTAGTATTTCTGCATACCTTTTAACATCAAGGCAGAGCTACAGCCTAAATGCAGGTGTTCTGGTTCCTCACCAAGATTACTCTACCCAGTAATGCTATCATTTGGAATTAAAAGACAGATATAGAGGTTCCCAGGCAAGAAAAAGCTAAAGGAGTTCATCACCACCAAACCAGTATTACAGGAAATGTTAATGGGACTTCTTTAAGAAGAAGAAGAAGAAGAAAAAAATCTAATATATGAATCATAAAATGACAATAACTACATACCTATCAATAATTACTTTAAATGTAAATGGATTAAATGCTCCAATTAAAAGATATAAGGTGGCTAAATGGATAAGAAAACAAGGGCCATACATATGCTGGCTAGAAGAGTCTCACTTCAGGTCAAAAGACATGCACAGATTGAAGGTAAATAAATGAAAAAAGATATCTTATGAAAATAGAAATGGAAATAAAAGCCTGGGTAGCAATATTTATATCATACAAAATAGACTTTAAAACAAAGGCTATATAACAAGAGACAAAAAAGGACCCAACAATTCCACTTCTGTGTATTTATCCAAAGAAACCCAAAACACGATTTGAAAAGACATATGTATCCATAAGTTCATTGCAGCATTATTTACAATAGCAAGATATGGAAGTAACCTAAGGTCCATCAATAGATGAATGGATAAAGAAGTGGAACATATGTACAATGTAAAAAATGAAAGCTTGCCATCTGCAACAACATGGATGGACCTAGAGGGTATTATGCTAAGTGAAATAAGTCAGACAGAGAAAGACGAATACCTTATGATGTTACTTATATGTGGAATCTAAAAAATAAATAAATAAATGAACAAACAAAACAGAAACAAACTCATAAATACAGAGAACATTTTGATGGTTGCCAGATGGGAGGGAGTTGGGGGTTTGGGTGACAAAGATGAAGGGATTACGTACAAATTGGTAGTTCCAAAATAGTCATGGGGATGTAAAATATAGCATATGGAATATAGTCAATAATATTATAATAACTATGTATGGTCTCAGATGATTACTAGATTTATTGGGATGAATACTCATAAGTTTTATAAATTTCTAATCCCTTTGTTATACACCTGAAACTAATATAATATTGTACATCAATTATAATTGAAAAATAGAAAAATATTTTTAAAAAATAATCATATATTTTATGTCTTCATAACAATGTTGAGTGTTTTCTGATTAATGGTCAACTCTGCTCCATGTAGTCATTTAGGGACCCATGACTCCAGGAATGGTCTATCATATTCAATAGTTGAATTCCAAAATATTCTTGCAGAAGCATCACCCAGCACAGCAAGTAGAAAATAGTGTAAAACAAAGTACATACAAGGTTTGCATGGGCCAGATTTGGAAGTGGTCTTAGTTTGCTCAGTTTCCATTGACAGAATCTGTAATGTGGCGTATCCTGCAAAGGAAGATAAGAATACTAGTATAGTTTGTTCCCAGGATGAAGAGGCCATATATTTTGCTGAAAAGGAGAATCCAACTTCTCCCCAGTACACTTCACCCCTCTTTACCACCACCATCACCCTACTGTTAGGTTGCATCAAATCTCCAATTTTGAATCATTTGTGTTGTTTATTCTTTCTTCACATCCATAGAGATCCGTAACCCACTATTCGTCTTCATCTGTGCCGAGAGATTGACCCCAAGGTTATATCCCCCAAGAATTACTTGCCCTCCAGCTTCTGTGTGAGTTTGGCCAATGGGATACAGAGAGAGAAGATCAAAAAGCAGGAAGAAAGAGGTCAATATATTGATTGCCTTATCTAACTCTCTTCCAGCCTTGCTTTTGCTCTAGAGGCAGCTTTGCTACAAAGCTAGAGATCTTGGAGGGTGGCTAGTTTTCCAAGACTCCAGTCCCTCTCTGTACTCCAATAACACAGTTTTCTCTTCTGACTTCTCTGGACCTACAGGTGTTGACAGCTACCCACTAAGTCTGTTTTTTAATGTTTCACCATCTTTTGTTTTCTCCCATAACCATAATGTTTCACCACCTTTTGTTTTCTCCCATTTATACCTTTCCATTTATAGCTCCTCTGTAAATAGTTCCTTCATTAAATTGTTCTTGGTTAAATTCTTTGAGTTGCTATGTATTTCTCACCTTGCCCTTGATTGATACAATTATTTTTGTGGATTTAATTTGGTTGAACATATAATTACTGGGTGCCTATTTGGGCAAGTATGGGATAAATGAAGAAGAGATTGTCTCGGTATTAGTTTTCTATTGTATGTGATAAATTCACCAAAATTGAATGGCTTTAAAAAATTTACTATTTCTAGTGTCCTTGGGTAAAGCATCTGGGTACAATTTAGGTGGGTCCTTTAGCTCAGGGCCTTACACAGACTAAAGTACAGGTGTTAATCAAGTCTGAAGTTATCTTAAGGCTTGACTAGGAGAGGAACTGTTTTGAAGCTCACTCATATATTTGTGAGAGTTCACCTGTAGCTTCTTGTCGTATGAACCTCTTCAAAGAGTAGCTCATACATGGCATCTGACAATGGTCAGAGAAAACAAGGAGAGAGTAAGAAAAGACAAATGGGACAGAAGGCAGAATCTTTGTAACCCAGTCTCTAAAGCAACATCTCATGGTTTTTGCCATTCTCTATTCATCAAAAGCAAGTCACTAGGTTCAGCCTACAGTAAATCATTGTATAAGGAAAGGAAAAAGATAGAATCTGGGTTTATACAAATTTCTCAGTCAGTAATTTCTTGATATAAATTGCTAAATAACCAATTCTATTCATCATTCTAATGGAATTTCTGTGTATAATCCCTTTCTCTGTATCATAACTCCCTATTCGTAGTAGGCAAAAGTGATAAACTAATTTGGGTATGGATTATTCAGTGATCCCAACAAAGATTTATGCCCTTAAACACAGAGTAAGAATAAAGTTAATTTTTTTCTTGTTATAGCCTCCTACGGACACTTCTATTTTCTAAAGCTATGTCATATTTTCCTTGAAAATAATATTTGTATGATGGGTTTTATTGAATAAAATTGGATTTCCAAAGGGATCAGCAATAGATGTAGACTTCAAAGTAATGTAATTTACACCACTGGGATTCTTTTGACCTGTAAATTTACAACATGCCTGGTATCATTTTCTTGTTCAATCATAGAAGATGTGGAACATCGGTCTTTGAAAGGAGCCAGACAACCTCACAACACACCAGGCCTCCAGGGCTCCTCAATGATAGGATAGCATTTTGGTTTTGAAGTGCTGGCCAATAAATGACTCTGCAACTCTGAGTTTTGTTTTCTCTTAAATCTCAAAACCAACTAAAATATCAGAACTCTCTTAAGAAATAATGTGATACTGAACAGATTATAAATTAACAGCCAATAAATTTAATTGAGCCTACTTTAACCTGATGAGCCTAGAGACATTTTTAAAGTACAAAGAAAAAAGAAGAGGAAAAAATTGTGCTCACTAGGTCAGCTTTTCCAATTTCCCTGGGCATTAATTTTTGTTTGTTTTTGTTTTTGTTTCTGCAGCAAAGAAAGTGGAGGTTTATTTAAGGAAATGGCACCAAGCCTGGAGACACAGGTGAGCTAGCACTCAAAGACCTGGCTCCCCAATGGCCTCTAAGGGGGTAGGTTACATAAGAGAAACTCATTAACAACTAAGGGAGTTGTGGTTGTGGGCTCTACTGATTGGTCGAGGCTAGGATAGGAGACAGCGCATCATTGCATCAGGTCCTGATGTCAGTCATGGAGTAGTTCTGTATGGTTTCAAGGGGATATTGATAGAGTCCTTCTGCCTCATAGGTGGCAAGATATTATCTTCGGTTCAACTGAAACTCTGTTTCTATGATTAACAGACCTGAGGCTTTGTCCTTAAGACTGTTTGATGCTGACCTAAGGACTTAATGATTAAGGCACAGGACATGCAGTATGAAGAAAGATAAGGAAAGGAAAAAAGCGAGTGAGCCCAAGGCCAGTTTGAATGAAGGAGAAAGAGAAGAGAAAAAGTCATTTTAAAGAAGTGAAGATTTGCACGGTTACAATTCTCCCCTTTTGATCATTCCTCAATCTTGAGGGAATAGTGGCAATGCCTGCTCTGGCTGCTTCCTGCTGTAAAGGAGTGGAGTTTGGGAATTAGAGGAATAAAACCATCCTACTGTAACAGGAATTGTAACCGCACACAAACTTCATTTCTCCAATATAGAGTTTCCTCTGATTCCTCTGCTTAATATAATAGCACTATGACTCGCTTGCTTTCTCTGCCCCTACCCTTCACTTTTGTATGTCTACTTCCTTGTTCCAAAACATGGAATATTAGTTAATCTTGTCCTTTTTAATAAGAAGTTCCTATTAGTTAGCACTTTTTCAAATAATACATCACATTTGAAAGAGTTCATTTAGCCCTAATTATTATCTCCCGAGTTCTTAATAGAAAAATTAGATTCAATACACAGCTAATTGTACCACTCTACAAGAGTAGTACTTTAACATCATTTTTATATAGATTTCTTCCTTTTTTTCTGAAAAAAAAAAAATCAGATCTCTTCTCCATTTAAATGCATGCATTACTCTGAAAGACTGGTCTATATTCACTAACTCCCCTCTCATAACCTTGACTCCCAATATGCTTAAATGGTTGGCCTGGACTCACTCCTTGAACCATCATCTTCAATTTTATGTTATCATTTTGCCAAAGCTCTTAGAAATTTAACAGCAATTTGATCCAAACCAATACAGACTTTCTAACTTTGCTCCCAATTCCAGATCTCTTTTTTGCCTTGATTACACTTTACCATCTCTTAAAATGTGCCACTTTCTGTGAAAGAGTCTTCTATTCCCTTAAGTGGTTTTGATTTTCTCTTATATCATCTCCTAAGCTTTCTTCCATTTCCATATTTTAGTGACCATTATGGTTCAATCTCTCATTACTCTGTATCTAGATTAAGGCAACAATCTCACGGATGATATATCTACCATTTGCCTCTCCCCTAGTTTTATGCTGAAGCCAGTCTGTAACAGTTTATGAGACTGGCTTATTATATTTTCAGGAATTGTGCAAGTTGCTTTTTAACAAAACAATTATTAAAAATTTATATATATATATATACATGCACACACATATATACATATACATACATATGCATATACATATATATATATCACCACTTTCTACTTTGCTACATTTTACTATTTTCTATCTTGTGTTTATTTAAATCTATTAGATTCTTAGAATGAAAATACAATATAATGAAAGACTACTACATCTCTCTTCCCAATAATGCATTAGTGTCTGAGTTAACCATGGTGTGAGTATTTACAACACAAAAACTGGCAAATTCTACAAAGGACTTTGGTTTTTAGAGAGCAAGTTATTAAACATTTGGCAGCATGCCATTGCCATTGCACAATGACACATCAGGCTCCTCTGCCTCATTTCTTCCTTGGTGAAGAGCCCAGGACTGGATATGGGTATTGTGTTAGTCAGTGTTCTCCAGAGAAATGGAAATAGGATACATTTATATGTAGGTAGATATATAGATATATATTAGGAGATTTATTATAATAATTGGTTCAAACAATAATGGAGTGTGAGAAGTCCTAGGATCTAATGAATGCAATCTGGAGAACCAAGGAAACTAGTGATATAATTCATCCCAAGTCCAAAACCTGAAATCCAGGAAAGCCAGTAGTGTAAATCCTAATTCAAGTCCAAAGTCCTGAGAACCAAAAGCACTGATGTTGAGCGGCAGCTCAAGCAAAGAGAGGAAACTAAGCCTTCTTCTACCTTTTTGTTCTATTCTGGCCCTCAATGTATTGGATGATGCCCATCTGTTTTAGGGAGTGCAATCTTTTTTACTTATTCTACAGATTAAAATGCTAATCTCTTCGGGAGACACCCTCACAGACACATCCAGAGATAATGTTTTACCAGTTCTCTGGGCATCTCTGAGCAGAGTCAACTTGACTCATAAAATTATCCCTCACATGTGCATTTGGATAGTCAGTGAAGATCAGAAGACCCAATACCAGCAGAGAAAATATCTCTGGCCTGCAAGTGTGGTTTCAGGTAAGACAGAGACATGAGACAAGAGGAGAGATAGAATAAAACAAGGGCTAAAGCTGTTAAATCTGAGAACAGGGGGGCTGAGACAGCTAAACTCAATAACTTGGACCATTAGCTTTCTATGTTCAAGTAATGACTCTATCTATTTCATCTAACTTGTCCTAGATAAGATGAGAAAGAAAGAAAAAAAACAGATCTGTATTTACTGGATAGAAGCTATACCATTTAGAACATCCAGGATTTATGATAGAACAACAACAACAACAACAAAAAATGCTGTGCACTTAACTGCAAAGAGAGTTAAAGATCTTTGCTGACTTAAACTGCACATATTTTTCTTGGTGTTATGAAAATTCTCCAGTCATTCTTTTTTTTTTTCCTCTCCAGTAGTTAACCTTAAACAAAATTCTCAAGAAGATAGCTTACAAGCTGTGATTATAATTTAAATTAGAAGAAATATTTTGTGGTTGTCTCTTGAAGTATAATCAGCAATATGAATTGGAAAATTCCCATTTGATAAATGTGCTTCAATCTCTTTGATGTTTACTTTATAATTTCTCTGTCTCAAATACAAGATGGTTAGGACTTTCATCTTTCCTACTTTCTCATTATTTGTGGTTCAGAGGTTTTAGTTGAAAGTCTTTTTAGCAGAACTTTTCAGAAAATCTTTTCATATCATATCATAATACCAATTATTTGATAGTAATTTTGTTATACAAAAAAATTTAAATAATTCTGAATTGTTACTATATTTCATATATAATGTTACATTATTTTTGTAGATAAGTTTCCTAAAAACTATAAAGACCAAATTGGTTATTATTTTATGACAACTACTTTGAAAAATTCAATAATCAAGAAAGACAACAGTTAAATGTTTCATTAAAAACATTTCATATATATTGTTAATGTTAGCTACTGTATATGTCTTTTCTTTAATTTCTAAAACCTAATGACAGTAAGTTATAATATTAATTATATTTCATAGCTCTGAATTTCATATCTTTGTTTTCTAAATTTTAAGACAGGCTCTAAAACCAATTTTTCTTCCAATTGACTATATACGGAAATAATTTTCTATAAATAAAGATAATGCAAAAGTAAAAACCATTTGTAATTAAACAGTTGGAATTAATGTGACAAGAAAAGTTTCTTTTTTATTTTTGTACTTGACTTACTCAAATTTGTTGCAGTATACAACAAAAAAATATTAAGAGGTGGTTATTAAAAATAGTTAACTTAGTATAAAAATAGTTATATTTTATAGTGTATTATTAAAAGATTAACATTAAAATGATAGCCTGGTAAGAACCAGAAAACAAAACAAATTAGTTGTATATCACCTTTTGCATTTCTTTCAAAATCTCAGCACCATTTATTTGTCTGAAGATGTATAGAAGTCAACTTTTCATTTCCATCCATTTAAAATTTTTCTTTCATTTTCTTTAATGAGAACTCGATATTAGTAAGTATAACATGACAGGGTAAATTTCCACTTATTGTTTGCACTTGGGGCTGGAATCCTCCAAGTTCTCTGGATCCAGTCATCTAACCACACACATCTTAAAAATTAAAACTGCAGGAGAGTAGAAATGAATAAATCAACATCTTCATATTTGTAATTTTTTTTAAAAAAAGGACAAAATGTGTGACCTTCTGATGATGGTTAAATAGCAGCATATATTATTAAGCAAATGCAAAGGACCGCAAAGCCAAGTGGAGTAAAAACGCAGTGTTACTAAAGTCAGCAAACCTAGATTTGAAACTTACATGGGCACCTTATATCTTTATGATTTCAAATGAGTGACTCAAACACTCAGTTTCTTTTTTAAAAAGTTGGCATACCTGTCACTAAGGGATGCTGTGTACATTGATTTATGGAACATATAAAAGCACCCGCTCTTAATGATAAATGTTAATTTACACAATCTCTACAAAATGCTCTTATTTCATCCCACTAAAGTTCTCCATAAATGCCAACCTAAGTGGAAAAAGTGCTCACCTTTATATCAAGCATTTCACAAATGCAGAATTGTATATCCTCACTAGCCTATATTAAATTAGAAAACAGAAGATATCTGTTAGAACTTTAAGACAGCAGTCACTTCCTCCTAATGAAGGTAGTAAGGAATAGTGGAAACAATACTGGAATAAGTATTCTGAAGACAATGAACCTAGCTGACCTGAAAATACTTCATTAACTGATGGCACAATTTTTCCATTTCATTAAATAATTTTTTGCACCCACTAGAGATTAAGGTCTTCTGGGTGCCAGGGATAAAATGATGAACAAGAAAAAATATTCCTGGCTTTCTCCCAGCTCAGAGTCTAATAAGAATAACATAATTAAACATGTAATTACAAGTAAGTGTGATATTATAGAAGAAATAGGGGCTATAGTGAGATGTGTAGTAAGGATGCTCAAGAAGGCCTAGGAGCTACGACACAAAGATTTCACTGAGGAAGTAACATCTAATGTTTCCTTCTATACCCTCCCTAGTTCACTATGTTCAACTGCATATGCCTTCTTTCTATTCCTCTATCACTTGGGGCCTTTATTGAAATGTTCTTATTCCAGTTCTTTCTACTCATCACTGAAATATCAACTAATGTACACTCTTCAGAGTAAACATTATGAATTCGTCCCTTAAGCCATCACTAACATATCACCCTGCTTTATTCTCATCATTACATGTATAGGCGACTAAAACGATTTTCACTTAGGGTCGAGATAACTAGATATTATCTACTTCTGGCACTAGAATAGGAGCTCTAGAAAGGCAGGAGCTTCTGTTTAATTTAAACACTGTTGAATGATCAGAACCTAAAACACTGTGGGTGATTAATAATTATTTGTTGAATAAATGAATGAATCTGCTTTTATTATCTCACAGATTGTTTAGAGAACCAAATAATAACAATTACCAACAGTGCAAGAGCCGTGACATTTACATACTATTTTTTAGAATAAAAAATAAATTTATATATATTATCTCATTTGAATCTCTTGTCAATTCTATGGAAGAAGGCTGGGATGACAGAAAGCAAAAGCTTGTGGAGTCAAGTGACTTCTCCAAGCTCTGAAAGATAGTATGTACATAAGAGCTAAGCTAAAATGAAAATGCAGACCTTCAATGAACAATTTGATTCCTTCACTACACCAAATGGAAATGTGAACATTTTATACATGTGCAGTAGACCTGTACAGCTCAGAGTCCCCAAATAAAGAATAAATTGAAACTCTTTAGAGAGCTCTTAATTTAGTTTAATTGGCAAATAATTAATTTCCAAATATCATGATGAATCCACATGTTTGGTTCCCTTTCCTTATGCAGTATGTTATTACATTCTAACAACCATAGCATATTTTTACCAAAGAAATGTTCTTTAAACTGAATGAAGAGAATGAGTAATTATTCATTAGCTATTAGTCTACACAGTTATGTTGTTGCCTGTTGTGTCAGAAGCCTAAATGAGAGTTGGCAGAGAAACATGGACTTGAATAGAGAACCAAAAACACAATATT
>NW_006443138.1:17180077-17210855 GCF_000325575.1 Pteropus alecto | reverse complement strand
TGAAAGAATAATGCAAATTATTATGTAGAGAGAGGGTCTTCATCTTAACTAATCTCAATTATAAGTAGCATTTGGTATAAATTAAGATGCATTCCACCAATTCCCTAGGAATACTCAAATTCAAAGCCATTTGGAAATCTAAAAATATAATTTATATTAATTTTTTTAAGTGATGAAAACTATGACTACTGAGCATTTCCCTAAGTACATATTTTTCTACTGTGAAGATTAGGAATTGTCTGGGGAGGAGGAAGACAAAGGCTGGCAATTCCATCTTTCAATCCTTTTTTATTCAGATCCGAGATAAAACCTTAAATAGAGAATATAAAACTTCTATTACACACACACACACACACACACACAAACTGACATATCTTACTGTGCTAGATTAGTGTTACTAGGAAAAACATTTTCTCCGAATCATTGAAAGAAAATGTTTCTTCTGGAGTCAATGAAAAGTTAGACCACAGTGTGATCCCAACAGAAGCATGTGCAAAAACGAGTATCATAAATTAAAAGCACTTTAAACATATACATTAGAATCCAAATCTGGAAATGTACAATTATTTTTAAGACCAATTTATAGCATTCTTATTATATTTTATGAACATCTCAGTAATTAACTTATATTGGCTATATTATATATAAAAGTTTAACGCATTTATTTAATTTCATTGATTATGATCTAAATATAGTTATTATTCAATAACCATTAAGAAAACTTTGTTTCTAATGTGAAATAAAGTTTATCAATAAAAATTATTTGGGTTTAGCTCAACAGTACATAATAATACATAAAATATTTTTCTGGTGTCAGTATATTTTCAAAATTATTTAAATATAGTGTTTCTCTACTATAGTTCAACCAGGCTTTATAGAAAACATACACTATGCCTGTTATTGCTCTTTGGGTACAAAAGTAAAAAGATTAAAAAGATGTTGAAGCTGTTCTCAGATACAAAGTTTCAGCCCACCTGGAATCGTACACAAAATTGCCCCCCACCATATGATCCTGATTTTAAAAAGTTTTACTTGTTAAATTTAAATAGAGAAAGCTCATTTTAAAATAAATATAATCTAAAAACTTCAAAATTTCCTTGGGAGATTTATTTTCTGGCTAACAATATTCAATATAATTATCCTCAACAATAAATATAATTTCCTAAACAAATGCTGCTCTATCTAAAGAGGGAAGCTATACAAGTAAAAACATAGAGAAGAAAGAGTAAAGCCAGTGTTCATATACCTACAAATATTTCATGTATATAATTCTGTTTCATATTCCTTCTGGTTTTAGAAGAAAATATACTGTTAAAATGTAAGTTTTTCTAGAGAGAGAATATTAATCCATTACATTATTATCTCAATAAATTACTGTACATTAGTTAATAAAAGGAAGAGTTTTACTTAATATGGCCACATTCCAATTTTATCTCCATTTATGTTTTTATTTAGATATCTTAAGATTTTGATAAAGTATCAACATTTCAGAGACACAAAAAGAGAAAGATTCCAAACTGGGTTTTTTTTTTTTTTTTGGTCTACTTAAAATTGTATTTCACCTTCCAAAGGATGATTTAAAGGACTTAAAACACACAAACACGCACACACATGCATAACCACACACATCCCCATACACACAAAGCTTTAAAGAGAGAACAGAATATTCAAATTTCTATACACAGAGAAGATGCAAATGATCATTCTCATAAACTCTTATAATTACTATGACTGAGACTGAATTTTGAGTGCACTTCCTTTTTTGTTTATTCATTCTTAAAAAACATTATGTATTATTTAATGCTCATTATCTTTAAAACATTTTTTACAGGTGTTAAATTCTAGAATGAATTTGCCTAATGAACCCTATACAAGTCACATTTTACAACTAATAGAATATACAAGTTTTGTATATTCAGATATATTCTTCATAGTGCTGTTTTATGTATCTATTCTCAATGAAAGCCAAACATACAAGATTAAATGCAATTCAGTGAAGTTGTTACCTCAAGAAGCTTAGTTTAGGTTTGTATATTTCAGTTTTTTTTTTTTTTTTTAGCTTGATAGAGACATAGAATATATAGACTTCCCATATTAGATATGGCTACTGATAGCTCTTGGGCCACAAATAGTCTCCATTCATGATTTGTCTGGCCAACATTTAAAATTGAGAAGAATTCACGTATCAGTATATGTGAATTCACATATTCATGTATAGTTTTGAAAAAAGAGGTCATCTCTAACTGGACCTACACTCCTACATGGCCACCATCAGCTGGAGCTGAGTAGACATCGCACCCTTAGGTAGTGCTTGGAGCTGTCCTTTCTGTCTGCAATGTGGCCCCCTTCACTCATTTAAATTATCTGCTTGGGTCTCATTTTGAGAGGATTAAATGGCTCATATCTCTTTTGGACTAAAGTCATAGAAAAAAAAAAAGAAAACAGTGTGAACTCAACAGCTAGACTGCACTCACGAAGCCCTTCAGGATTCACTTGTCCAAAACACACTAGTTTTATGCACTTACTTCTTTAGCGTTTTGGTTAGATGTAAAACAACAACAACAAAAAAAATGGTCTGAAACTCACAGAAATTTCTAAAACTACTATAAAGCATTTTTTTCAACATCTCTGAATATGTTATACGAATACATAGGAACAAATCAAAACATACTGCTAAAATAAAATGGTAATTGCTTATGAGTGGGTAGGGAAAATTTTCCTTCACAGGACTCTAATTCATGAGATCATAGAATGAGTATAACTCAGAAAAGTCAAATTTATTTATTTTCTAAAAAGTAATGAATGAAAATTTTGCTGATGGGATGGCAAAAATGGAATTTTCACACTTCTCAAACCATAATGTTTGAGTTGGGTTGAATTGAGCAAATATGTTTCTTCCACCCTTAGAAGTCATTTCTGTGAGGTTCAAATTCCAATTTGATTGCCACAAAGCAAAGTTTTACAAACTGCCACAAGAACTTACAGCAATTTGGCTATTTTAAAATTATAACTGCATTTCAATAGAGTTGAACTCTCTCCTGACTTCCAAGAGGGAACTGCACCTCATTTCCCCTTCCTTCTCAGAGTGTTCATATTTTTTATTTAAAAGGTTCGCACAGGATACTCTGATTTAAAAAAAATAAATTAATTAAAAAACAAACAAAAAAACCTTTTGTGATTGGCTGAGAAAATGTCTTAAAAAAACAGATTTCAGGAAAGTTTTCTGTTGACACTGGAAACTTGGCAGATGTCTAATTATTGTTGCAATTTTTCAAATAGACTTTTTATGACTCACCAAGACTATGAAATCAGTTCCATTAAAAGACCTCTCCTATATTATTATGTCAGTATATCCTGATTTATATGCTATCTTCTGAGACTCATTGTGTTCAATCTGCCTTTGCCACAAACATGGCAATACATCTTGTTCTCATAACTCGCTCCTGCTCCCCCTCTTCCACCTCTTCCTCCATCTACTCATCAGAGCCTCTGAGGCAGTAAATATCAATTGTTCCCCTTAAGAGGTAGATAGAATAACCATATTTCCAGGAACTCCCAGAACAGTTAATGTCACCACAGTCCATTTGTAATAAATGGATACTTAGCTTTTTGATACTATAGACCAAGTACATTGTGTGATGAAATCTTTATTCACAGATATTCGATTAAACTATCTAATGAAATTATTCACCTGTAATACCCAGTTCAGCAGTTACTCATATTTGTCCTTAGCACTGTTCTCTGAAAGAATAATATATATGCTTTTTGAAATAAAAATATACTAATGCGACTTAAATCTGCTTAAAATGCACAAAATAATTGTTAGGGTTACTAATGGATCATAAGACTGAGCTTGAGTTTTTCTTCAAATATTTTATTCTCAAATGAGAAAATTTTAAATGTTTTAAAGTACTCTGCTTAAGAAATTTAGAAAGAGAGAGGAGCCATGAATTCAGCTGCCTTCATAAAAATCACATACTTTATTATAAATATCAATTTAAAAACTGTTAAATTACTATAAAGAAGTATTGAGTTCAAGCTACCACATAGGATCAGACTGTCAAATCAGACTCACAATCATCAGAGATTTTGCCCATACAAAACTATATTAAAGGGCTCAGAAGAAGCAGTAAGAGGTTCAGGACATTGAAAGCAGTTCCTCAATCCTTCATTCCTGTCTCAGATGTGATTATTTTGGCCTAGAACAGATGTAGTCTCTAAATGAGGCTCTTGGGTTCTGCACAATAGGGGTATTTCAATTAGTTATGAAACATCTTCATTTTATACCTCTAGAGAACTGCATGGCTGACATGGCATTCTCCAGCTAGCTATGCATTTTAGATTGTGGGTTCTATTACCTAAAAGTAATCATTTTCCAGGAATGTCCTGCAAAAGGTATTTCAAATATAAGAGCTCTTCTTCCTAGAAAATAACATTAGTCTGTTTACCCAGAGAACAAAACAATTAGACAAGGTCACCTGACTCCTTTTTGTTCCCCTGGGAAAGAGAAGTAAGTGGATAGCAGCCGAACTGCTTTATAGTCCTTATCCCAGTGACTCAACCACATTTTGCAGACAGCCCAAATATCCACAGTTAAATGTATGGTGACAGATGGTTACTAGATTTTTATTGTGGTGATTGCTCCATAAGATATATAAATATTGTATCATTTTGTTGTAAATCTGAAAATAATATATATTGTATATCAACTATAATTAAAAATAAATTTCAAAAAAATTAAACAACTTCTCATATTTGTCATCTCAACCTTGGTGAGATTTAAACTTTAGAACCACAGACTCATATTAAATATGATGGCATGTAATGTGGAGTTTCAAATAACTCCAGTCCAAATCCACATATCATACTGTAAATTATCGTTAATTAAAAAAAAAAAAAAACAAATATAGCAAGGCTTATCCAATAATAATAATAAACATTATTGTCCAAAGATAAAGTTTCTTTTCTTATTCAATTTTATATTGAACAAGTAAATTTAAGTACAGATTGCCTAAAACTGTATTAGACCCTGAATTTATGACAAAGAACTGAGATAGTTATCTTGCTTCATTAGGCTTATAATGCATAATGTCATAACTATAAACAAACAGTGTAAAGTGGGGAAAAAAAAAAACTCTGATGATGGAAGTCTTGAGTGTTATTAAAAACCCATAGAGACAACACTTAACCCAGATTTAAAAGTTGAGGACATGTTTCTCAAGGAAAAAATGACCTAAAGAATTTGTAAAAGAAAGCCAAAAAAGGTTAAAAAAACGTGTTTAAAATCAATAAAATTGTGGGTAAAAAGCCCAGAATTCATAAAAATATGATGTATTCAAGAAAATAAAATCACTGGAGAACTGTGGAGGCTCCATGAGGAAGTGGTTTGTAAGTTTCATTAATACATTTGAGCTTCAGTGTGAGAACAATGGGCTGCCACTTAACATTCTGCCACAGAATGTCAAGCAGAAGCATGAAATGATCAGGTACATCTTTTGGAAAGATACAATCTAGAAAATGGAATGAGACAACTTTAAAGTTTGAGAAACAAATGAGGGTACTGTTGCAGGAATCCAGGTGAGAGATGGTGGTAACCTGAGCTTAGGTAATGGCTGTGAAGAAAAGATGACTAGTTTGAGAGTTTTGGAGGTGACTAAATAACCAGGACACCGAGATTGAATAGATGTGAGGAATGAAGAAGAGATAAGTCGAGAATAACACCCAAGTTTATAATTGGGTAACTGATTTGCCATTTCCTGAAGTAGAAAATACAGAAAGAAGAGAGAACTGCAGAGAAATACTACAAGTTTATTTTGCTGTGTGTTAAATTTGAAGAATTATAACTACATGTAGTGTCTATAGGAAGTCAGCTGAGTAGATTTGATGCTAATGAGAAATATCTGGTTGAAATTATTTATTTAAAAATCATTAGCATATAGTTATGTATTATAGTCACAGGGCTAGATGTAATTTTTCAGGGAATACTCTCTCAGGAGAGAAGAAAATGGAGCATGAAAAATGACTTTATCAAAGAGAGGAAGAACTGGGTAAGAGCAAAGATGTAAAAAGAAGACCGAGCTAGTAGGATGTCACAGAAGCACAGGGAATCAAGTATTTCCAGAAAAAGTATAATCAACAGTGGTAAATGATGCCAAAAGGTAACTAAGAAACACCCACTCTGTTTTCTAAAATAGAGGTGGTTACTTTGAGAATAGAAATATTAGTGGAACAGTGGGATACTGAAATCAATGTTAAAGAAATGCATTAGGAGGTTAACAATCTAAGAAAGTGAACTCACGACTCTCTCAATAAAGTTGTATGCAAAGGGAGAAATAGGGAGGGGACTGAAATAATGTTATTGTATTTTGCTTAGTTTATTTATTGAGTTTTATAGTGAAAGATACAGTTATATTTACAGATTGAAGCAAGAAGAAGAAGAAGAAGAAGAAGAAGAAGAAGAAGAAGAAGAAGAAGAAGAAGAAGAAGAAGAAGAAGAAGAAGAAGCAGCAGCAGCAGCAGCAGCAGCAGCAGCAGCAGCAGCGAAAGAAAGGAAAAAGAGAAGGAGAAAATCGAAGAACCTAGTTTCTAGAAAAGCAAGTGGAGGGGTTAGTCTTAGAAAGAAGAAGTGAAAACCAGAGAGGATGCGCATGTTTGTCATTTAAGTGGTGGGGAAAAGAGAGTTCCTATTTTAGATCATCGTGTTCTCATTTAAAGAGGATATACACCATCTGCTGAAACTGAAGGAGGAGATGCGGGATCAGGGGTTTGAGAGAAAGGAGAAGGTTTGAAATAATATTTTGTGCAAATTAGGAGGAAGACTGCTGACTTGAGAAACAGACAGACAAAAATGTTTGAAGACGCTGTAAAGTAACCCACTGATGGATTTGGGAATAGAGGGATTATTAAATTCAAGAATGAGTCACTCCCTGTTGGGATATTCCTTTTCAAAACCATGAAAAGTTTCATCATATTTAAAACCTTACCTTGGAAATAGCCCATTTTTATCAATTATATATCAATCAGGAATCATGATAATTAAAATAAATGGCAAGCTTCAGTTTGCCAGAAATATTTAGAATTCTCCTGCCTCTACATGATAAGTGGCTTCTCATCACATCAAAAGATCTCTCATTACTCTACGAAAAATTCATAGGCAATTATTTTCTTTCACAAATTCCTAATATTACTATGATCTTCTCCAGTATACTCTGTGCTTATCTTAGTTTTTCACCTCAAAAGTTTGGAAATGTATTAACTCTTAATTATCAAGTGGTATTTACTTGGCATTAAATATAGACGTTGAATCCAAAATACCTGGGTTCAGAAGCTGGTTCTACTACTGACTGGAGGTAGTTACTGACCTTCTCGGAACTTCGTGCTCTCGCCTGCCAAATGGAAAGAATAATCCCATAGGATATTGTGGGATTTGATATGTTAGAGGGTCTTAAATCGATGCCTAATGTATATAGTAAGCTTTCAGTAAATATAAATTATTATTATTTTGTTCTATCTGGGGGCTCAGACAGAAATTCATGTTACAGGCTGGCTGCACTTCACTATATGCTCTTCTTCGGGGAATATATTTTGATTTGGGGCATAGTTAGGTCCAACTAAAGTTCCACGTTGTAATAAGAGTCTGTCTCACTAAATAGTCTGAGGCTTTTTTAAAAAGCTGATTACCAAGAAAAGCAAAAGGAAAAATTGTGGAAGGTAGAAAGAAAAAAATAAATTCTTTTATTTCCATTCCATTTTTAAAATTAGATTCACTGCCTATCTTTTTCTGGGACCTCTGTACTTGGCCAGAGACTATTTTCATGGCTGGGTTAAATAGCAAGCAGACCTTACTAACTATAAAGGCTGGCAGACCTGGTAATGACTTACAGAAGGAGACTGTGGTGCCTAGTTGTCTGAATAATTTTAAGAACTTGGCAGATAATTCTTGAGGACTTTTTAATTGTAGTCCTCAAAAGCCAGAGGACAGGCTAATGACCTTTGAATCTTTCTTTCATTCTTGACTCTACGAGAGGAAATTCTTAGTTTACCTTACTATGATATATTTTACATATAATGTGAATATGATTTATTCTAATTGGACATAGCATTACTGCCAATGATGGTCGTGGGTAGAGCTCCTTCCTGTCTTCTATATAAGGCAGTGGCCCTGCCTGTTGTTTAAATTAGCCTTTCATGCAATCACTAACTCAAGTCTAGTGATGATTCAAGCCAGAAACAGTAATTTTATTTATATGATGTCTTACATAGAGGGCAGGCTAGTAAAAGAAAAACAAATCTGGAATGGACAATGAATTAAATCAAAGCTGCTTTGTACTTGGGATGTACTCCAGTAGAGTACAACAGAGACTAGCTACAGTGGGTTATAAAGACTCTGCCAATATTAATTATTCCCCACGTAGCTTACCCATTTGCAGGGAACCCAAGCTAATGCTATTAAATGTAATTCTCAGAGTAATATCTTCCAGCTGAATGATACAGAGCACAACAGCTTTAGCTGTCATGTGACTAGTTGACACAAGCATTTTCAAGGCAATATTTCAGTGGAGAGAATAAGTTCAGACAGTTCAAAAGTTCATAATAAACATACTTCATAGCTCTGTTAGCAATGGTGAAGGAAGGCTTAGTGAGGGAAATACTTATGTCTGATTCCACTGGGATGGCTCAGCATACATGGTGGATTAAATGTAGTTAGCCCCTGTCTATTTTGAGCTTTCTTCTCTTGTCTTATACCTATAAATGATTTCACTGAATAAAACTACATTTTATAACAGATGTAAAATAGACTAACTTGTTGGTTGAGTTGACAAAAACATGTTGTCACTTATTGATGGGAAACCAAAGGACTGTTTCTGTGAATGAAGTCACAAGTAATTTTATTTGATGGGAGTCGGTTTGAAAGTAGTATTAAGAAAGACTCTGGTTTTTTGATGGATGTTAATAACAGCATGAGAAAAAGTCTCTTCCTAGTCATGTTTTATTGCTTTATTCTATCCTCAGGATCTAGCCTTTCAAAATGTAATACATTTGCCTGAGCAGTGGAAAGAACTTCTTCCAAAGAGAAATGCCATAACAGTCTCCTCTTCGTTTAGTCAGTGAAATGCTGTTTGGATTGCTTGTATAAATATATCTTTTGATTTGGCATTTTTTATAATGGAAGTAAAAATAATGCTACTTTGTTTTCTTAAAGCTCCTTTCTTTACAACTATGTTCAGGAGAGCTCTAAAATATAAGTGAAATGATTTTGTTTTTAAATATTTAAGTTAAGTGATACTCCTCAGTTAGGTTATTTTTGAAAACTTATATCCTTGGCTCTTTAAATTATCTTGGAATCGCTCTATATAGTTCGAGTAGCTGGATGAAAATGTAAATTAAATTCATATTACATTTCCTGCAGATGGATACTCACTCATCTTAACTATATTAACTAATCATCAGGGAGATTCTATTCTCTGAGTCAGATTTGATTAGAACAGTAGGGAAGTCATTCTCAACAAGGGCTAAAAATCCACTTCTACATAAAATATATCTGAGCTTAAAACAGACATTAAACATGATATTCTAGCATTATTGTAAGTTAGAAAGATGTGTTAGAAAGATTTTATCTAAAAGCCAGTGGTAGGAGTTTAGGAATAGGAGTTAATGAGCTAAAAAGAATTTTTAAAGATAATTAGAAATGTGTTCTTTGGGAGAAAAGTAAGCATTTTGAGAAATATTAGCCATTTCTGAGTTTATTTCACAAAGAGAGATAATCTTAAAATCCTCACAAACTAAAAATATACCAGTTAACCACAAGGTATAGAGTTAATTATAAAATTCCAAACAATAGAAATTATCACATCGTCGTTTTTTTTAGAATTAAAGTTTGTGCTGAAATAGCTGTAAGAAAGGTGGATATATACCAAAATATTTTTAAATCTCTTTAAAGATCAGCATGCCCATTTTATAAATGCTTAAATATGAAGAAAAAAAGAGCTACTTGATAATTAAATAGAAAATGTCAGTGACAAGAGTGCTTGAGACTGTGATGGTCCAGATTTTCATACTCCGAAAAATATGAACATTTTGAAAACTTGTGTTCTTCGTGTGTATGCAGATGGCTAAAAGTTATATAGAATGGAATAAAGAAAGAGTCCATATTACAGGATTTGTGAAAATAATCACATGAGTTAAAACATTTGACTTTGAATAATTTAAAACCTCCTGCACTGACACTACAAGTCAAAGTCATAATCAGGCAGATGTTGCTAAATTACTATTGTATTTGACCTCAAATGTATTTTCTGAATCTTCTTTCCTAAGCTAACACATTGTGATTTAACATAGCATGGAGACATGGTGAATATATACATGTAGGACTGATCACTGAGAGCCAATCAGGAAACATTTATTTCTAAGATTCTTCTTAATATGGCAAAGATTAAAAACATTTTTAATGCAGTAAAAACCCTGGCAGTTACAACACATAGAGTTACACAGAGGAAGAGGGCATCTAACCAGGAATCATAGGAAGATGCCGTAATTGATCCCTTTCACTCTCTTCTCACCTCATCTCACCTACCACCTTTAGCTTCTGCTTTACTCAATACACACAGCTCTGTTTGCTTGTGTACACATAGACATGGATTAATGTAAATTGTTCAAGCTGAAGACCATGAAAGAAATACTTGTGTCCACTCTCAATGAGAACCAGAATTTAGCAAGTTATACTGTTTTCATGTAAAAAGTTGCTCTTCTTCATACGTGTTGTGTTGTTAAATCCACCGACGAGGAATATAGGCACTGAATGCTTTTCAAATATTTTTGAGACAACTAGTCAGGACAAATAAAAACTAACATTTGTCAAGTACTTTATGTTATTCTTTGATCATTGATAGAGAAAAAAAAAAGTTTGTACACTGCTCCCAAACAATGGCACATTCTCTTAGTCTACTCAGGAGTATTGGCTATAGCAAATGAGGTGAATTAGTGGGCTTAACTAATAACCACATTAGTAATTTTGTATTTATTGAATACTTAAAATCACTTGCATATTACAGATTATTAACAAATAAGTGTGCACATCACCCAGATCCATAGCACTATGTTAAATGCAATAGAGAATATATGACAGCAGATGATACCATCCATACCTTCAAGGAATTTGCATCTTCTTGAGGAGATAACAAAGATATCCATGGGGAAAGTTAAATAGCAATTATATATTAATAATAATGAGCATAACAACATTTTTTTATTTGATCTGTATGCAAACTTATGAGATGCGAATACTATGCAGACACTAAGGTAGTTATTAAGATTACACATATAGGAGATTTAAAATGTAGAAAGTGCTAGGACATGTCATTTATTTCAAACAATTGCTCCAAACTTATAGAAATTAGCAGTAATGTACATTTTCTCAGAAGGCATATATACATTTTTTTTTACTATCAGTGTTCAAGGATAATAATGCTATTGATATACTACCAGTATGCATATTTATATTTGAAAGGGCCATTAGATGATTCAAAGTATTTTTATTAATTTGGTTATATTTATCTCTAGGGCTCCCCACAAAAAAAAAAAAAAAAGGTC
This sequence comes from Pteropus alecto, assembly GCF_000325575.1. NCBI lineage: Eukaryota > Metazoa > Chordata > Mammalia > Chiroptera > Pteropodidae > Pteropus > Pteropus alecto. The sequence goes on along the minus strand of NW_006443138.1, from coordinate 17,199,266 downwards.
AGATCTGTCTTCATTGATTTTCTATTTAATTTATGAACATTTTTTTTCTCTTTTCCCCTTATCTTCTGAATAAATAAATTAAATCCTCTTTTTTTTTTTTAATTGGAGCTACTTCTGGGCTTCAGCCTAAGAGAGAACAAAAGCTGATTTACTGGTGCCCAGCTCTAGTACACAACCTTTATCTGTTTTCTCCAACTACTTTTTTTCTACTTTTGTCTATAGAGTTCCTTTCCTGAAATCACATTTTTAGCAATCCTGCTCAAATTCTGAGCCCTAAATTGTCTTTCCTTGAAGAATGTCTGAGGTCTGTACATGTAAGATAGTGGAAGATGACATAGTCTCTGCAATTTGTCTAGAGAAATCTTCACCAAATGATCAATGGCCACCTATAATGGAAATATGGTTTCAATTCTTTTTTGACAGATGGTCTAGCCTACATTCGCAAAAGATATGTTTTCCTGTTCAACCTTTTTTTTTTCCTAAATATGTGATGGTGTTTGGGGCCAATTTAACAACTATATTACTCTATTGGTGCTATTCTGAAGTATCACATCTGCTTTCACACTGTTTGTGCTTTTCCTATAAAGTGATATTTATAGTTCTATACTACAAAGTATTTTTAACTCAGATTTCAATGTGGTTATTTCAGATCCAGAAAACATTCAAAAATTCAATGAGTGCTTTTTTTTTATGACTAAGAGCCATTATGCATCAACATTTATGCAGGTAATTTAGTGTAAGTTGGTTAATTGTTTCAAGAGAATATAAAGGCCCTATCTTTAACAATGACATAATTCAATCAAAAAGGATTTGGGGTCGTCCATTATGCTGTCAAAAATCACTTCCCCCCTATTGCCTCTCAGGCCACAGCACTCAGGAACTCAACCTGACAATCAAACTAGCTAAACTAAGAATCAGGTCCTGCCTTAACAGCATTCCAACAGTGCTACTGACCTAGGAAAGGGGTTCAGTTATGAAAAATCTTCAGGCTATTATTGCTACCTTTCTCAGTGCCTATATATCACCTGTGTATTTGCCTGGAATTTTTATTTCTCTCCCTGTTCTCAGCTGTCTAGACTTGGAATCCTTCCTTTGGTCTATTTCTTGGTAATCGCTTTCCTTTCACATGGGAAGAGTTCAAAACTGGAATTGAATTTTTGGAAAACAAAGTATGTATGTGATTTGCACTGTGCTCACACACTATCATATACAATGCAATTTCATTTAGAGAAAATACCTAGTTTAAGGGAGCGACATGGTAGTTTGCTAATAAGTTGCTTCATTTCAATGGCTCTGTGAATTTTTATTTAAACAATGGATGATGAAGGGAATGAATGTGACAAAATGTGAAACCAGTTGAAATCAATACAGTGCTGGTATTAATGTGAAAAGAAAGATCATGATTCCTCAGAAATTGATGTAATAAAATGCTGTTTCATCAATGATATTTAAATCTTTCATAATACATATATTTGTTTGAACTGTAATTTTAGCCTAAAATTTTCAAGTTAACACTTTTCTTTGAATGAGGCATTTAAAAAATTATAAATCCCTCCACTGATATGAGAAAATTGATAAGCTTGATTTTTGCCTGCCCATGTGGCTGTGGGCCTGCAGTTTATCTAAACCATAATGTCTATTTATATATTGATTTAGCTTGAATATCAAACTTAAATCTCACAAGTTTATTCAGATATCTACCTGACGCCTCAACTTTTCTAAGATCAGCTCCTTGCTCTCAACAATTCATAGCCTCACAGTTAATACATTATACTAGCAGTTTCTCAAGACTAGCTATTCATAGGGTTCATTCAAAACTTCCTGATGAGCTTTTTAAAAAATATGTTAAATAGCCAGTTCCTATACCAGACAAATGTAGTCAGAATGTCTGTGGGGAAAGCCCAGGTACCAATACTTATAAAAGCTCCCTGGGCTTAAGAACTGCTGCTTTATCTAATATGCAACTACTACAGCAGATATACCTACCCTTGAGGGTTTTATCATCCCTCTGAAAAGATAATACAGTTGAAAAAATGCCAGTGACTACTGGGAGACAACTTAGATGAAGTTGTTAAAGCATACACTTTGGCATCAAACAAATATTCATTTCATTTTTGGCTCTGCTGCTTACTAGATATGTGACCAAAAACAAGCTAAACCTCTTAGAGTCAATTGCTTTATCTGCAAAATGTTGACACCATAGTAACTCATAGAGTTGTGAGAATTAAATGAGATAATGTAGGTAGAATTCAGCAAAACACGTGTCAGAAGACATCAGCTTACAAATCAGAGTCAGTGTGATTTCTTATATTGTGAGTTAAATAGTTGTAATAAAAGGAAGATTCTAGTGAAGACTGAAATTGTCAGATGATTGAAGAACTTAATATGGATCATGAAGTATGTGGGGAGATTTTATATAAAATTTAAGTGTGGCTGTTTCTATGCAGAATTATTGGTTAAAAGGTTAACTGCAGTGACCAATTAAGTAAAAGTACTTGCTAAATTGCTGCTTTAACAGAATTTTACCCCCCAATTTCAGGGTTTTATGTATTGACTATGAAGCATACTTTTCTTTGATTTTTACTGATATTTAAATCTCATTCTTGAACAAAGATAGAATTTTAGCCAAATGTTACTGAGAGGGTGACCAAACGTCCCAGTTTTCCTGGGACTAAGGAATTTCATATATGGGACTTTCGATGCTATAACCATGATTGTCCCAGGCAAACTGGAACTGTTGATTACCCTAGATGCTTATAGTCACACTATAATCCAGTTCTCCCTGTATAAACTACCAATTATCCATATAAACCATATCCAGATCTTGGCTGTGTATCTTGCAGCTGAGCCACACTTGTTTTCTGCTGATTTCCTCTGCTGCATTTTTCTAGACTTCCTACTGATTGTTGCCATAATTCTTCCTCCTGTATTTAAGTTAAGCTGAATTAATTTGTTACTTATAACTAAGAACCTTATTAAAATAGCCAAATCAATAAGGAAAGTTCTGGGATATTATAGTTATTATGTATTTTCTAATCATTTTCATGACTACAAGTATGTTTTATGAGGCAATATTGTCAGATGGGGACACTGCACATAGTAAGTGCTCTAAAAGCAGCTGTTTGATGACCGAATAAATTTTCTTACTCAGGAAACTTGATACCCACCAGCCAATGTAGGAACAAATCTGTGATACATCTTTATCATGACAGAGGGGAAATTCAGGAGCAGAGATCCTGGAAAACAATTGGAGAATCTCGTTATTTATTTAAAAACTAGCTTCTTTTAAAATAAGAATGGAAATTTGAAATTTTAGACATGGTTGTGTAAAAACTGAAAACGAAATGCTCCTAAAAGTCAAAAGTTGTGTGTTTCCAGGTGTTAGACAGATTACAGGAATGAATAATAGCTGATAAAAATCAAAGAAGCAGATTTTTCACGTTGTGGTTCTTTCATTAGTCATAACACTCACTAAATATGTCAGTCCAACTCCCCAGAGTACTAGCTAATATAAATGTCCACTGAAATGCATTTAGTCCCCACTCGTTACTTTTTCCTTGGGAGAATATTGCCTGCCTCACAGCATTGCTCTATCTTTTTCAGATTTATGTGTTCTCAACCTTTTTTCTTTCTTTTTGTCTTTTCTTTCTTTCTTTTCTATTTTTTTTTTTTTTTATGTTATGGTCCAATGTCTAATCAAGGTTTGTGTTTGTCAGGTCACTTTTATTTTTAAGTTCAATCTTTCAAAATAAGAATGTCAGGACATTTCCATTTTTAACTTCTTTCAAGGTTAACAAATTATGGGAAGTTTCTGGATTCTTTTTTCCTTAGAGAGTTTATTTTTAATTTACTCATATTTTTTTAATTAAAAATGCTCTTTTTTTCTCCCCCCAAAATGGACAGCATGTTCTTCAGTAGTTAGGCAAATGAAATTAAGGAATCTATTTATTCTTTTCCCCTTCAAAGACTGAAAAACAGTGTAAACAGCAAATGTAGAGTCCAAAGTTACTATTATTGCCATTAGAGAAGAATGTTAGATTTTAAGAGACCAGTCAGTTGAAAGTACATGTATGGAAAATAAAAATATATTCTGTATTTTACTTTATTAAGATATCACATTATTAATCCAGTATCACTATATTACACTGATAGATTATCAAACGGTATACATTTACCCTAATTTTAAAGTAATCTATATAGTCACTATTTTCCATGTTCAAAATTAATAGTCTCCTTCCTCTCTCCTTTAAAAGAGCCAGATCTAGTAAGGAAAAAGAAAGGCCGGATAGATATGGAGACAAGGGAGGCCTCCAAGTGGGATACCAAGCAGCCCACTAGAATTGGAAAAATGAACAAATAAATAAATTCAGCTTTCTTACTGAAAGAGAAAGAAGTATAAATACGAAAAAGCAGAAACCTAGATGATAAAGAGATATATATGCATTAACTCTGGACAGTGAAAAAGTCTGGACACAGTGATACCCCAATAGCAATCAGCATACACATCACTAAGACCTACCAGAGCTCCTTGGATTAAACAGCTAATTCTAGGACTAGGGGGAAAAAAATTATAGAATACACCTGGAATGTGTTATGCCAGAAATTAAGGATATATACAAATAAAGATGGAATCATGTCAGACAGAGACATTAACTAGCTTGAAAAGGATCCCCACTGGTCAAAACAGAAACAATTTCTTATTGAAGACTCAGTGATAGTAACAGATTATATCCCACTGAACAAATCTATGTCTTCTCTGAAATAAATAAATAGTAGTTTTCCATACAGGAAAATGATGGAATTTGAAAATTACCATTTGTCAACCATAATCATAATAATTAATTCAGATAAGAAACATCAACAAAATTAGTGGGTAAAAGTCAAAAGAACAGGATATTTATGTAGTGTCAAAGGATCTCCTCACAAAGTACATATTAATTATAAAAAAGAAAAGAACAGTTTTACAGTGGAGAAACCTAAAAAATGTCACTTTATTCAAATGATCAAAGCTACTCGTGATGGGAAAAACAACTCAAAGTGCCATCTGATAGAATGCAGTGAAAAGGGCATAGTATCAATTCTATCATATTTAAAACCTGAATCTAACAAAAGGAAGCACCAGACAATCCCAAGTCCTACAAAACAATAAGCCTATAATCTTGAAATTTCTTGAGGTCATATAGGTCAAGGAAAGGTTCAAGAACAGTTTCAGACATAAGAGAACTGAAGAGACATGACAATTACATTCAACATGTGACCCCGGATTAGATTCTGTTACTATAAAATAAGACATTATTGTAACAGTTGAGAAAACTTATGAATAACCATTTCATGGAAGTTTTCTGTATTGTTCTTAGAACTTTTCTATTTGTTTGAAATTATTTCAAAATAAAAATTCCAATTTCATCATGTTATATGGATGAGGAAGCGAAGGCAAAATGTCTGCCAATGTCAAAACGCCAGTTAGCATCTGAGTGGGCATGACAATTTCAAATTACGGTTTTAGTGTTCTTCTCATTCTTCTGTCTTCAAGTAGAAAGGGATACTAACCCAGAAAACCAGGGGCTTTTTTGTCCAAGCACCTAAAATTGTGGCAGGCTCATATTTGGTGCTCTAAAATACTCTTTGGACTACTGTTTTCTTTGGAGTACTTTTGTCTTTAAGCTGTTTTTAATGCTCTTGATCTCCATTTCCAAACTGATATTTCTGACCATAATCAAATAAAGAAAAATATTCTCTACTACTCTCAGTGTATGCAACCTCTTAAAACTAAAAAGTATAAAAAAGGAATTTTCCTGTATTTTTCAGGAAGCTGAGGTAGGTCATATAAACACTAAAATGGCTTATTTAGTTTTCTCCATCCTCACTCACACCTCTAAAGTCTGTGCCACTCTATTCATGCACTCCTAATAAATGTCACTCTTTGCCCTTAATAATCTGCAATAGTCTCAAAGAGTGAGTTTAAACAGGTTAGTTTTCTCATTCTTTCTAGGGAAACAACATTTAACAACTATAGCTACTTATAAATTATTCATGCTAACTCTTACATAACTATAAAACCAAAACAAGCTCATAAATTAAGTATGAATAAGTATACAACCATTAAAATTCAGTTGATATTAACATTTAATGTACATACATCATGTAATATTCCTAATACTACATCACTAATTTTGAATTTTAAAGTAGAAAGTTTTATATATGAGCTTAATTGATTGCCTGTCAACTTGATCCTTTAATTTGAGGCAAAAGAGACAATTTATCCAAAATATGAATGCTGACTAATGAAAATTTTTATGATGAGTATTTATGATGGACAGTGGTAATTTACTGCTTTATACAATCACTTAACAAATATTTATTGTCAGTCACTATTTTAGATAAGGAAATTATTGCAAAAAAAAAATACATACAGAAATGAAATGTGATAAAACAGGGGCTGAAAAGCTAAGTATGGTACTGTCACAGTTTCCTTTTGAGTCCAGTGTGCATATACCACTCACCACTTTTCTCAAATCATTGCAGAAACTTTATTGACACAGTGCTTCATGAAGTCACTTGGCTTCCATTTATTGGAAATTCTATTTTAAACACAAAAAACAAATCCTTGGTTGTCATGACAATATTCTAGACAATATTATATATGACAATATATGACAATATATGACAATATTATGGCATATGTATAATATAAAGTATAGATGCATCTTATCCGTTCTTTTAAGTTTTAGCATCTTAACACATGATATAATGTGTTATCAATAATAAACATGTATCAAATTAAATAATGAAGTAAATAAATGCTTGTGTCTCTCCTAGAGTTCCAATTTCCTACTTAGAATAGTATATTTAAACAAACAGAAAGAATGTCATTCAAATGGCCACTTTTGTTAATGTTTGCAAATACAAGTGAGAAATTACATTGCCATGTGACCACTATTCTTACAACTTTTGAGAAGTTTTAACAATACAGAAAATTTTCAATTTTTGCTAATTCCTTAGAATTGGAAAGGGATTTTGTATTGAATAGGACTGCTACTCTAAAAAGATTTCTTCCATGATTCACCCAAGTTGCCCTTCCTTGGAATGCCAAAAAGTGCACAAAACAATCAACTCAGAGAGAGCATAGTGTCCAGACAGCATAGTGTAAGAAAAGCTTAACAAAATTTAAATTAAAAAGGAGACAATAACAAATTATATTTTAAAGTCTAAAATAAATTGTTACCTACAGTTTGGAGAAAAGCATGATCTCAAAAGTATATGATGTATTTCACATCAGGAAATCAATTATCTGTGTATATTAGTTATAAGACAAATAAGAAATTCTTCTCCATTCTGATGACTCACTTCATTAAAAAAAGAACAGCTTGTAAGAGATTATGCTTTTGAAAAATAAGAACAGTCTCACTTCAGGGCTCAGTCTGCTTTCAGACAAAGCAGAACCAATGAAGTGGATACTCTCCAAAGAATACCAAACAGATTTGTATATAAACAGTGGTGTACTCCAATTTCTGGCAGTTTAGTGACCAAACATGTTACTGGAAGTTCTATATTTCTTCAAAGTGTTGGGGTAGAGGACAAGGGAGGATTGGTAGGGAGAGCTTTTCTTAGTGAAAATTATGAAATGTCTAAGGTGAAAAGATAAGGTTGCACTTTATCTATCCCAATATGTTTGTCTAAGTATCTACTCCCACAATGTCATCCTGTAAGAGTACAATTTATGTAGACACTATATTTTGATGATCAAAGCACAGGATTTCTCTTTTCCTCCCTGATGTTGTTACAAGTGGTAAAGTTGAGTGGAAGGAGAGTCACTTTTCATGGTTTGTTGTATTTGAAATGCTAGTATGGACTCTAATAAAAATTTTAGAAATCAGTCATGTTTATCTTTTCTCTTTGTGATATCTAAGTGTTAAACCAAGTACTGTTGTAAGTTGACCTCCTAAGTCACTGAACACTGATTATATCTACTGCGTTTAATACAGTCAGTTTCTTTTACTTACAGGATTATAGAATAATAGAACCAGCCCAGACCCTTGACTTGTAGCAAGAGTATAACTACATCAGCTAAGGCACATGGTTATCTACTTCTTTCTTTTTGATCGTTTTTCCTCTTTAATTTGTACTTTGATAGGCTTATTCTATTCTATTCTCTCTCTCTTTTTTTTTTTTAGCTTTATTCAGATAAAATGACAAATAAAATATTCTGTTATATTCTTACAACAAATATGCTCAAGCAATTTCTAAAAGTAGGTGAGATTTTTTTAATTAAAGAATTGCATCTAAATTACTTTCTGGATAATATATTTACTTGTTTTCAAAAACACATTTATTAAACTTCTATTTATGTCAGGTACATTCCTATGTGCTTCCTCTCTCAAAAACCAGGAAGTCAAACAAAAATTAAACTCATATTTTTATCCTAAAATTTTATAACAAATTTTAATCCAGTTATAAATTTTAATAAAAAAAATCACAAAAATATATAATTGTGATTTTAAGTACTATCAAGGAGAGTGAGACAATACTATAAGATAGTTTAGTAGCATACCAGTGATGTTTAAACAAAGAAGAAAATAATAAAATGACATCAATATTTCCCTTCTCAGAATATTTTAGAGTTGCTCATTCAACCATAGCCAGATTATGTAAACCCTTTTTTAGTTATTTAAATTCAGATGCTCTCCTGAATTAACACAATGGGTACCTAATGTTTTTCTGACACCAGCCTCACTGTATTTCAAAACATTTGTAATAGTGCTACTATCACTTAAAAAGTGATACCTTTATAGAGTGTAAATTTAATCATGTCATAGAAGAAATGGCCATGAGTTGACAATTTTCAGAGATGAGTGATATGTAAATAGGAGTTCATTAGAATATAACCAGGAAGTGTATGTGTGAAATTATCCATAAAAATAATTCCAAAAATCACAGACAGTGTTTCTCAGATATGCATGTAAGTTAAAACCTTTGCCTTGAGTTGAACAGAACCAAGTATTTTGTATCCTAGTTTAGAGTTCTAATGGCATCCTGATTGTTTATATTAGTAAATCAAATTTCAACATTTCCCTAGAGAAAAATAGAAATAGAGAAGAACAAGTAAAATATAAAGTCAAAACAGTGTTTCTATTCCCATCTCAGCACATATGAATCTTGGAATGAATTATTTAACCTTTGAGAACAGCCTCTCCGTGTATTAAATTATAGTTTTTACTTATTCTAAACACCATCATTGAAAATTCTTCCTCCAGTGGCATTGTTATATAAGTGCAAGTTGCAGTTAAATAAATATGGAACACAATTTGGTAAAGCAAACTGAGCAAAATCTTGCAAACCGGTACATGTTCGGGAGACAACTAAAAAGTATCAGGAAAAACAAGTCAAAATTTTGATAATGTAGCTTTAATAGTACCAGCCAACTACCTACAAGAATATAAATACTACTGACCCTTAGTCTTAACAAACCCTCAATGACCTTTCATCAGGCTGGTTTAGATGACCTTAGAACCTATATATAAACTTGTGAGATTATTGAAAGTATTCAGTAATAATAATAGATTTTCATTTTGTCCTGCTTTGCATCCAGTTCCCTTTCAGTAATACCTCAAATTTCCTTCAAGAAGCAATCTCTCCTCAACTTTTAGTCCATAAAGTTCAAGTGGGACCAATATCACCTACTCCTTGATGGAGATTTGGCCAACCAGTAAATTTCATCCCACTGGTTTCAGCAATCAGTTCAGGGACAACATTTAGGCCAGGTCATCCTAAGACTTGTGTAGTAACTACTGGAAAAGAGAATATTTCTTTCCACCAAGGTTAACAAGTATGAGGATATTAGATTGAAACTACCAGAAGCCACCATGGGAAAGTTTTGGGAAGTGGGAATGTTAGAGCCACACTATGAATCAATCCAACACAGAGAGAGGCAAAGAGAAGAAATTAAGAGTTATATGACCTCTTCGAAAAGTTTCAACTCAATTGTGCTAGACGACCAACACCTGGACTCTCCTATTATGTGAGCCAATAAGCTTATGAGTGAGTTCTGCCTGTCTCTTGCTAACAGAGTCCTGACCAATAAATTGTTCTATGGCTTACTGTGTTCATTTTCTCATCTACAAAATTGTTATAATAGTACTAATAGTATTGTTGAGAGTAGTAAATGAATTAATTTAAGGCCTTAGAACAGTGCTCTCATATTTTAAGTGCTTAATAATACTACATATAATCATTATAGTTATTTTTTAAATATTTAAATTTTACACACCAAAATAGACAAACGATAGCTTTGCCTATTGCACTATCAGCAATAGTGAGTACTAAATATTTATGTAGTGGAATCACTCCATATTTTGAACATACAGAGAAGCATTTCCACGACTTAAACAAATTTAAAGTTTATAATAATTGACTCCAGTAGAATTTTTATGCATTGACATTGAATAATTGCATTTCACAGGAATTAAATTAACAGTTTCTAATGACTCTGGAAGTTACTTTTGAACGTATAAGTAGAGTTTATCTGCTTTTTGCCAAACTTAAGCGCTACTGCCTTCAAGTCCAGCTCACTCCTAATACTCTCATTTCCATCAATTATTTGCCAACACTAGGCCCTCTGGTCCAGTGACTTACACCCTGTCACTATCAACTACCTCATGTCTTCACTTCCTCACTTAACCAACAAATATTTCAAGATCTCATCCATAAAACTTCAAGTCCCTCATCCTTGTCCCCTTTCATAGCACTCACTTGGCAAAACTTCAAACTTGGTCGAATACAATTTTTCATCTATTTTATCCATATGCATAAGTACCTAAACTGGCTTTCAAAAAATACCTATGAAGGATGTACTGACTGGACTCAGTTTATTTTTATGATATCAAATATCAAGTGGACTTTCGGCTTTTACCACTTCAAGCAATCCTTTCATATTTTCTTAATGATTTTACTCTCCCATCCACAAAGAAAAAAATTACTATTTCACATCTCCTCAACCCTCCATCACTTTTACCCCTTTTCTTACTCTCAGCTGAAGGACTGGCTTCACATTTTACTAGAAATCAATAGCAATCAGTGGAGAACTTTATTCTAGCACCAAAGCTAAAAACTTACCTGCATTTGCACAAATATTTAGCTTTCTCTCCTCACAGTGGATGAATTATCCCTGCTTCTAAGGCCAATTCTATATTTATGCACTGAATTTATATCTCTTCTAGTATACTCAAGGAATTTGTTCCTAAACTTCTCAATGCATATCTCTCTCACTGACCACTCACCAAATTCCAGACTTGCAAATCTAACTTGATATCACAAAATTAACATGCTACACTTGAACTGGATTTTTTTTCTTAAGCTCCTCCCTGCCTGCTCTTTATACCATTTTCTCCATTTTGGTAAAGAGAAGCAACCCCATGTTTCTAATTGTTCCAGGCAAAAAACTGAAGTCAACCTTGACTCCAATCTTTCTATCAAACCCCACATTCAACCCATTAACAATTACTGTTCATTTCACCTTCAAAGTATACCCACAATCTTTTCCTCAAAATCGCCTCTCTCACTAACCTAGTCAAAAGCACTGGGATTTTTTACCTGAATTACCACAATAGCCTCTTCATTCACATCTCTCTCTCTCTCTTTTTTCATATGTTACATGTTGGGTTCTTCAGGAAGAAGACACTGAGATGGAATTAGGAGTACAAATAGTACATTGGGGAGTAAGACCTGTAAAGGAATAAGAAGACAGATTGGGCAGAGGTTGCTGTTGGACAGTAATGCAGATCTGACAAAGTCTGCCAACCCAATAGGACGCTCTGAAGCAATGGTCTCTCATTATAGGGGTCCAACACTGGGCGGAAATTGCTAGACTCTTATACCACTACCTTGCTCAGTGATTGGCTGGGGCTCCTCCAAAAAGAATATTATCTAATTTAACAACTGAGTTACAACCTTGATGAAGCTTATAACTGAAGGCTGTCAGCTAACCACACTTTTCACAACTGGGCAGTAAGTCCCTTCTTGGAGGGGTTACAGTGATATAAATCTCTATCTTCCAGAACATCCTTGCTTCTCGTTTTCAAGTTTTACTCCTCTATTATTTATTCTAAACATGGCAGCCAGAGTGTTACTTTTAAGATGTGAGTCAGATCATGACATTCCTCTGTTCAAAAGCCTCCACTACTTTCTCATGTTACTCACATAAAATCCATGGACTAGCAGATGCTGTACCTCTCACCCCTCACTTTCCCTATGACCTTGTTCAACCACTTCCTTTTTGTTCACTCCAATCCATCTTCATCTCAGAGGCATTCTCCATCAGGGCTTTTGCACTTGCTGTTTCCTTATTCTTAAGATTTCTTCCTCAAAATGTCTCAATTTCCTTCTGGTTGTTGCTTGAATATTACCTTATTTGAAACATTCTCCTTGATACTTTATATAAAATAGCCCGTACATCTTCATCACCACTTTCTACCTCTATTCCCTGTTATTTTTCTACATAATGACACTTAATAGATCATATATTTATTTTTACAGAAGCTTTATGAGATTAGAAACTTTTTATTTTTTTATTCACTAATATATTTTTGCTTCCTAGATTAGGCATATAATAAACACTAAATATTTTGAATTAATGAATTTTCTCTCTGCTTCCTCCCAAACTTTCCAAAAGTTGAGTCTCATTACAGCAGTCAGAGTGATAGCTCTAAATTTAAACCAAGTTATTAGAACTCAAAATTTCTAATAACTTCTTCCTGCAGTTAGAATAAAGTCCAAAGTCCTTATGATGCTCTACATGATCTGGCCACTACCTAACATAATTATCTTCTGCTTTTCTTCTTTCTTATTCCACACCAGCTCCATGGGCTTTTTGCTGCTTTTTGAGCACACAATGTTCAACATCCACTCAGTGCCTTTGGATGTCCTCTTCCCTTAGCCCAAAATGCCCTTCCACAAAGATATTTGCATTTTTCAGGTCTTTGCCCAAAAGCTCTACCTTGGAGAGGACTTCTCAATCCAACCCAGTGACATCTGCTAGTCCTCATAATACTTCTCACTACTTAATTTTGCTCACAAAACTTATCAATACTTAATACATGTAGTCATGTTTATTATGTGCTTTTCCTACTAAAATATAAGTTCTTTGAGGGCAGAGTCTTTTTCTGTATTTAATGATAAACAAAGCAAGGAAGACATCAAACATTAATCTTATAGGCATCCTCATAACAAACATACATTTGAAAGATCAGTCCAATTGTTTTGGAAAGCAAGTCTAATGGTAAGACTTAGAGAGACTAGTATTTAGCGTAATTGTTGCACCTGAAATGTTTGGATTTTTTTTTTTTTGGTAAATTTTCCCTTCCCATTAAGAATTATTAAAGCAAATATTTTATTCTCTCAAAATAGTAAAGCAAAAATAAACCAGTTCACGAAGTCCACCTTTTGAAACTTTGCTGTACCTTTTATGTTGACCAAAGAAAGTTAATTCTAGATCTCTTGTGATAGAAATTAAATTAATAATCTTCCTTGTGATCTACCTAACACAATATAACACATAATTTAATAGTTAATGGGTATGAATTCATTCCAAATCTCCTAGACTTTAAAATAGTAAAAGGCACATATATTCTTTATCCTCAAGGTTTCCATGTAGAGGAACTTCACGTCAGTAAAATTCTTGGCCTTTATCCTCACCCTTTACTTACTCTACTACAGGGAGGGGGAATCACTCATCTGATTGATGAGTTTGGAAGAAGGAGCCCAACGTGCTCCTTCATCTCTTCCCTGTCTTTGTGACCTGAGGCAGCTGTCTATAAGAAGCATATAATCTCTCCCCTCCTTGTCCTAAATTTTACAGGCAGGTCCCCAGGCAGATCAGTAGCTTTTTAGTAATGCCTGTGACTTTGTTGTTAGATTAAATTCACACATAAAGTAATACAGGCCTTCTTTGCTACAGGCCAAGCCACATTTTTCCAAATATGATTTCCAGACATAATTCTTATGTCTGTTTCTCAAGTACTTTCAAATACAAGCAGAGAGAGAGTTTTGTTATTCCTTGACCTACCATGACACCAACAACCACATCAATATTCCTTTCAATGTGATTAATAGAATGGTAGTTCGATTTTAAAAATATTTACATGTATGCTTTTATCAAAGTATCATGACTTTAAGATACTTAAGTAAATTTTTTTTCTATCCCTGTTTTTTCTTGCTATAAAGTTCAGAATCATTTAAATAAAATTAATAATAAGAAGAATGAATGTATGAATTTAAAATAAACCAAAGACAGGATTTCCTATCATAAACTATAGGCTCTTTAAAGTCTTTCTTTATTTTGACTATTACAGGTTGACAACCTTCTTTCAGAAGAGAATAAAGCATTTCTCCCATGAAATTTCCACCACACCTTGCCTAACCTAGAAGTCTCACATCCCTCATATCAAATCAGTGCGATGAATGACACCCAGCTCTGCTGACTCTTATTAGAATTTCAATTAATCATACCTTTAAATTTCACGATATTTTTGGTCCTTTCTCAAAAATTCTGAGATAATGTTTAAAAGCTGAATTTTTCATGGATATTCTCACAGCCTGTCTATTTTCAGAATAGCAGTGTGCCTACTAAAAGAAGAATCTATTCAACAAACATTAATTATAAAATAAATGACATATAACAGGCCTGGAAAAAAAAAAAAAAGATGGATGGAAAAAGTGGCCTGTAGTGAATGACCTTGATAGCAGAATAAATTGTCAGTAAAAATTCTTAGGGAATTACAAGTCATCGAATTTCAAACCAAAATCTGTAAGAAGTACAATAGAAAATGAAATATACATGAACTGTCTTTTGCGGACTACTACATATATGCTTGCAATTTAAAAATGTATATTATTCATGAAAGACATTAACACTAGATTAAATTGTGAAATGACTGTTGGTAGTACTATTCATTAGGAAACTACCATATAACATAGTGGATAAATACTATATATCTTGAGTGTTTTCTCTCTAGAAAAATATCCAAATTTTGTATTAAGTTTGTTTCCCCCAAATCGCTGATCATAAAGTGCTTGGATTTGCCAGGACCAGCAGAAAATAAACATACTAAGATTCAATATGTTTTCTTGATGACAATTCACTGAAGATTAGAATTATATGTATAAATGATTTGGAAAATAATACAGGCATCAACAGATGAGGAGAAGTTTTTTTTTAATTTAAAAATCCAATAAAATCAAAACAAGTGAAATTTAGAAATTATACAGCAAACATTCATATTTAATAACTATATATTGAAAGAATAGATGAATCAATTCTTGAATGAATAGCAAGATGGATGGATGAACAAAGAGCATTCAATAAAAGAATGTTAAAAACTTAACAATTCTTGGAGAAACATGGATTAGATTAAACATGGTGGAGTGTGAGATGTCCCCAGATCTCTCTCCTTGAAACAACAATAAGCTGAACATCTAAAACTCAACAAAAAACATCCAAACTGCACACCAGCACATCTGAGCGTGGGATCTGTGTGCATAAGAGCCACCACAGGTCAGAAAACCCCAGGTGTCAGATGGTGGACTGGGAGAAATAATGACGCTGGCTCTAACTGCCAGAGATCCCTGTAGCAGGAGCGGGAGGTGAGAAGGTGCAGCATGTTCCCTGAACAGTCCTGCCTGGGAGTGCTGTGAGCTCCATGCGGCCGGTGGCAGTGCCCAGTTAGCAGGGGAGAAGGCAGAGAAACAGGGATGGCAGAAAAGCAGGGCTGGCAGAGAAATAACAGTTGATTTTTAAAAGCCATGGTTGCAAACCCGAGACTGAGCCGCAGCCCCCATCTCCTATCCCAGAGGGCCCTTCCCCCCATACCTTCTGAGACCGATCACCACAGAGCCCCAGAGAATCTGAGCAAACACTACAGAAACTGTCACTAACACTGACAGGAACTGAAACTGAGGATAGTGAGCAAGATTAAACATCTATAAGGAAAAAAAGACATTATTAAGACTTTATATAAAGTAGAGATCCAAGAGGCTTAGACACCACCTACTGAAACCAAAAGAAAAACACCTTATTTGCAACAGGCTAGGGACCATTATATAATAAATCTTATTCCTGGGGAAAACAAAAAACAGAAGACATTTCTATTAATGCCCAGGCACAGAAATAGTCCATTAAACACTATGAACAACCAAGGTGATAAGGCATCTCAGAAAGAAAGAGAAAAATATCCAGATAATATGCCTACAGACAGAGAAATATGTGACTTAAATTCAGGATGGTACTTCTGAAAAACTCAATGAGATTCAAAACGAATCATATAAACAATTTCAGGAACTGAAAAAACAACTATATGAGCAGAATGAGTTCTTTAGCAAGAAGATTGAAACCTTGAAAAGAACCAAATAGACCTTCTGGAGATAAAGAACACATTGCAAGAGTTGAAAAATAAAATAACAAGCTTGGGAAATAGAGTTGACCAAATGAAGGAAAGGATCAGTGACATCAAAGACAGAAATCTAGAATCAATCAGAAGGAAGAAGAGAGAAGCCAAAGAATGAAAAATAATGAGAGAAATACAAGAACTAGCTGATACCATCAGGAGAAGAAACATATGAATAATGGACATTATTGAAGGCGAGGAAAAGGAGCATGGATTAGAAAGCATTTTCAGACAAATAGTTAACAAGAATTTCCCAAATCTAAGGAATGAACTGGAGATTGGAATTCAAGAAGTCAATAGAACACCCAATTATCTCAACCCAAAAAGGCCTTCACCAAGACACATTGTATTAAATTTATCAAAAGTCAGTGACAAAGACAGAATTCTCAGGGTAGCCAGTGAAAAAGACAGAATTCTCAGGGTAGCCCATTAGATTATCGTCGAAATTCTCAGCACAAACCTTACAAGCCAGAAAGGAGTGGAATCAAATATTCAAATTCTTAAATGAAAAGAACTATCACCCATGAATAATGTATCCAACTAAGCTCTCCTTTAAATATGGAGAAATAAAGACCTTTCCAAACATACAAAAATTGAGGAAATTCTCCACTATGAGGCTTGCACTACAGGAAATACTGAAAGAGTCAGTTCACTTAAAACAAAATGACCAAAAAAAAAAAAAAAAACACAAACATAATTAGGGGTAAGGGGACTAGGAGGCTGAATAAAACAGAGGAGTGTAACCCTTACTATGAACAGGGCATTATAAGCCTGAAATAAGAGGCTGGCTATAGCAAGATAGTAATGAACATTCAGCATACATAGGGACAAATTAAGACAACAATGACTGAAAAGGGGAGGACTCAAAGATCCAAAATTTCCAGGGAGAATGGACATAAGACATGCACAGAAGAAAAGGGATAACTGAATATATATACAACTATCCTTTTCATATTCATAATGGTAACCACATACCAAAGATTCAGAACCGAAGATATAACATAAAGCAAGAAGGACTAGAGGGAAAACCTTCAAAAGCCAACCAAAAGAAAGAAAACAGGAAAACAAGGACAAGGAGTCAATGGAAACACTGAGCCACCAGAAAGCAAAAAGATAAAATGGCTATAAGAAGACCTCGATTTCAATAATCACCCCAATAAAATGTACTAACTCCCCAATAAAAAGGCATGGAGTTGCAGAAAGGATCAAAAAACAAAACCCAACCATATGCTGCCTCTAGGAGACACATCTCAGCTTCAAAAACAAATATAGACTCAAGGTGAAAGGGTGGAAAATGATATTTCAAGCAAATGGCATACAGAGAAAAGCAGTAGTGGCACTAATATAGGGTGAAATAGACTTCAAAATAAAAAAGGTAAAGAAAGATACTGAGGGACACTTCACAATGATAAAGGGAATCATGCACCAAGAAGACATAACACTTATTAATGTCTATGTTCTCAATCAGGGAGCCCCAAAATATATAAAGCAATTACTAAC
This sequence comes from Pteropus alecto, assembly GCF_000325575.1. NCBI lineage: Eukaryota > Metazoa > Chordata > Mammalia > Chiroptera > Pteropodidae > Pteropus > Pteropus alecto. The sequence goes on along the minus strand of NW_006443138.1, from coordinate 17,181,330 downwards.
AGAACAACAGAACTATGGGAGAAATGGACCAAAACACTATCATAGTAGGGGACCTAAATACCCCACTGTCAGATATAGACAGATCACCCAAACAGAAAATCAATAAGGAAATAACATCCTTAAATGATACATTAGACAACTGGACATAATTGACATTTACAGAGCCTTTCATCCAAAAACAGCTGCTTACACATTCTTCTCTAGTGCATATGGAACATGCTCAAGGACTGAATTTCATCCAAAAACAGCTGCTTACACATTCTTCTCTCGTGCATATGGAACATGCTCGAGGACTGAACACATACTGGGACACAGAAATAGCCTCAACAAATATAAGAGGGTTGAAATCATACCAAACATATTCTGTGATCATAATGCTTTGAAACTAGAGATCAACTGTAAAAAGAAAGCGGAAAGAACCACAAATACATGGAGTTTAAACAACATGATACTGAAGAATAGGTCAGAGAATAAAAAGAGAGATCAAGAGATACATAGAAACAAATGATAATGATATTAGAACATATCAAAACTTTTGGGACATGGCAAAAGCAGTCATAAGAGGAAAGTTCATATCATTACAGACCTATCTCCAAAAACAAGAACAAGCCCAAATAAACAACCTAATGCTTCATCTTAAAAAAAAAAAAAAAAAACTGAAAAGGAAGAACAAATGAGGCCTAAAGTAAGCAGAAGGAAAGAAATCATCAAAATTAGAGCAGAAATAAATGAAATTGAAAATAAAACAAAACAAAACAAAAACAATAGAAAAAATAATACAACAAAGAGCTGGTTCTTTGAAAAGTTTAATAAAATTGACAAACTCCTGGCTAGAGTCACTAAAGAAAAAAGAGAAAGGACACAAATAAACAAAATCAGGGATGAAAGAGGGGAAATTATGACAGACACTGCAGAAATACAGAGGATCATGCAAGAATACTATGAAAAAGTATATAACAATAAATTTAATAACCTAGAAGAAATGGACCAGTACTTAGAAAAATACAATCTTTCTAGACTGAATCAAGATCTGGAAAATTTAAATAGACCAATCAGCAGTATGGAAATTCAAACAATCATAAAAAACTTATCAAAAAGTAAAAGTCCACGACCAGATAGTTTTACCAGTGAATTCTACAAAACATTCAAAGAAGATTTAATATCTATTCTCCTCAAACTCTACCAAATAATCAAAGAGGAGGCAATACTTCTTAACTCATTTTATGAGGCCAATATTACGTTTATACCAAAAC
>NW_006443138.1:17119373-17179543 GCF_000325575.1 Pteropus alecto | reverse complement strand
ATTCTCTATACGGAAAATCCTAAAGATGCCACAAGAACACTACTAGAAACAATAAGCAAATATAGTAAAGTCTCTGTATACAAGATCAATGTTCAAAAATCTATAGCATTCTTATACTCTGACAGCAAAGTGTTAGAAAAAGAATTGGAAAAAATAATTCTTTTTGCAATTGCAACAAAAAGAATAAAATACCTAGTAATAAGTCTAATGAAACATGTGAAAGACCTACATAATGAAAACTATAAGACCCTATTAAAAGAAATGGAAAGATATTCTGTGTTCTTGGATTAGAGGAATCAGCATAGTTAAAATTACCTTATTATCTAAAGCATTATACAGATTTAATGTAATCCTCATCAAAATCCAATTGGCATTTTTTAAAGAAATGGAATAAAAAATCATCAGATTTATATGTAAGCACAAAAGACCCCGAATTGCCAAAACCATCTGAGATAAAAGAACAAAGTTGGAAGCATCACTCTGTCTCACTTCAAATTATACTACAAAGCAACAGTAATCAAAATGGCATGGCATTGGCAGAAAAACAGACACACGAACCAGTGGAACAGAATCGAGAGTCCAGAAGTAAACCCATATTTATATCGGCAAATAATTTTCGACAAAAGAGCCAAAAACATACAGTGGAGAAAGGAAATCCTCTTCAATAAATGATGTTGGGAAAACTGAAAAGCCACCTGCAAAAGAATGAAACTAGACTGTTGTCTATCACCACACACCAAAATTAACTCAAAATGGATTAAGGACCTGAAACAATAAGACCAGAAATAGTAAAATGCATAGAAGAAAACACAGGAAGTAAGCTCAAGGACCTTGGACTTAAAGAAAATTTTATGAATTTGACCTCAAAGGCAAGGAAAGTAAAAGCTAAAATAAATGACTGTGACTATATCAAACTAAAAAGCTTCTGCTCAGCAAAAGTAACCATCAACAAGGTAAAGAGACAACCATCCGAATGGGAAAATATATGCAAGCAACACCTCTGCTAAGGGCCTAATATCCAAAATATACAAAGAACTCATACGATTCAATGACCTCCCCCACACCCCACCTCCCCAAAAGCAATTCTTATCAAAAAATTGGCAGAGGACCTAAACAGACTTTTCTCCCTAGTGGACATAAAAATGGCCAACAAATATTTGAAAAGATGCTCAACATCGCTAGCTATTAGGGAAATGCAAATCCAAACCATAATGAAATATCATCTCGCACATGTTAGAATGGCTATAATCAACAAGACAAGTAATAACAAATGTTGGAGAGGATGTGGAGAAATAGGAAACCTCATATACTGCTGGTGTGACTGCAAATTGGTACAGCCACTATGAAAAAACAGTATGGAGGTTCCTCAAAAAATGGACTCATATCTGAAAAAATATTTGCACACCCATGTTCATAGCAGTATTATTCACAATGGCCAGGACATGGGAGCAACCAAAGTGTCCTATGATAGATGACTGGCTAAAGAAGCCGTGTACATATATACAATGGAATGTTACTCAGTCATAAGAAGAGATGAAATACTGCCATTTGTGAGACCATGTATGGACCTTGAAATAATCATACTAAGTGAAATAAGCCAGACAGAAAAGGTTGAAAATCACATGATATCATTTATATGTGGGATATAAACCTAAAAGTAACAAATGAACAGGACAAGCAAACAGAGACTCATGGACATGGATAATGGACTAGTGGTTACCAGAGGGGAGGTGGCAGCAGGGAGAAGGGGGAAAAATAAATAAAATGTTAAAAAATAAATTTGAGAAACAATTGGAACTACTTGGTTATTAAAAAGAGATCTTGGGGAATAATATATACCTAATTTCTTAAAAAAATGAATGAATTATTTTAAAAGAATAAAGAGTTTATGGAAGATAAAAAAATAATTCTTTTACAATATTTTATATTTATGTATGTCTGTTATGTCTAGAGAGAGAAATATATGTATATAATCCATATTTTATTGATAGCTCTAATTATAAAAATAACTTGAAATGTTCATATAAAAATTATACCTTCAATATATTATACATACCCATTACATATATTATGGTTTAATAAATAAATTTTGCATGGTTGACAACTTTTATCTAATATTTGTGACTATTCTATTCAGAAAATACCTACTTTAATTTTTTTAATGTCTGTTCAAAATGCTATGACCAGGACATATAGAAGATTGTACGCATATGAATCAGTATCTCACAGAAATAGAAAAAAATAGTGTGTCAGTGCTTGTTTTAGAACCATATAACTGTAAGACTTTACATTTTTCATATCAATAGTAAGCTTGCTATCAAATTTCTTTTCTTTCATGAACACTCAAAAGAGTATCATAAAAGTTTATAAGATCTTACCATATCATCTAATTTAATATTATAGTTGGTATTAATACATTGAGTTATAAAATACAAAACATTCCAAAATGAGTAAGATTCTTCATAATCAAAGAAAAATGAAGTAAAGATAAATCATTAAAGCAGCATTTGAACCTGGGACAATCACATCCAATAGCAATATTCATCGCCATAAGTCTATAAACTATCCATAAATGGTATCTCCAACCTCTACCCTTAAACTCACATCAATCACTATTTTAAACCTCTTCTGTTTGCAGCGGATAATAATGAGGCTACAGATTAATGAGAAATGTTTCTTTATTAAATTAATGAGACTTCAGGTTGTTGTCACATCATACTGAAATACTTTATTTAAATGTTTGTAAATTTGTGTAAAACATGTGATAAAAAAATCATAGCATACGTCACAGGTAGTGTTTAGTTTTCTTGTCAAATATTATCCAGTGTAGAAAAATTATCTTTACTAAGATAAACTATAAATAACTCGCACTGTCCCTTCTATTACTGGTAGAACCACAGTTCTTACAGAAGCAATACATTACTCTATATTTAGTTAGTTATAAAATGCTGACTTAAAGCTTACATGTATCTTTATCTTTTTGGTAACCACCCCAGACATTACTTCATCCTGAATCCCAAAGGGCTCTTGGAAATACATAAAGTGCATATTTTTATTTCGATATTAGAGGTGAGGAAACAACAGCTTATAACTGTCTAGATAGGACATTTAATCAAGTGTTCGGATAAGGAAAAAACAGCACTCCACTGTACATCTAGATTGTTCTAAATTCAAGGATTCCTATGACTTTGTATTTTGGTTTTATAAATATGATATGTGTTAAGTGTCTAGAGTTACTTTTAAAATTTTCTAGTCTTTTACTCCTTCTGGTCAAATATGATATATCTAGCATGAATTGCTTCTTTCTAATCTGTGTTCATCTTAATACTTTTGGAAAGGCAGCCCTAAACACAGGTATTTGTATGCCAGTTTATACTTTCTCTCATTGAGCCACAGTGGTTTTGCAGCCAAGAGACCATCCTTGTTCCTCCTGACCTTGTCCCTCTGTCCTTCACGTGTCATATTTGACTACATCTGAGATTTCTTATATCTCTCTGAAAAGTTGCTTTTCTCATTGAAAGTCAAATACAGCAACAAATTTCCTCACTATTTCCCTGCATATTCTACTTTCCTCCAAAAATACTCCTCCCTTGCATATTCAAATGCAAACAATAATTCATTATTCTTCAATTTCTTAACCTAGACAGGGGCATGGGTTAACAGCAGAAAAAAAAGCATCGGACTGAGTCAGGCCTTCTATCTCTGCTCTTAATTAACTATAGGACATATGACAAGGCACTCAGTGTCTGCATTTCAGAGGGGATTTAGCCAGATAAGCACTAACACTTTTAGCTCTAATATTTCATGGTCCAAAATAAAAAGAAATTGCCTATAGAGTAAAAGGGTTATTTACTCTGAATATGTAAAAATAATAATAGACAGCATAGAGTTTGCATTATGAAAAAGTAGGATATCATTAGTAAAAATATGATCCTCATATTAAAAGCCTGTTTCTGCTTCTCCATTTATCAATTATAAGTTTTCATTACCATCTTATCTAACCGAAAGCATAAATCAAGAAAAAAATTTTAAGTAGTTCTAAATTGATGGGCCCAACTGGAAATTTTTAACAAGGCAATATACATTCATTTGAAATAAATAACATCATCTGATCGATCTATCTACTTACCTTCATCTCCCTTCCTACCTATTTCTACATTGATAGAAATTTCTATTTCTACAGATCATTACTAAAGAAAAGTTATGCATTAATTATTGTTCATTTACTACACTACAATAACAAAGGCTGGGCAGATTTTTACTCACATTGGAGTTTTGAGATCTAAAGTGTAATCTTTCTAGCATATGCAAAATTATTTGGGGATGTCTATGTTATGTACCCCCAAAAGATAAGCTGTCCTTCAGGGCACTTTGGTTTGTCAAGGGCAGTTCCATATGAACTGCCAATCAATATAAACCTTTCATACATATTAAGTCAGAGAAAACAAGATAGTTTCAAATGTGATCATCAAGTAAAAATTATAAGGGCAGACATTTGGAACTGGAAAAAAACTTGCTATCAAAGTCTTTCTCAAATGGAGAACTCTTGATATCTTCTCCAAAGTTCATAGCAACAGAATTTTATATACTCAAAAAGTTAATGATGATTCTTCTGAACAATGGTGAGAGAGCTGGTGATCAAATATTTATTAATTGCCTAGAGATGATTTAAAGCTCATATCTAAACATATTGATTCTAGTTTATTCATTCACCAAAAGTTTTTACTTCTGGAAATAAAATGAGACAAATTATGTTATTGAGACAGAGCAAAACAAGGTGTGTAAATATATTTTTATAGAAAACTGTATCAACTATGACTTTTATCTCATGCCAGACACAAATGTGGAAATGAAGTAGATCAGTCTGAAATCTCTTTGGCAAAGTAAAAGTATAAAATACTAGAAATGAAAATTATAAATAAGTCCCTTCAGGATATTTCACCATCTTGACAATAGATTTAAAACCTATTATGATCTAGGCAAAACTCAAATGCCCTCAGAAACTGGATTACCTAAGTTAGAGTCATCTCAATCATGCTCTCAATAATGAAATAAAAAAGTAATTTTAATGCAAAATAATAATAACAAATTATAACTCTTTATTTAATTGGAGTCACCTAGAATGTTAGATAACAAGTTACCGAAAATTTGTATGAGTTATGACAGGAAAGATTAATTTTCACTCAAGCTATATATTTGTCAAGAATTGTTAAGGAGAACCTGCATGTCATCTTCTCCTAAGACACAGATCTTTATCTGGAATACTTATGATCTTTGGCAGAGAGAAACAAAACATGGAAAATCACATAGACACTTAAAGCTTCTGCCTGAAATCTATACAAGTCATTACCATCCACATTTTATTGTCTGGAGAGTCTCATGACCAATTCGGTGTTTGACAGGGCTAAGATAGAAAACTCTTCCGCAAATTGCAGACATCACAGACGGGGAACTCCACAGTAAGAAAAACTGAAATACAGGCACAGCTTACTTAATACCTACATATTGTTATTACAATGTTATGTTGACTTTTGGATATGTAAATATAAGTTTTCCAATGACCAAAAGATGTACACACTATGAAGTTGATCATTACAAATCAAAGGCTTTTTACAAAAAAAACATAAACTGGGGAGCTATTTATGCACTAAGCCTGTATTTAGTGAATGCCTGTATTTCAATCTACCTCAAAATTCCAAATATTTGCCTAATTTTACCATATATATATTTTTTTGTTATTTTTACATTTTAAATTTACATTTTAGAAGTTAAAATGAGGCACTTGGCCATGTTACTTAACTTTTCTGTGTTTTGGTTTTCCTATCTATAAAACAAGAATAGTAATATTATCTTCTTCATGGTATTACTATGAAATTTAAATGAAATAGAATACATAAATGCAATGGCACACTTCCTGGCAAATGATAAGCCCCAACTAAGTGAAGATGATGATGTTCTAAAGTTGAAGATACACATCCTGTGTGATTTTAAAACAACTTATTAAAAAATAAAAATATGGTCAAAACATTATTTGACATCCTGTATCTGAGAAATAATTATCTGCATAATTTTTTTTCTTAAAAAAACATCATTATAATCAATTTGAAGAAGTCAAGAGATAATCAATGAACTGATGTAAGACTTCAATACATATGTGACTGATACATTTTCTAATTGCAAGTAAAAGTTTAAAATTGAGGTCAGATAATTTATAATTTTGAACTAAGAGGATGATAACATGTGATATATCTAATATAAATTATTTTATACTCATAAAGCATAATTATAGAAATTTTACCTATAATTGCCCATTCAAGCATTAGCTCCCTTAATTATTCCTCTCATCCCTACTTTCAATCATATCTCTCCATAGATAATTCCTTTCTGCCTAAAATAATGCCTCCCCCGCAAAAAAACCTTCACTTTATATTTCTTTCTCTCCAGTTTTCATTCTATATGTTTCCATTCCACTTTAAGAAACATGTAGCATTTTTTAAACAATAAACTCTTTAACAAATAAAACTTACATACTATGAAAACACTTTAACAAATAAAACTTGACATACTATGAAAACCTACTCCAATTTTCTTAGTTTTCAATGTCCTTTACTTCCTGCAAATGTGTATCATTCTTGACCAAAGTCTCCTTAGTGAAATATCCCTCTCATTCATGTTATCTCAAAGCCTAGGTCAATTCCCTCATTAAACAAACCCCTTCCTTCTTCTATATTCCTATGAATCTCTAGGAAAACTACTGTATTTAAAGAAACAATAAAGATGCTAGTATATATACATTATCAACTATATTCCTAATGGCAATAACCAATTAGAAATGGAAATGATATTAAATATTCAATTTGCAAAAGTGAAAAATCTATAAAGTCCTGTTGAAGGATAATATTTTCTACTGTTGAACTTATGTTCTTGGATAAGAAAGTCTGCAAGAAAAATACTCAACTTCAGTTAAAAATCCAAGGTATATCTGTTTAATTTAACATAGAGGAATAGATTTAGCAAAAACGGCCTAAGATATTCATGGGGAAAACAGAAAATGGAAGTATGAAGGTAGGTAGCTTTACTTTAGAGTACACTTAAGTTATACTCTAAGTCATTGAAATAAAAAGTTTGGTACTGGCAGAAGAGGAGAACAAGAGAAAAAAAATAAAGCCGTGCCTGCTTAATCATTCCTAAAATGACTAATTCTGGTTTATTTTTCTCCAGAAAATTTTGCTTTCTAATGTGAACTTAGGCAAAATTCTGTTGTTAAGAGATCGTGCAGTACAGTAAAGAGCTTACCATACTTCCAGTTTGAGTAACCAAAGAAAAATACCTGATAAGACCAATTACTATCCTATTAATAATACTAAAATATGCACAAAAGAGACATCAAACTTTTTTCTTGAACTGCAGAAAACCTCAGAAATGAAAAATTCTCAAGTTATGTGTCACAAGCCTCTTGTACCAAAAAAAAAAAAAAAAACCTTCAGAGAGCCAGTTCAGCTCTGTGATTAATTAGTTATTGGCTGCAAATGAACCATTTCTCCTGTCTGAGTCTGGACAATCAGGCCTACCGCACAGAGTGGTGCTACCAATAAATGAGATAATTTATGTAAAAAACTCCAAACACAATACCTAGCAAATATGAATTTTCTATGTGTTAGTTGCTTTGGGCTTGGCAATTAATGTCTAAAATAATTCTGGTCTTCTAAAATTTTATGTTTCTTATAAACCACTTGAGCTATGCTCCTTTCAATTTCCTTAGTAAACCAAATCTCAACTCTGATATATCTAAGTTTTCTTTGGCACATAAAGTTCATCAGTTTCATAGCAAACAGATTTCAGATAATAGTCTTTTAACCACCAATTTTTTTTTGACAATATATTCTGTTGAGCAAAAATAATGCCCAAAACTTGTTTATTCAGCAATATTACTTCAAGAAGCATTAATAGCCTACCAATTAAAGTATAAACCTGTTAGGTTTTACTTATGGAATTTGCTATCACAGCTTCTAGTTATTACTCTCTCAAGAGTCTGGGCAAAGCATTGTGCTATGTGATCATGATTCATCTTCTTCAGTGTAACAGTTAGTGACAAGATGAAAAATATGAGCTTGAAAAAGAAGCTAAATTTTCAGTGAAAAGTTCAGCCTTGTTGAGCATGCAATTGGCATAATTTCAGATAAAGAACAGAACAATTCGCTTCTTTGCATAAATAATTTAAGAATCAACCACTATAGCAGCAGCCACAGTGAATGTAAATTGCTCTATCTGCAGATTTATAGTTTTCTGGCATCAATAATAGACTCTCAGCCATACAGATGTCTTTCAAGCAATGCTTAGGAGATAGTTTCCAAATCAAATACCTTATTTCAAAGAATGAGTTTTAGACACTTGGTCTAAATGTTAATATCACCAGATCATTTGTTAGATAAAAAGCTAGGATGACAGCAAATTTAAAGGGTCATTGAGGGGTTAATAAACCTAAAATCAGATCTACAGTGTTTTGATAAATCTGCAGCTTCGTAGATATTCTCCCTTGATTTTATTCTTCTGTTTTTATCTTTCTTTTGAACAAGAAGACTGAAAATTAGCTCTCCAGAAACTACAGGCTTACAGGAGAGAACAAGAAGTCAGAGTGAACAAACTCTATGTGATACCAGTCTATAAAATTTAGCTGTACACATCTTTAGCATAGAAGAAAATGTAATAATTTCCTTAAGTTTATGGAGTTTTTTCTTTATTTCTTTATATACATGTCTTTCTGATAGAAAATAAAGTTGTAAGGTGATAAATTTTTTTGTACATACACTCATGCACACACAACACACACTCATACACCTCTTGTATCAGACGAAGGGTATCCCCCTCCCCAGCCCACCCGCCATTAGAGGAGTTTTTCAGCATTTTGTGCAGTCCTATGACAGAGTACACAGAGTACACCCCCACACATTTACAGCCAAGAATGGAGAGCAGATACCATATATAGTAACCAAATTGCTGACAAGTAGATATTGCTTTGAGGAACATGGTTTTTTGTAACCTAAATTGTGTTAGCCATTGTAATCGTCACTTTGCTGAGTACTTTAGGGACAAGCAGAAGTAAGAGCCTGTGGCTTTCAAAACAGGAAAAGAGAAACAGATATTTATCCTTTCCTTAAGCTCACATCTTCACTAATCCCCTGATTTCTTCTGAGTAGATGTCTTGGTAGTTAGATAGTTGAGTTATTTCTTTGTTCTTCTTCCTATATCTCTTACCTTCCTAAGGTCCTTAAGTTACCTCATTTATTCTTTAAATATTATTATGGGGCTTCCAGTCAAGAAAGCAAAGTAGGTAAATGCAGTGCTTGCATCCTCCTATGACTACATTAAATTTGCAACTAACATATAGAACAATTAACCTGGAGAACCATGCAAAGACTAGATGAACCAAAGTCCTATAGCTAAGGATATAAAGAGGTCACTTCCAGATTGGTAGAAGGGGCAGATACACAAAACGGGTTGTCCACAAATGAACCCACATGTGGCAGTCAAGAATCCAGAGGGATATCTCAGCTGCAGAGGACACTCCTGAACAGCGAGAGGCCCCAGCCACATACCAGGCTCCCCAGCTTAGAGAACCAATGCTGAGAAGAGCAGCGCTACAATATCTAGCTGTGAAAATCAGCCGGCATTCTGTCCATCTTAGAAGGAAGGCAGTTGGAAACCCAAAGGTTCTTTTAAAGGGCCACATACAGACTCTCTCAATCCCAGGAACTCACTCTGGACTCCAATGGAGGAACAGTGGCTTGGGAGGTGTCAGAGGCATGCGGCAAGAGACTAATTGTATGACTTCATGGCGAGGACTGGAGGGACACCCACCATTTTCCCTGTGTTAAGCCCTCCCCTGACACAGCCAAATCTGAATTTTCATTGGCTTGATGAGCACTCACTCCACCCTGATGACTCCCTGGGACTCTGTTCCAGCCAACTTGCACAATGCCAGAGGCCTTTTCATAGCGGCAGGCAGCCACTGTTGGCTCACACTGCAGTTTTTCTTGGACAACTCAGTAATCTGTGGGCCCAGGATGGGTTTCAACTGACCTTGGTGGGCTCTGAGACTTTTGCAGAATGGCCCCAGGCTTACCACTGGCATAAAATATAAGTCTACTTTAACCTATTAAACACCATTCTCCCCACCCCCTAATGACTCTCTGAGATCCTGCCCCACCCAACTCCTGTAATGCCCAAGGCTTTTTCAGTACCTAAACCTTATGGACAGTGGCAGGCCTAGGGGTTCACTGGGTCTTTTGCTGAGCTGCACTATGCCCCGTACTGGTGACCACCAGACTTGATTCACAGTGCAACCTCTCCCATTCACCTCCAGGTCTAGCACAGGCAGTGACCAACCATGGATTGCTTTGTATCTCCTACCAAGTAGCCCCAGACCAGTCACAGGCAGTAGCTAAATTTGGTCTGCACAAGAGCCACTTCCAAGAGGCCCCAGAACCAGCATACCTAGAGGCTGGCCTCAAACTATAATAGAACACTGCCCAATTAGTCCCACAAATGTCATACCAAAAAGGTGGTCTAGACAGACATCTGAGCCTGCTGGCATTAATCCCACTCCATAGCAACTCACACATAGTTTTTGTGGCCAATCCTCATGGCCAGTAAGCCTAGGAGTCAATCCCATCCACTGACATGCCAACAGTAATCAAGGCTCAACTTCAACAGGAGGGCACACACAACATATACAAGGGACACTCCTGGAGCATCTGACTCAGGTGACCAGGGATACTGCACCACTGAGCCCCACAGGATAACTACTACATAAGGCCACCATGACAAGACTGGGAGATATAGGAGATGTAACATATAGAAGCAAATGTAGAGAGGCAGCCAAAATAAGAAAACACATAAACATGTCTAAAACAAAATAACAGGAGAAAACTTCAGAAAAAGAACTAAACAGTATGAAGATAAGCAATCTACCAGATGCAGAATTCAAAACATGGATTATAAGGACAATTAAAGAACTTAAGTCATATATAATAAACCCACAGCTAACATCATACTTAATGGGGAAAAGCTAAAAGATTGTTCTTAAGATAAAGAACAAGGCAAGGATGTTCACTTTCTCTGCTTCTATTCAACATAGTATTGGAAGTCCTAGCCACAGAAATCATACAAGAAAAAGAAATAAAAGGCATTCACATTGGAAAGAAAGAAATAAAACTGTCATTATTTGCAGATGACAATCTATATATAAAGAACCCTATCGATTCCACCCCAAACTGATAAATAAATTCAGCAAAGTAGCAGGATATAAAATTAATATTCAGAAATTAATTGCATTTCTACACACCAATAAGGAATTATTAGAAAGAAAAATTAAGAAAACAATCCCATTTACAGTTGCATCAAAAAGATACCTAGGAATAGATTTAACCAAAGAGGTAAAATATTTGTACTAGGTAAATTATAAGATATGAAAGAAAGAAATTGAAAAAGATACAAATAAGTGGAAGCATACACCATGCTCAAGGATAGGAAGAATTAACATAGTTGAAAAGTTCATACTACCCAACACAATCTATAGATTCAATGCAATTCCTATCAAAATACCAATGACATTTTTTACAAAACTCAAATAAATAATCCTAAATTTATATGGAGCCACAAAAGACCTTGAATATCCACAGCAATTTTGAGAAAGAAGTTGGAGATATAATGCTACCTGATATCAAACTCTCCTACAAGGCTATCATATTAAAAAAAAAAGAAAAAAGAAAAAAAACAGTATGTTGCTGGCATAAAAACAGACACATAGATCAATGGAACAGAATAGAGATCCCAGAAATAAATTCATGTCTACGTGGTCAATTAATCTATGACAAAAGAGGAAAGAATATACAATGGGGTAAAGGCCGTCTATTAAAAAATGATGTTGGAAAACTGGACAGAAACATGCAAAAAATGAAACTAGACCACCTTCTTACACCATATACAAAAATAAACTCAAAATAGATTGAAGACTTAAATGTAAGACTTGAAACCATAAAACTCCTCGAAAAAAACATAAGCAGCAAACTCTCTGACATTGCTCTTAGTAATATCTTTTCTGATATGTCACCTTGGGCAAGGGAAATAAAATTTACCATAAGCAAATGGGACTAGAGCAAACTAAAAAGGTTTTGCACAGCAAAGGAAACCATCAACAAAATGGAAAAACAACCTATTAAATGGGAGAAGAGATTCGCCAATGATACATCTGATAAGGAGTTAATATCCAAAATTTATTAAAAAAAAAAAATCCACTAAAAAAACTAACAATCCAATTAAAAACTGGGCAGAGGACCTGAATAGACATTTCTCCAAAGTGGACATACAGGTGACCAATAAACATGAAAAGATGCTCAATTTCACTAATCTCTAAAGAAATGAAAATTAAAACCTAAATGAGCTATTACCTCACGTCTATCAGAATGACTACATCAATAAATCAGAAAACAAGTGTTGGTGAGGTTGTGGTGAAAGGTGAACCTTTGTGCACTGTTGGTGGGATTGCAAATTGGTGCAGCCAATGTGGAAAACAGTATGGAGTTTCCTCAAAAGATTAAAAATAGAACTACCATATGACCCAGCAATTCCACTCTGGGTATTTATCTGAAGAAATATAAACATTAATTTGAAAAGATATATCTAGCTGCAGCATTATTTACAATAGCCAAGATATAGAAGCAACCAAAATGTCCATTGCAGCATTATTTACAATAGCTAAGATATAGAAGCAACCTAAATGTCCATCAATAGACAACTGGATAAAGAAGAGGTGGTGGTACATATACACAACAGAATATTACTTGGCAATAAAAAAGAATAAAATCTTACCATTTGCAACAACATGGATGGACCTAGAGCATATTATGTTGTGATATAAGTCAGATAGAGAAAGACAAATACCATATGATTTCACTTCCATGTAGAATCTAAAGAACAAAATAAACTAACAAAACAGAAATAGACTCATAGATACAGGGAACAAGCTAGTGGTTGCCAGATGGAAGACGGTTTGGGGGTCAGGATAAAAAGGTAAAGACATTAAAAAGTATAAATTGGTTCAAAATAGTCATGGAGATGTAAAGCATCAGGAATATAGTCAATTATATGGTAATAACTATGTATAGACGAGTCAGGGAGATGACATCATAAATTATACTGATGTTTAACCACTATGCTATACACCTGACACTAATATAAAATAATATTGAAGGTCAACCGTAATTGAAAAATCAAAAAAAGAGGGGGAGGAAATGAAGGGGAGTGAGGTTCAACTTTCAGATATAAAACAAGTCATGGGGATGTGGTGTACAGCATAGGGGATATAGTCAGTAATATTGTGATAGTGTTATATAGTGTCAGATGGTTGTTGGATTTATCATACTGATCATTTCTTTAGGTATATAAATGTTGAATAACTATGATGTACACCTGTACTTAATACAATATTGTATGTTAGCTAATAAAATTCTTTACAAAATAAAAATAAACAAAATGTATCTATTTAATAAATAATAAAGTTGCAAATATCTATGATAAAGATAGGTATTTAAATATTGTTTATTGCTAAGCTAATTAATTTTGAATTTAACTTTCTTTTAATAAAATTAGATTTGCTTTTCAAAAAAATTATTATAAAATAGTTCGATCACATGAAAGTACAAGGGAAATATGCTTTCTCACATACCCACTTCTCAGCTTAGGAAATAAAACATTGTAAATAAAATTGAAGTCTCTATGTCTTTTTCCTCAACCCATTTTCTTCCTGCTCTGAATGGTGGTAACCACTAACTTACATTTGGCATTTGGCATTTTCATGTATTTTAAAATAGTTTTATTACATCTGTGTATATCTGTAAACAAGAGCTAGTATTTTTTAATATTTTAAGCCTAAAATAAATTATATCATAATATATGTATACTTTTATACCTCTTTTTCCTCACTCAGTATTATTTGGGAGATATATTCATTGATATATTTAGCTTTAATTAATTTTTTTCAATAATATGTATATTGTATTTTATGAATATATTACAATAGACTTATTACTTACATTACCTTAAGCAGAGATCATTTTCTTTCAAGAACATAAATTTTGACACCTCTCTTTATCCTGGGACGTACATACTCCATCCCCTGGCTTTCGCATTGGCCACAGTAGTTCCCTCTCCGAGACTACATTTTAAGTTTTACAAAAAAAGACAGTGACAGGCTGAAAAATTATATAAAAGGACATAAAGGAGAAAAATAAAAATAAATAATAGTCAATAATAATAATTATTAACAATAATAATCACAAGATACCAGAAGCTATCCTTAGAAGAATTTTTTAGGCGTTGCACCATTTAATCTCTGCAATACTCTGTAAGGTAGTTACTATTCTATCAAAAGTTAATACACTTCCTCAATCGAAATTTAATACACTTCCTCAAAGTTACATAGAAAAAAACAAGAGAAATATCTAAAACTTAAGTTTGTTTGACACCAAAATCTTTGCTCTTATCCTACGTACAATAGTTTCATAAGATGGGATGGGGACTTGGGAGTCATTTTTACTTTCTCAATAATGAAAGAACATGATGAACGAAAAGCACACACCAGCCTTAATATTCTCGAATGCCCATTTCAACCATTGGCTTTCATTCAATTGCACCATCAGTTCAGTTAGAACAGCAGTCAATTCTAACACTAGGCTCTACCACTTACTTTTTATTTAATTTATCAGATTTGTAGCAGACAAAGTTTGACTGAAAGTAGTACAAAGGATAGCAAATATTATTGCACTTTTGTGTTCAGAATCTTTTCATTGTGCTGGAAATGAACAGCCTTATCTTAGTCACAAAAACACACATATACGTAATAAAAGAAAAGAAAAATAAAAATGTTAACCTTGAATCTATTTTCTCATAAGCAAAATGAGGATTTGGCAGAATGGTGTCTATAGCTAGGATTCTGAGATACAAGGAGAAAAAATTTTTTTCCAAGTTTTCTTGAAGGCAACCTTGCTAGAAAAGGTAGTGAAAAGCTGAAATACTAAATTGCAATATGTTTTTCATGCTTTTATGAGGTGATAGAAAACCTTTTGGTGGGTAATAATTACATATTTCATTTAAAGGAGTAAATATATGTTTTTTTTTTATCTTGCCTCCTATAAACTCTCTAGATAAGGTTTATCATTTCTTGGAGCCTATGGTACTGTACTACATGCAAACAGAGAGGAAAATAAACACCATAATAATATCAACTACCAAAGCTCCCTTTTTTATTTTGTTTCAAGTCAACACAATTCCTCACTGGTTGACTTTTCCATTTTGGAAATAAAAAATGTAACATCCATTTACATTCCCATTAAGAAGCTTTTATTTTTCTCTATTTATACACCACAAATCACGAGACTTCCCATAGAACAAAAAAAGGACTTTTCAGATCTCATCAGTGGCTTCCAAGGATGAACACATGAGAGATAGCTTTGAGCAGTAGTGTCCTCACCGAAGCCTGCAGCATGGTATAAGGCAGGTCACCTTCTTCCTTGTATTTTAGTGTCCCCAAATGTCACTAAGTAGCTAATAACGCTTATTGCTTATCCTCTTCAGGCAAGGTTAGGAGGCTAACTAGAAAGGACTACAAATTAGTGAGTTATTAAAATGTGCTCTGGAAATATAGAGCCTCATGCTACTCTGAGAAATACAGTTACACACAGCCTCGTGCATGGCCTTGGCCCAGCTCTACACTATGTTACATACACGCCCCCTTCCGGTATGCCATACAATGTTCAAGTGCATAACCCCTTCAGGCTCTCATTCATAGAAGTCTCTTAATTACAGCCAGCCCAATCAGATCAGAAAAAATAGTTTGATATAGTTATTCAAATTTGTGTGAAGTTGTGAATTACTGACTGTAAAATCAAACCACATAGTATGAAAATCAGGCCACATTGGTTGATCCTGTTCAGTGGTTTGAATGGAATTCAATTAAACTAACATTTCTAGCTTCTCGCATTTGCTCCCATGTCTCAAAAAAGACATGGTCTGAACAGATGAAATCCGTAGCGGGGTGGACAGGTGATTGAAGGAACAGGTGCACTGTTTTTACAGTCTACTTTGTGCATCAGTCAGGGATCTCCAGAGAAAGATAAACAATAGGATATGTATATATGCAAAGAGAGAGAGAGAGATTTATTTTTTAAAATTGGTTTATGTAGTTATGAAAACCGCAAATCCAAAATCTGCAAGGTGGATTTGGTAGGCTGGAGATCCAGGTGAGAGTCAATGTTTTAGATCAAGTTCAAAGGCTGACTGCTGGCAGAATTCTTTCTTGTTCAGGGGAGGTCCATCTTCTATTAAGAACTTCAACTAAATGGATGACACCCACCCATATTATGGAGGGCAATCAGCTTTACTAGAGTCCACTGATTTAAATATTAACTCCTCCACAAAAAAAAAATCTTCACAGAAACATTCAGAATAATGCTTGACCAAATATTTGGGAACTATGGCCCAGCCAAATTGATGCATAAAGTTAACTTTTACACCTTGTAATTATGTGTTTACATGTCTGTTTCATCTGTTAGATTGACGAAGCAAGGAGTATGAGAGTGGCTTCAGTGCTTTTGAATTTTTTTAAATATGTTTTTTATTTTTCAGGTACAGTTGACATACAATATTATTTTCAGGTATACAACATAGTGATCAGACACTTATATAACTTACAAACTAATCACCCCAATAAGTTTAGTACCCATCTGACACCATACATAGTTATTACAATATTATCGACTATACTCCCTATGTGGTACGTTATATTCCTATAATTGTTTTTATAACTGGCATTTTGCATGTCTTAATCCCTTCCCCTTTGCACCCATCCTCCAACATCCCCTCGCAACTAATAACCATCAGAATATTCCCTGTATCTATAAGCTCGTTTGTTTTATTTTGTTTTTCAGATTCTACATATAAGTGAAATCATATGGCATTTGTCTTTCTCTGTCTGACTTATTTCACTTAGCATAATACCCTCTAGGTTCATTCATGTTGTTGCAGATGGCAAACTTTCATTCTTTTTTATGGCTGAGTATATTCCATTGTATATATGTACCACCTCTTCTTTATCTATACATCTATTGATGGATACTAAAATTGCTTCCATATCTTGGCTATTGCAAATAATGCTGCAATGAACATACAAATGCACGTCTTTTCAAATTTAGTTTTCTTTGGATAAATACCCAGAAGTGCATTTGCTGGGTCCTTCTTTGGCTCTTGTTATAGCCTTTGTTTTAAAGTCTATTTTGTCTGTTATAAGCATCACTACCCAGGTTTTTATTTTATTTCCATTTTCATGAAATATTTTTTCCATCCCCTTACTTTCAGTCTGTGTGTATCTTTCAATCTGAAGTGAGTCTATTGTAGGCAGAATATGTATGGGTCTTATTTCCTTATCCATTCAACCATTCTATGTCTTTTGATTGGAGCATATACATGTAATCCATGTACAAATAAAGCAATTATTGATAGGTACGTAGTTATTACCATTTTATTATTGATATTTTTTATCTTTTCTTCTTAAAAAAGTCCCTTTAATATTTTCTGTAAAACTGTTTTGATTGTGATGAACTTTAAATTTTTCTTCTCTGGGAAGCTCTATATCTCGTTCAATTCAAAATGATAGCTCAGCTGGGTAGAGTAATCTTGGTTGTAGGTCCTTGCTTCTCATCACCTTGAATATTTCATGACAATCCCTTCTGGCCTGCAAAGTTTCTGTTAAGAAATCAGCTGACAGGCTTATGGGAGCTCCTTTGTAGTTAACTAACTTTCTCTTGCTGCTTTTAAGATTCTTTGTCTTTAAACTTTGACATATTAATTATGACGTGTTTTGATGTGGGTCTCTTTAGATTCATCGAGAGTTTGGGACTCTCTGTGCTTCCTGGACTTGTATATCTATTTCTTTCATCAGATTTGGGGAGTTTTCCATCCTTGTTTCTTCAAATAGGTTCCCAATTCTTTGTTCTCTCTCTTCTCTTTCTGGTACCTCTATGATGTGAATGTTGTTATGCTTGATATTATCCCAGAAGTCCCTTAAACTATTCTCATGTTTTTTGGTTTTGTTTTGTTTTGTTTTGTTTTTGCTATTCTGATTGGATGTTTTCTGCTACCTTGTCTTCTAAACAATTGGTTCAATCCTCTGCTTCATCTAATCTGCTGTTGATTTCTTCTAGCATATTTTTCATTTAAGTTATTGTAGTCATTATTTCTAATAACTACAACAGAGTTTATCTACTCTTCCCCTAAGTTCATCAAGCATCCTTATAACCCAGTGTTTTGAACTCTGTATCTAGTAGATTGCTTGCCTCCATTTAGTTTTTCTTTTAAAAAAAAATAATAATAATTCTGTTTTTTTCATTTGGGACATGTTTCTTTGTCTCATTTTGGTGACTCCTCATGTTTGTTTCTGTGTATTAAGTCGAGCTGCTAAGCCCCCTGTCTTGGCAGAGTTGCTTTATATAGTAGGTGTGTGGGGGGCACAGAGGCACAGTCTCCCAGGTCACCTGAGGCAGATACTCCAGGTGTGTCCCTTGTGTGGATTTTGTGTGCCCTCGTGTTGTAGTTGAGCCTTGGTTGTTGTTGGCATGCAGGTAAGAGGAAATGTTTAAGGCTTAGCCTTGTAATTGATCTCTAACAAGTACTCAATAAATATTTATTAAACTTAAATAATTTGGGCCTTCACTCTGTACTCTTTAGGCTACTACACAACATAACCTTAAGATTCTTCTTTTTGAAGTTACCTAGTGAAAGGTATTCATCTTTGATAGACTGAATTATGTCTCCTTAAAATTCATATGTTGAAACCCTAATCCCTAATGTGACTATATTTAGAGATAGGTCCTCTAAAGAGGTAATGAAGGTTAGTAGTAATAAGATTTGAGTCTTAATCTAATATGACTGATGTCCTTACGAGAAAATTGAGACATCAAGATGCATGCGCACAGAGAAAAGTTCACATGAGGACATAGTGAGAAAAGCACCCAACTAAAAACCAAGGAGAAAAGCCTCAGGAGAAACCAACCCTGTTAGGACCTTCATATTGGAATTCTCAAACCATTCAGAGCTTTGAGAAAATAAATTTCTGTTGTTTAAGGCATCCAGTCTGTGGTACCTTTATATGGGGGTGTGAGCAAAATAATACACCTTCTAACACACTGTATCCCAATTTATTAAAAAATCGACTTTACCAGGCCTGGCTCTGGGGAAGGATATGTGCCTGTAAATGTTGCACTGAAGAAAGCCCAGTTGATTTCAAGTGAATGGAGTTGGTATGATGTGTGGATTGTACAGAAACTGCTATGAGGTTCCTTTGAGGAAACTAAATGTCTAAAAGAGGTGGATGCACACAGATTGTCTTCCTTCCTGAACCTACAGTATACTGTGTAAGTTTTCATTTCCCCAAAATAACAAATGGCATTAATCCCCTTCCTGGAGTGTTTTTGTTTTGTTTTGTTTTGTTTTGTTTGTTTTGTTTTGTTTTGTTTGAAACACCTGAGGAGAGTTCCAGGAATATGTCATTTGCACCTCAGTCTAAATTTGTTTTATCTGCTTTCTCAAATAGCTGAGATTGGCCAAAATCTGAGGAATGAGATGAAGTGAGAAAAAATTTTGAAGCAAGACAAAATTAATTTAAAAGCAAAAAAGCTTAGTGATGATACAGAGGATAATTTCATGCACTCAGAATTCAAGTCATATCAAGAATCCAGGCATTCTTTTCAAAATTATTTTGGATTGGCCTTATTATCCCTTGAATTTTAGAGCTAGACCAGAGTTAAAGGTCTTTAAAAAAACAATTTTTTAATGACCATTAAGTTTATGCCTTTTGAAATAAAGCCAATAAGAAGAACCTTAATTCTATAGCATCTTTAAGTATCATCTTTTCTCATTATTCCTCTAAAATTTATTGAGCTTCCTCTGTCAACCGTTCTGCTGTCCACAGTATTTACTTCAAAAAACATTCTTTCTTCCCTGCCCTCTTTAGCCATCTAAATTCTAGCCGCCCTTGAAGATACAGATGAACAACCAGGACTGTTGTAAAGTCTTCCTTGATCACTTCAATTGAAAATTTTCTTCCCTTTTTAATCTTTTTTGTCCTTTCCATTTATTTGCTACTTAAAATGTATATACAACATTAATTACTTTTTCATATATTAGTCTTAATCCACTGATTAGTTAATAAGTTCTTTTATATCAGGGAACATTTTGTACATTGGGATCATATAAGGCACTGAGACTCAGAACACATAATGTCAAGATCTCTGTGCTGATTGATAAGTGGGTGAGTTGGTGATTAAACTAACAGCTTATCCTTGCTCCCAAGAATCTGCTTGTTCTTTAAGCATAAATTTCACACTTATGATGTTTGGTATATGAGTGTCTAATATGAAAAAAACAAAGTACCAAAGAATTCTAAGAAGTTATAGAACTGTATTTGTTCTAGCTTTTAATTTCTACCCCTGAAAGAGATCTGTATGCAAGTCTAATAATCTCTGGAGACTATCCAATTATTTTTTATAAAATATTTATTATATTCCTATTAGTGCCATTAACTCTGAGAAGTCCTGGAGATAGCATAGTGTATGTGTTGAGGGAGGTGGAGTGATCGATTAGCAGGACAAGGCATTTGTCTTTATGGAACTCATAGTCAAGGAAAGAGACAGCCATTAATAAAAAATCATGCAAATGAGGACAGTAGAAAGGAGGCCACAGCCTGGTGCCTAATCTTCAATCTGTTTTTCTACTCATGTAATAGTGCATGGATTGAGAGAAAATATCTAATTCTTTAGCTCACAATTCCTTCCTTTTTATGTAAATGGTGCATATCTGTGTTTCTGGTTTGTCCTCCCTAAGATACATGGTAGATGGTTTAGCCTTAAGATGTGAATTTATTTATGAATCTTAATATAAGAAATTCTGTATACACAATTCCCTATTTATTGTTTGTACACTCTGGGGAAATTCTATTGGAACCGGTTCATCTCTTTAGTTGAGTGGAATGAGACAAACCAAAAACTCATGTTAACAATTCATCATGAAGAAATTGATGCACAACCAAAAAGTCTCCAAGTCTGGAGATGAGCCTGGTTCTGATCCAAAGTATTCACCGTCAAACCACTATCCTTTCTCTTGCACACGTTTACCCTTCTCTCAACAGACTCACAGTTTTTGCTGAACTGGCAAAAGAGTTTAGTATCAAATATTTTACAAATATTTGTTGCGTTGCAATATAGACATAAACACAAGAATGCACATTAGTTCCTAAGATCCCTTATCAAGTCTTCATTAAATTCATGGGGTATCAATCAAATAAGGAATGTTGGAAATATTTACTATAATTATATATACATGTTTTCATATGTTTTATAAATGTCTCATAGAGGAGGAGGGGACCAGATCCCAGAAGTCTGAATGGCCCATGCGTAACCTTAGTTTAACCAATAAACAACAAATCAAATATTAATTTAATGATGAATTACCTGGTAAAAATATAAAATAATTTTGGAGGGAAGATATCTTTGGAAAACTTTACCAGCTTTGTTGATTCTCATGTGAACAAGAATTTAAGTAATTTATCTAAAGATTTTATTAAACAATATACTAAAAGTTATTCTTAGCTCTGTTATAGAAAATTTTAGGAGCATAAACACCATATTAAGTGAACTATGTCAGTAGTAAGTTCCATGTTTGGTAGTGATTAGAGTCTAGTGAGAAATGTAGTCAAGTAAACCACATTTGACTCAGAGACAATTGTAGAAATATTGGAGATATTGGAGAATCTGATAATAATTACAGACTTTCTTCCAAGAAAATGCATGTTATAATTATACCAATATTTAGTTATACAATTTCAGAGGTTTCCAGGACACTCAAACATTTATCCACAGACCACTTAAATGTTACTACAAAGCAAGAACATCTGGTTTACAGAGTCTTACTGATTTGTATTTATGGTGCCCAACTACAGGACAACAGCACAAAAAAATTTTCAGTGATATGTAAACATTTTTTGTAGGTATAGTTTTCTGTGGATAAAACACCCTTGCCATGGGCCAGCTGCCTTTGGTGCAAAGAAAGTTCTGGAGACTCACCACAGTTAGCTTAAAATTCAACAACACATTCTCTACTGTGTTTACAAAATCATCTGTTTTTATAAAGAACTGGTACAACAAGCATAAAAATTATTTTCACTTACCTTGTTCCCAAATCAGGACATATACTCAAAGAATTAATTATAAGGTAAGAAGAAAAGACAGTCAAATAGAATTGACTATTATAAAATAATGGTTTGTAGTAGAACAAAATACTTCAACATATTTCTGGAGTCATTTAAGGCTAAACCCAGAACTTTTTTGCAATTTATATCTCCACGTTTAAACATATTTGAGGTTGTCAATGTAGAGGCTGTTAATTTAAAAAATAACAAAGAACACTAAAATAACTTTTCAATTATGAATTCAAACCATCTACAAATTTAGTTAAAAAAAGAGAGGAGTTATTCTCTTTTTACCCAAATTAAAAAAAAAGTCTAATAAAAATGCACTTAGGTATAGACTTAGTCACTCTTGAAAATTAAGTTGAGGTTTCAACTAAAATACCACAGAATACCAAGTGCAAGCAAATGTTTCTTTTGAAAGGACTCTTATCAACTAACTAAAGTAGATTTATTTTATAGAATGAGAAATTGTGGCTCAAGTTCATAGAAGAGGAACCTGGGTCTATCGGGGAAGTGACATAGTTCTGTAGACAAAGCTATCCAGCTCTATGAATATTGCTATTTATACTAGCAAACAATTTAGTTTTTAATTTTATTCAAATTTAACTCTGTAGGCGTAGACCAAGTAAAAAAATAAATAAATAAATCAAAATATTCTTTATTTATTTAACACACTATCCATTCATCCATCATTAATTTATTCATCCATCTAATCAATTTAACAAGTATTTACTGAGTAAATTTCATATGGTGTGATCAAGGACTGGAAAGAAGATCTGTCTGGAGCAGTGAACCAGGGAGTTAGTGCTAAGACCTGAGGCAGAGATACAGGCAAGAATCCATCCAAAAGGCCTTGTTGGTGGAGAGCAGAGTTCAGATTTTCTTGCATATACAAGATCAACTTATTTAGAGTGTTTTAAATAAGAAAGTAATACAAACTAACATATTTTAAATCAATCCTCTCTTTTAATTTGGACTTTCTGCTCTAATAAAATTGCTTTACAACCTCTTTAAAATATACCTTGGATTTTCATTTCTCTGTGCTCACACCTTCTTTCCATTTGGAAATCTTGATTTTTTTTTTTTATAACAACTATTTAATGGTACAAAAGTTGGAGGATATAAACTACATAAGCTTTGAAAATAATTTAGGGAAAATGTATTTAGAGACACGCCAAAGTCGGAAGATTTTAAGACCACTCCCCGACCAGACAGCTGTGAAAATGCTTAGTCCATTTTATATGGCTGATTCTAAGGGTCTGTTGAATCGTGGTTACCCCTTCAAACTGGCTACAAAGTTATGCTCCTTTATTCTCTACATATTATCTTACTCACACTTCTCTCATGGTCGCAGTATTATCTTTCTTTGTCCTGCTGCTCCTTCATATTTCTTATTACTAAGGTCAGCAAATGTTTCAAGTGACTAAATTTATCAAAGAACTTCTTTATACTAAACATGAAGGGTATTGTAAGGGATACAAAGGAAAGTCTCAGGGAAGAAAGAGGAAGGAAAGAAAAAAGTCATCAAATGTAATTTGGGCAAAGGAGGCAATATGAAGAAAATAAAGTGAAAATATTATTTACTGTGTGGCTACCATTGCCAGCAACTTTATGAAGCTGACATGCATTTGGTGAAGACCAAGTGTGTGGTGCAGCTATTAGCAGCAAACATTATCATATGATTACTAAGCACCAGGCGATAGGCTAAGCAGTGTGCATATACTTATCTCATGTAATTCTTCTACCAGCTCTATGTCAAATTGATGAGTACTACCATTATCCTATATTACAGAAGAGGAAACTTGAAGGTATCTGGTTCCAGAGGTTAGATAATTCACCCAGACTCTTCTCAAACTTCTATAAGAATTATCTGGAGAACTTGTTAAAAATATAAAAGCATGAATCCTATTTAATCAGTAGATTAGTAGATTCCGAGGTGAGGTCGAAGAACACATATTTGACAAACTCATAAACAACCGTCACTACCACCAGCACCACCATCACTAAACCATTACCTGAACCTAAATGCAATGATTCTGATATTGATAGTCCTTCAACTATATTTGAAAACCCTATATTATGACACACTATATTCCCTAGAACACTGTTAACTACATTTTATGTGTACACACTCATCTGGAGATATTGATAAAATGTATTTTGTGATCCATTAGGTCTATGCTGGGCCCTATGATCTGATTTCTAACAAGTTCAAAGGTGATGTCAATTGGGACAATCCAAGAATCACATTTTGAATAGTTGGAATCTAGTACAGCACCAGAAATTTTAACATTAAGATATAAGAAATGTAATTATTTTTATAAAGAATTTATAATCTAGAGAAACAGATAGAGATAAAGCTTTATGAACATGAAGCATATGACAGCTGAAGTCATGGAAGTTTTATCAGAAAGAGACTCTTGAGCTGAGATTAAAGGAAAAGATCTCAGTTGCATACTCTTCAAGAATTTACTATTAATACAATAAATGAGACTAATACAAAAACAAATAAGCAAGTAATGTAAAGCAAGTATTTCTACAGCTAGTACAAACGAATCCTGTAGATCTTCAAGAAAATAGAAATTACTTCTGTCTTCCCTACAATATCCCATAAACTTACTAATGGTTTTATATCTGCTTACCAAAATGTCTTCCCCGGTGGACGGAGTTCCTGAGGAGCAGAAACCATCATAGCCATTGTCATCAATACTGAGCTCTTTGCCTCATATAATAACACACAGTTCATAAGTGTTTGTTGAATGATCACTGCAGACTTCAAGATGAAGGTAAACATTCCATGAAATGTTATTATAAACATTCCAAAAATAAAGGGGATTAAGGAACAATATTCCATGGAGAAATGATGTAAGATGCCATTACTACTTTAGTTCTATTATCTCTCAATTTGAGGACGTGTCAGTCTCACAGAATGAGACCAGATTCTTTGTGTTGAGCCTCAGTAATACAAGTATATATCAAAGAAGACAGGTCCAAACTATTTAATGACAGATCCTAGAAGATAATCATGCCTGTAGTTTATCTGTAGTCCTTGTTTCTTACAACAATTATATAAGAGCACAGTTATTTAGATTGTCCCACTCTTAAGACTGCCAGTTCTATGAGAATCAGAAACATTTGTGAAGAAAATTAACTTATCCAGAAAATCTCAATAAGGCTCAATTCCATTATTTTATTCATTTGAGAATCAAGAGATAAATTAGGAATGGTTAGTCCTGATTGCAAACAGCTTTGGAAAGCAAGGAAATCAACAACAAGTGATATGGTGACTTCTCCTCTAAGGGCATGACCCAAGACTTATCTTCTTAGCTCACATTCAACTTATCAATGTGGTATCAATCTAACTGAGGTTATCTAAGAAGCACAGAGCTATATATTTTGCAGCAATCAGCATATGAGAGATCAAGTTAAGATATTAAAGTGAGTAAAATTATAAAGAAAAAGGATAAAGAATGACATGGAAACCTGGAAGACATCAACAATTAAGAATAGATTGAAATAGTCAGTTGAGGATGCTAAGAAGAAACTAACATGAGAAATGGTAGTAGTTTTCCAAAAGTGGTTATCAGTGTTAGTTCTGTACAGGTAGAAAGGATAAATTTTGAGAAAAGGTAATTATATGTTGTAATCAGAGCAGTTCTGTTAACCACTGAGATCGATTTCACCAAAAGTGTCAATTCAGACTTCTGAACTTTGAGGAATGACTAAGGGGCTAAGATGGGCTTCAATGATAGTGAATTTAATCTTTTTTAAGAGGTGGTGGTTAATAGGAGAAAAGCAAACTTGTAAACAAATATAGGACAAGAAATTTTATTTACTTTGTGTGATTTTGTGTTATGAGAGTCAATTCTGATCAAAATCTGAAGAAATCAATATGTAACTGTTAAATAAAGAGATTGTATAACAGGGCAGAGCCACAAAAGAGAGGGAGTAAATAAAAATACCATTTCTTAGAAATAATAGAAGTAAGAACTGGTAAAGGTATGTTTGGTGTGGCAGATACTGGAAAAAATTTAAGCAAGCCCATTTTATTCCACCAAAATCAAAAGATCATTTTTGACAGTGGAGGTTCAAGAATGGCTTGAAGAGCTTAAGAAAAATGGTAATGGTTACTGTCAGAAACAGGAAAAGAAATTGAATGGGGATAAAGTTGTCAAGCAAAAGTGTTTTTTAAATGGCCAAAAAACAGAGATGAGCAGATGTAAATTATTTTATAGGGTTAGAAGAGAAAGCTTATCAGACTTATGGTTGAAATTATATAGATCCAAAAGGCAGATAACTCTTAAATATGAGAATGTCGAAGAATCTTAAAAGCCATGTTTTCTTATTTCCCAAACACCCTCAATTGCAAGACATATAATCAATTAAATGACAACTTTAAGGGATGAAAGAAATTTTAGTTGTGTCTGGCAAAATTTTTTTCTAATCAAAGACTCACCCAGGCTCTAGAAATATTAAAATATATTTGAGAAAATGCATTCATCTTCTTAAGGAAACAGGTCTTCTGTTTCAGTCTATACTCTCAGCAGATCCATAACATTCAGAGTAAGATCTTAAATTTATTCTGGTATATAAATTCTTGCTGATCTAATTTTTCATTCCAATGAGATAAGGTTTTATTGGTAACCAACAATACATAGAATGAAAAAAAAAAAAGTTGTAACTTCTCCTAATTTAACATGACAAATAAATGTTTCTAAAGAGTTTATTTTAATCTTCAGTAACTTTGAGATTTATGATCAGATAGTTATGGCATTAAAAAAAAGTTGACTTTTTACAATATATAGGGAAAGGCTTAACTAAGCAATACTCTAAATGTAGTTGCAAGAAAAACATTTTACCTGAGTGGACAAAAATGATTTTAAAGTACTTAGAAGCAATAATAAATATGAAAACACATTATGTTCTAATTACAGATCTATGGCATCTACTCTTAAGACTGTCCCTAAGGGCTCACTACTCAGTGATAACTTTGGTGTCCTAAATTGAGATACTACAACAAAGACTTATGTAAAAGTAAAAAAAAATTTTTTTTCTTAGTTTTCTGTAATTGAGTCTATTCTTTATTTCAGAGGCTCTTCCCCTGGGTTATTCTGTATTAATAAGATGAGTTCTGCCTGACAGCCTAGTGCCCTGAACAGCCCTCTGCCCAGCCCCTCTCTCAGCTCTTCATTCTACCATTCTATACAAAGGCTATTATGTCTGCCCAATAAATCTGGTATAGTCTTGTGATCTTATACCTAGACTCTGTCACAGGCTTCTTTTTGGAATATGCCTCATTTGTACTCCCTGCCTCAAATTTCATTTTCAGATTTTTCTCCTCAAATCTTTCAGATCACAATGGATGTTACAGTCTGGGTCCTAAAGTTAGTTTGTGGATCTGTCCAGCCTTCACAGGCTTACTTTGAGGCTTACTTTGACTCATCTACATGAGAACAAACACAGTGACTGATATGTAAGAGGAACTCAATTCATAATTAATTGACAAATAAATCTAGTCCACAGCCTACCAAGTAGGTTATCTGCTTGTCCAGGGAAGAAATTCAGATAAATTTCTCCTTTTCTAAACCACCTTGCCCCTGTTACAAAATCAATGTTGACTTCTGTATCTGCAATTAGATTAGCACTATTTCTGGCCCACTTAGTTTCCAATAACTTCAGAACAGATCTTAGGTTTTTGAGGTGTGATGTTGATTAACAAAATGGCTGAATGTCACTTCCAAAGGACAAAGATATCAGAATCCCTGAAAGATCAGAACAGTTGGTTAGTCCTCTTGCTTGTGTGACCTAAAAGATAACTTTGTAGGATATAAACCCTGTCTGCTTTTAGCTATTTGTATTCTGAATCACCAATTTAAGCCATAATTTAAGACTTCTTCAAAACTTCTCCAACAAAGGTTTCTTGAATTTTTTCAAACAATTTAAGGCAGAATGTTAGTATCTTCAATCAACTTTAAATAAAAGAGAGAAAGTCATGAAATTCAGTGCTAAGAAACTGATAAGTGCTGTGCTTCAAAGAAAATATATCTTTTCTGATGAGTCTGACAAGAAGTACCACGATAAGAATCTGTTCCTGAAAAAATGGTTAGTGAAAGAGAGTT
The DNA here is from genome assembly GCF_000325575.1 of Pteropus alecto. Taxonomy (NCBI): domain Eukaryota; kingdom Metazoa; phylum Chordata; class Mammalia; order Chiroptera; family Pteropodidae; genus Pteropus; species Pteropus alecto. The sequence goes on along the minus strand of NW_006443138.1, from coordinate 17,151,127 downwards.
CAACTGTATTTCTTCCCCCCAAAGGATGTCATCTCCATCAGGAGCCTAAAAATGTGAGCTCTTCATGGAGAATACCTTTTTAAAGAGCACAACAATCAGAGTAAATGTCATCTTCATTAATCATCCTCTCATACAACAGAGTCAACTATAAAAATTGTATTATATCTAATTTCCTGAGGAGATGAGAGGTAATGTGGAGCTTTAGCAACTATCAGACCTAAATGTTATCTAAGGCAAGGCCCTTTCCTCATGTGCCTCAGACTGTTACAGCTCCTACAACTTTCTTTTTTTCCCTATCTTCCCCTCTCCCTCTCCCCAACCACACTATATGGAAGACCAAAAGCAAGGAGAAAACTGACAACTGCCCTAAGTGAAAAGGCCATTTTAGAGAGGAAGAGCTGTCTCAATATCTTGTTTTACGAGATAGGACTTTTCAATCTACCAGAAGTGCTATAAATATCAATTTAAAAGCAATCTATGACAAATGATAACTTGTATGTTCTCTTCTGATTTTCACAAAAAGGAAATATTCTAGTGCAACCCACTAAAGTTACACAGAACTTAGAAATGGCTCTTTATCCTTTGACGGTATTTTTATGGACTAAAATACAAGTTTTATTTAAACGATTTTTCAGTCTCTTTTTAATTAGCATCAGAACTGTTATCCATACATTACTGGCTTTTAAGTGAAATGCCCAGTTACGAGTCATTTACTTAATATAAAATCAATTAAAAATATTAGAATGGAACAGAATAACAGATCGAAAACTGAACAAAATAAAGATGTGATTTACTGCCAGAAGGATCACACACATGCACACGCACATACGCACACATGCACCTCCAAGAACACCAACGACAAAAATCCTTATTATAGAGCAATCTATAAAACTCTGTAACAGATTCAATAAAATGAGTATAGACATAAAAATATATTTTTGTTTTGAAACTTTTTCTGTGAAAGACCAGATAGTAAATATTTTAGGTTTTGTGGGCAGTGTGTTCTTAGTCAACTAGTCAATTCTCCACTGTAGTGTGAAAGTAGCCATAGACATAAGCTTCCAAATGGTGTGACTATGTTCTAAAAGTTTTATTCACAAAAAAAAGGAAGCAGGCCACATTTAACCTGGGAACCACAGTTTGTCTTGCAAGTAGTATACACTTCTTAAAATTTGAATGAAGAAATTGGTACGTAGATAGAACTTCTGAACACATACATACAAATACATCTATTTCGACAGGAAGAAATTATTTCATGTGGCATAATTAATAGAATCTGACTTTTAGAACTGGAAGTGACCTTAGAAATATCTAAATATCAACTCATCAATTTTACAGATGAAGAAACTGAAGCCAAGAGTATTCAAATGGTAGGTACTGTTACATACTTTTTTTTTTTTTAAGAAAGAACATATTCCAAGATCCTAAATAAACAATTTTAAAAATGCCAAAGTAAGATCTCTCTAGATACAGTGATAAGGAACAAGAGAAACATTATTGTCATGGGATTTCATTGTTTGTGATAAAGACAAGCAATGATTTAATGTTTCTCTGTTTTATTTTTATTTCTCTACCACAATTTGCCATAAACTATATTACTTAGAGAAACAATTTTTTCTAACAAAAATAAACTGAGTTTCCATCTATTATCATTGTGAGAAAAATTGTCAAGCACTGCAAACAGGCAAAGAGGTTCAATCTCATCTGAGTGAGGTAGGATCTACTAATGTTTATCACCCATTTTTCCCATTGCATGACTTCTCTGGTTATCAGACACATAAATCATTTAATCTAACATGTTTGTCCTGCTTTTTCTCTAAAGGGGGCTGCATATAGAAAGATTATACAGATATATCTACACATATCAATGGAAAGGAAAGTGTTTATATTTCTATTAAATGTCTATTAAAGAAAGTGGAAAACCTCAGTATAGATGAAATATTGGGAGAATTTTAAGAATAAATGCACACAAAAACAATGCTATCTTGTCGTTGCATTGGTGTTGTATACTTTAGGGAAAAAAAAACAGAGGAAAATCTAAGGAATGGTTACTAGGGGTGGAATAAAGCATAGTTCAGTGTTGCTAACAACCAATCAATCGACTGGCTCTTCTCCCAAATAACTTTTTATTTCTCAGTTTCTTCTTTAAAATGTTCCATATAAGAATGTTCATAGGTCATAGAAAGACAGACCAATAAATTAACTAGGAGAAAGTAAATACTAAATGAAAAACGAAAATCACAAAGCTTAAAAATATGTGTTTATCTGAAAGAGCAGTAACCCTAATGATAAAGCATCTCGACTGAGTAGAAATAACAGTGGTTTGCAATAAAGGTGAACAACTTTGAGTCTACCATTTATTCTTCCTGTTCTTTAATTTTCTAATTCCTGAAGTGCGGATTGGACTAGATGTTCTGTAGGTTCCCTACAGGTCTGTAATTTTAAATATTTGCTTAAACACTTTTCATTTTCTAAATCATTATCCAATTAAATTAAAAATTATCATAGTACTATGGTATCGTGGGATGAGGAGACATGAAGTCATTGACCATTTTACATTTCTTTTTACAAGAAAATAACTTTTAACCAGAATAAAAATTTAACAAGAACTTTCATATATCACAAAATGAATAACAACTCAACATAATATTTAAAAGGCTTTGAATAAATTAATCATGTTTAGGGAACTTCCTAAGCCAATGGATAATGCTTCTTTTAGTAAGGTAACACATTTTTCTGATAATGTTGCCAGACAACAAGGATTGCATAATAATAGAATGAAAACCTGTTAGTTCATTCAGGTATTAAACTGTAATTATAGATTAGAATTCTGTATAGCCCTCAAAATTTTAATCGATTGAGTTAGGTAAATTCTTTTTCTATAGAAAAGTTACTGCCTATGTGCTTATCTACTCTTGGGTTGACAACTCTGAAAACCAACATATATCTTTAAAAGTTTTAACTGAAGCCAAATTAGTACAAATTTCTAATCTTCATCAATATCAATAAAATTCAAAACTGTTAACTGATTCTACTCTCTTGTAAATTACTATTTCTAGGTTTCTTTTCACAATTTTATTTAATCAAGGGCAGAGTTTTTATTCCGTTTGTTGTTGGTTTGCTCATTCAGCTGACATATATTGAGCATAAACTATGTGCCAAGTACATATGGTTTTCTGATCTCTACCACAACTTTCAGAAAACTACCTGGGGTAAAATAGCTCTTGGTTCAACTAGAGCAAGACATTTAGTAACCTAATGTTCTTATTGTTGTTTTATCTTTTCTTGTGATAATTTTTCTTCTTTTCCCATTAGCTATACCTTTGCTTAATGCTGACTTCAACCCATTAATTTCTTTAAAACATAGATGGAAAACTATACCTCCATAAAGTGGTGAACTTAAATGTCTCATAGCGCCAAGGACTCTGTTCCCAGATATATGGTCCTTGATCTCCCTGTTTCTGGCCTTTGAACCAAGCCTCTTAGTTTCCTAATCCAAAATCCTTGAATCTCAGTACTAGAATCTGTAATTAGGAATCTATAGGTACTTATCCCCTAAGACTTCATAGATAAGAGTTCCACAGAAGAGAGTATGCAACGGCAGAGAGGCAAATGTTATAAAGAAACAAAGATGATGGTAAAAAAAGTTGTCAAGCACTATGCTGAGCTCTTCATATATAGTGTTTTATGTAATCTGACAACTGCCTTGTGGAGAAGGTATGATCACCCCATTTTATAAATGGGAAAACTGAGCTTTAGAGCAAGCTCAGAATTAGCTAGGCTTAATACAATTTAGTCTGACACTGAATCCTCTGCTTTTTCAGAATATCCCACAAACACAAATAGACCATGAGAAGGGGGTGGGGTGGGGAAAGCAAATCCAAATAAATGCACATTTATGCTCCTCCTCCAATCTATATCCAATGAGAGCAGTAACTGAGTCATTTTTGTTTATACAGCATCTAGCTGGGGACACTAGCCATTTCCTATACATTGTTAAATAAATAGTAGTTTATAGGCATAGTCTTCTTTGCCACCTTTATATGATGCCTTTTATGTTTATCATGGATAAAAATTAGCTAAAATGAGCATAAAAGTAGATATGTATATGTAGGATTGTACATTGATCACAATAAGAAATATCGAATATTATAAAGGTAGATAAAAATATGAGCTTAAATATTTTAAAATTAATATTAATTGGTCTTAGCTTCCAAAATGACAGTGAATTATGCATAAATATACAAAGCAGCAAAAAGAACAAAGAGTTACTGCTAATTATCTCAAAAGATTTTATTTTGATTATATTCACCAAAATCATGTACCATTTGGATTTATCATTTTGATGATCTTCCTGCTTTAGAAAGGAACACAGCTGTTAGAAAAAGGATGCTTATGATTCTCATTCTCTTCAAAAATGAATATTCTCTTATCTTGCTGTAATGGGGCAAAGACTATATTTAAAATTAGAAATATTCACTTACTGAAGTTAAGGGTGATTTTCCCTTTCCACTGGGACTCAAAATTTTATTTTTAGCACTGAATAGAATATGTTCAAAGTCCTAATCTAAGTAATGTGTGGACTAATATTGGTTTCTAAGGATAAACAGGAACTGAACAATGGATAATAGGCAGTTGGTCTCTTAAATCTGAAAAAAAAAAAAAAATGCCACCACAAAGTTGAATTATATGTATGAGTTCATCGCCAAAAATGAATGGGCTTAGGAGAAAGGGCATATAACAAGTAGAAATATTGGCTAGTTCTCTGGTATTCTTCTGATCTCCTTGTTTTGATCATATGAACTTTGTAATGGATTCTGTGAAATATATTAAAAAGAAAAAACAAAAACCATGAGATTTGGAGGCAATCAAACCTGGTCAATACAGGTTCCACTGCTTAATACTATTTGACCTGAGGAAAGTAATTCCTCCAAAATTCGACTTCTTCATTTCTAGATTAGAGATAGTAGTTTATAAGTTGTTAGAAAAATGTGAAATAATCATTGTTAATGTCAAGCATTTGCACAGAGCAGATGCTCCTTAATTGATCAAAGCTGCTGCTATTCTTGTTGGTGTTAGCAATAATAATAGTGGTGGCAGTAAAAACAAATAGTGGTAACATTAGTAGTAAACTACTTACCTAGTAACATAATACTCTATCCCTTTACTACACAAAAAGAGACTTTAGTGGAGCTAAACCATCCATGTTCTTCTCTTCTTCCTCATTCCTCTATATGAAAATTATAGCATCAGAGACTCGAGTTCTTTCTTCTTAGACAATAACCAGGTTCCCTCAATCCAACTCAAAAACTAGTAACTTAATCACATAGTCAGAGACCACCTCTGGTTACTCTGTCCCAGGCAATGTAATGCTTAAGCCAGATCTTCCATTAGTGATAGATGGGCTGCTTCATGTTCAAACCCAGATGAGACCACACTCCCCAGGGAATAACTTTTCAGTTTAAAACGATATTATGAAAAAAAATTTTAATGCAATTTTATTTCATCGTTTTTCTTAGACCAAGCCTTAATATTTAAATCTACAAAAAATTGACCAAAAATAAAAAATAAAATTGGGCATTGATGACCACTTTAAGTCTACCCAGTCACTGTTCTAGCAGCTGAAGATTTGCAAATTTGTAAACAATATCTATATCATATAATGAAGCCGTGTAAGAGGAAAAAATTAACCCCCACATTCAGAAAGTGACAAAAAGAAAACTCCCAATATACATTACTGTAAAGGGAATTTTTTAACAGCACATCAGGTAATTTAAGTTTTGTTCCTAACAAGACAGAAAAGGTTGTAAATTCTTATTCATTCTCTGCCTTTGCAGAACTGTGAAAGGCAGCACTTCTCACTGAATTAAAAACAGTTGGAATTGATGAATTCATAGTCTCCTTTTTCTTTATAATCACTTCTTTCTTTTTGAATTAAATGATCAGTTTAGAGGATGTCAAAGATGTATTTCCCTTACTTTTCTGTGTGTTGTCTTACTTTAAATGTATGTCACTTGATGCTGTGCAGAATGCATTCCTGTTTAGAGACCAGAAAGATGACAGCCCTGCCTTGCCATACTTCTTACACCCAATGTTAGCTTTCTGTGAAAAAAGAGGGATGGTTCTATCCTGCAAAGTCTTCTATTCTTCCTTGTTGACCCATTATTTAATTCTACATTTTACTTCCCTCACTGTGTGATTCCTTTAGGTAATTGTTTCTCATATCAGGACCCCAGAGTTCTCTGTATCAAATCTTAAATAGGGCTAATTTTTCTCCCTAAGGGACATTTGGCAATGTCTAGAGTTATTTTTGATTGTCAGCACTAGACAACTGCTATTATCATCTAGTGGGATAGAGGTCAGGGATGCTGTTTAATGCCCTAAATGCACAGGACAGCCCCCCACAACAAAGAATTATCTAACCACAAATGTCAATAGTGCAACTACTGAGAATCCCTGCAAAAATGAAGCAATGTTTTAATCTATTTTCAATAACTTTTAAAAGCTTAATAAGATATGTGTTTATCTGAGATCACAATGCACAAGCTAACTAGAATTTAAATTTTCTTTGTTTTCTGTTGAATTCTTAATAAAATGGTGTTGTGTGCCTTCTTATTTCACACTCATGAAAATCTCTGATTGGCAATGTCTTTTATTATAATATTTAATGAGAAATGGATTATTTATTAATAAATGTAATTAAGCCAGCAATATTTTTCAAAATATAAGGTCAATGGAGTAATGGACACATGAAAGTAGTACTCATTTCTGATGAATTTGATAACCACTGATGCAGGTCTTAGTTATCACAAAAGAATATTTAATCTTACATAAATGAACATCTTTTTTCTAAAAAAATTAATTCCCAAATTTATTCATTTATTCTATCTTGATTTTCATGATAGTTATATATATTAATTTGTAACCTGTAGTTTTAGTTTGAATATTCATCTCTCTGCTCACTTTTTACTGAATGTATGGGTCTATTTATGTGAGTCTGAAACTTGAAAGCATTTTCTCAGTTCTACATAAGAAAATCATTTTCTCGACCCAACTATACTGCTCTCCTACATTTCTTTCTTTTTCATAATTTTTTCAAGTGGAATGCCTTTTTACTTTCTTTTGATTAGCTCTCTCCTCCATCTTCCTATGGTTTATTATTCCTGATCTACAAGAAGCACTGTGACCTAGGTCAATGACAATCTTTCTCAGACTGTTTATAAAGTTTCTTTCCATCCCCATTTGCCCTGATATATCAGTCAGGCAGAAAATCAGTAGAAATAGTAAGGACAGTTGGTGACCCATTTTTAACTCTCACATGTGTCAAGAAGCATTATGCTATTTCTAAATTAGATCTGTGTTTTACTTCTTCCTCCCTTGGAGCCTGGCCTCATCCTACTCCTGCTGAGATGTTGCTAAATCTCTTTATTTTGTGTTTTATATTTTTTTAAAATCCTGAAATACATATTTTTTTTGGTCATCCTATTCTCTAGACTATATAAGCTTCTGCTACCTTGTAGAAGAGTAGAGTGACTTCTTCAGCCTCCAAAAAGAATGAAACTTGAGAGGCTCTATGTCCAGTTTTGGTAACTGCAAAATCAACATAAAAGTATCCTTTTAAAAAGATGACAAAATCACATTATGGCCCCTATCAATATTGTAGTTCCCCAAATTTAAAGACCATAGGTTATAAATTTTCATTAAATCATTTGATAAATTGTGGCTGAATGCAATATTCTAGGACCCAGGCCAAGTGCTCATCAAATAAATATGATTTTCTGTCAAGGGCCTCATAGTCTGTTAGAGCAAACCTATAGATAAGCAAATGATTGCCAATACAATGTGACATATGGTATACTAGATATATACACAGATTATAGAAATAAACACAGAATAATAAAAGCATATAGGAACAGTGACCAATCCTATAGGAGTAGGGGAGGGGAAAATAGAGAAAAAGTTAAACTAAAGTTGGGTCTTAAAAAGGAAGTAGTAGTTTATCAAACAAAGGGAGAGGGCATTCTATTTAAACTTTCTTATTTCAAAAATAAGGATACGTTATAACCAGAACTCTTTTCTTTGTGAACAAAAAAGACTATGTTCAACACATCAAGTATTTAAAATTTTCTATAATACTAGACTATTCCCTCAATCTCTGTGTAAGATACATTGTATGCCTTAAGTAAAAACTACCAGTTCTCTGATCTCTTTTTCATTCAGTGCTTTATATTCTTCCTCATTTCTTCTCTTTTAAATTTTAGTTTATTGATATCACATTGGTTGATAAAATCATACAGGTTTCAAATGTACAGTTCTATAATACATCATCTGTATGTTATACTGTGTGTTCACCATCCAAAGTCAAATCTCCTTTCATCACCATATTTTTGACCCCATTTACCCTTTTCCTCTGGTAACCACCATACTGTTGTCTGTATCTATGAGTTTTTGTCCTGTTTTTGTTGTTGTTGTTGTTATTTGCTTGTTGCTGCTTTCAGTTTTATATCCCACATATGAGTGAAATCATATGGTTTTTTACTTTTTCCATCTGATTTATTTCTTTTAGCTAAATATTCTCAAGATCCATCCATGTTGTCACAAATGGCAGTCTTCTCTATCCATTTCTTCAACTGCTTATTTTTTCTAGACCTTTTCTTGACTACTATGCTTCAAATATCCAGAGACATCTTTCTTCAGTTCTAACCATATAACCAATATCTCAGTGCAAAATGCCTGATTGGGTACAACTTGATCTCCAGGGCACTTTTAACCAGTTGTCAGAGGAAATAAATTTAGTTTGGAGAGATTTATTCTATGGGTATTAATTCTACTTTCCTTTTACATAACTAGCAGGTTCACAGAGAGGACCCAATTATCCAGTTTGATATTTTGTCTTTGCCTCAACATACAATTTAGGTAACTTTCAGAGAGAAGGAAGGTACATAAGTCCTAGCTAAGGCAAATTTTCACTCAGAAATAAGACTTTATGGGAATATTCCAGGTTAAACTTAGCTTTTATTCTACATATATATTCAAAGGTGACTTGATATTCCTTTGAAATTGTCCAGCTAGTCCTTTTGTAGAGTCTCTGTGTGGCTTAAGCAAATGGTTAGCTCTAATCGTTTCTCACCTTGAGGAAAACATTTACTGTGGAAGAATTAACTTAACTAGATCAACAAAGCAGTTACTTCTTTGGGGAAAAAATGTCTATTTGTATCTTTTGCCCATTTGAAAAATTTTTTTTATTGTTTAGTAGTAAAAGTTCTTCATATGTTCCAGATACTAGATGCTTATCAGATATATGATTTCAAAATATTTTCTCCCACTCTGTTGGTTGTCTTTTCACTTTCTTGATGGTGTCCTTGAAAGTACAAAAGTTTTTAATTGTTAGACAATCCAATTTATCTATTTTTTCTTTAATTGCTTATGCTTTAGCTGTTATTATTTTTCAAAACCATTGCCTAATCCAAGATCACAAAGGTTTAGACCTATGTTTTTTTCAAAGAGTTTTATAGTTTTAGCATTTAGATTTAAATCTTTGATCTGTTTTGAATTTGTGTATATTGTACAAGGTAGAAATTTACCATCTGGAATATTAATGTAATGATATAGTTGAAACAGATACCCAAATTATATCTATACCATCACATTTAAGATCTCTTCTAATTAAAGGTTTAACATAATGTCTTTCAATTTTATATAATGCAAATTTTTTAGTTTTAAAATTTAATTTAAAAAAATTATGCTAAATGACAGTCAGCAAGATGTGTACATAGTAGAGCTATACTGGGAGTGTCATGTCATTAGCATTTCATCCAATTTGAGCTAATCACCTTTCAGATCATATAATCTTGAGCAGTTTACAGAACATTCACAGAAGAGAGTGAGAATAGCTCCAAAATAATCAAAATCAAAGAAAGCAATCTCTTAAGTAAGAAACAAGTAGACCTGGCTATTTTGCTGGCTACAATATGTAAAGTACATCATAAATATCAATGAAACTTGAACTTTGAACAATTACACATGTCAAAAATTTTATTTTTTGTAAATAGTAATTAAATCCCAATTTAGGAAAATAGTATCCTACACAAATCAAAGCAAACAATGCATCAGCAAAATTTAAATAACTCTCAAAGAGAACTCTAGACTAAACCAAGATAGAAATTATCACCTTTAGTTATATCTAGATAGGTACCTACTTTGAGCAAAGTCTCATTAGACAATTACAGTCTTGATTCCAGTTTTAAGATTAGGAAAACCAGCACCACAAAAGATAGTTATCTCTAAAGAGGGCAGAAGGTACCCACCTGTGTAGGAAAAATGATCTATTAGGATAACAAAAAAAAATTTAGAATCTCTCCTTTTTTTTAACTAAAAGAATGAGAAAAAGCAATATTTACTGGCATTTAACTATTAATATAATTTCATCTTGATATCCTCATTCGGTCTATATAATACAGATAATTTCCTGTCCTGCGAAATTGCTATCCCAAAAAAAGAATGGAAGTTCCACAACACAGTTTGACATAGTGGTCTTATTCATTTGCTTTCAGCATAGAGTATCATATTTCAGTAGACAAGAATGTGATTTATTCATTACATTATCCAATTTTAACTAAACTAACCCTCATTAAATGGGCAAATAACTATAGAATATTTCTGTAAAAAAATTCTGGACTGCTGATACAGGGAGGAGATAAAAATTAACAATAGAGAATTACAGAACTAATTCTTCTTATCTCTACTACCAGCTCATCAGCCATGTTGAAAAATAATGATAATCTAATCAGATCTGACAAACAGTTGCCAAAAATGTTAAAAATATTTTGAAAGCTTTTGAAATGTGCATTTATGCATCATTTCCAATGAACGTTTTATAGAGTGTTTGTGACTTTACCAATGAGTGAGAAAGTAATTGGTTTCTACAAGAGCTTTGTGCTATGAAGAAAGCATTTTGAAGAAAAATTGGAAATCTCTCTTTACATGCAGTTACTACAAAAATTTGTGTATCAACATTTAAAAAGAAAAACACGTCTGTATGCTTTCATCCAAATGAAAGGTTTTATATATTTACATCATTTGTTCAAAATCTAGATTTTTTTTGCAAGAATAAATTATTGATTCCCAGGGGAGATGTGAATTTAAAAGGTGAATTACATCTACAAATCTTTGCATAATGGGTAAATGCAATTTAAAAGTGAATATCATTTTGTATTAACAAAAGCCAATGAAACAGTTTTCACTTTTTTACATTTTTAAAATTTTTTTTTAGCTTTATTAACATATAATTGGTGTATATCATTGTATAAGTTTAAGGTATACACCATAATAATTTAGTCCATGAGTATTTTGAGAAAATGAAATAATTACCACAATAAGTTTAGTTAACACCTTTATCACCTCACATAATTACCATTTTGTGTATGTATTTGACAACATTTAAAATCTACTCTTAACAACATTTAAGTATATAATACAGTAAAGGGGACTACAGTTCATGTACATTAGATCGCCAGAATTTATTCATCTTATTAACTGAAAGTCTGTACCCTATATTTCTTCCATTTAAGTCTATTGCTTTGTGATAGCCATTAAAATCAAGAATCAAAGTAAACTGAATTCAAAACCCAACTTTTAAATCACTTTGCCAAAAGGTATTTAAAACAAGATTTTCAAAAATAATAAAGCATATTGAAATATACTGCTTTCTCTGAAATTTTAATAATAATTTTGGGTAAAAGCAGAAAAGAATGTTTGCACTATTAAAAATAAATGAAATTATTTTAAAGTTATTACCCTTTACTATATTATTCTTTTAAATTTTTATTAAGAAAATTGCATATAGTACTTTAGTAATTTATTAACAACTTTAGATTTATTGAGAGTATTCTCAAAATTGCTCATTAGGGTGTGTCAGCGAAAATTCGGAGAATCACTGCCTCAGAGAATGTCTCACAGTATAGCTTTATTATATTACTCTCTGAATGTGCTTTATAGTGCCTAATTATCTTATATAATGGAAATAGCCCAGCACTGAGTGACCTAGATTCTAGTTCAATTTAAAAAGCTGTAAAACCCCAGGCAAGTCAACTTACATCTCTAGGACACTTTTGCGCATCTGTAAAATAACATGGTTGGACTGGATGGTCACTAATGACCTATTTAGCCCTAAAATTCTGGTTTCAGAATTACTCTTCCTATGAAACTACGAATTTACAGCAACATGTTATTTAATTATAATTAAGTAATTTATCTTAGAACAAGTGACTTCAACAACAAAAGACAATAATAAAGCAAAAACTAATTTTGAGAAAATGAATGAAAATTCATGTTAAATACCAGATCTCAAGAGTGAAAATGTGATTAATTATTTTACAGGCACTACTGCCTTCCAAATATCAGGCACAGTGATTTGCTTCTGAAGGAACACAAAAGTTAATATATGCTATCCCTAACATTCCAGAGCTCTCAATTACATTCTGCATACTTTGTAAATAAGTAACACCAGCATTGACTGAAAGATCACATCATTGCTTAATTCTCATTTTAGAATGAGAATTATGTAGTTATTTTTTTTTAAGTGGAATTACATCCTAATATGCAAAAGGGAAGAAATAAAACAACCTATTTAGATGACCCCAACTAAAATGTATTAGAGGGTATTCTTGTTTCTGGGTGAAAGGCAAAAGAAGTTTCATATATCATTTATCTAGGCTTTGTTCCAAAATATTTTATAACATATATGACCCTTCCTAAATCATACCTTGGGTACAAAGCATTAAGTGTGTTGTTCTTTTTGTTCCTTGATATTTGCAGTTTTGTACTGAAGATGATCAATAAGTAGACAGGACTACGAAAGTGTCACTCAGTCATAAAATTAGTCACAATGTGCCTAATTAATTACGGTTCATACTTATAAGCATATTTATATATATGATTAAAAGATATAGTTAATCTGTTATATAATAGTTTTTAAGAAAAAAAATAACTCCCTGATTCACTAGAATTACTTTGTTCACTCCAATTCAACAGATACTATCTAATGCCTGCTTTACAATGTGCATTGTTGTAAACTCTAAAGATTTATTAGTGAACAAGACAAAGCTTTTGTCCTCCAAGAGTTTTCATTCTAGAGAGAGAAACAAAGTTATTAAGCAAACAAATAATTCTTCGTAGTAATGAGTGCTCTAAGGAAAAAGATAGCAAGTTTTTAGTAGAGTGGCTATAATGTACTACAGCAAGGGTATTTTTAATAAGATGATAAAAGATAACTCTGATGAGGTGTTTAAAGTTTTAATGATGGAAGAGATTGGAGAAGTTTGGAATTTCAGTTTTGGAGTTCCATCTGATACAAAAATTTATGTTCTGACCACGTAATGAGTAGAGTATAGCTGACACGTTTTAGAATGGAAAAACAAACTCTGATCCTAAGACACCAGGTTGGGTCAGCAACAAGAATATTGAAGAGAATACACTGGCAAGTAGATTTGGCAAGTAGCCAAAGTTCTTTATGAATATGGAGGAGTAACTGAAGTTAGAAGAGAACAATTTTTAAGAAGTAGGAGCGATAGCTGGACTCCATTAGCCTGGAATAATTTTTAATGGGTTTTACAGAGATGGAGGAATAATCATCTTTTTACAATCATTCAAAAAATATTTAAAGAATACCTAATTGACCTAAAAATATAGTAAATCTAAAAAACATGAGCATGTAAGAGAATGAGCAGTATTTGATTGAAATGACTTCATAGATCTAATGGACAAAGGAAATTAAGACATGGAAGAAAAAGCATGTCAGGAGCATTCTGTGAAGAACTAAAACATGCATGGAACAATAAAAAGAGTTGACTAAAAGGTTAGCAATGGAAGAATGGATAGAGGGAAGTACAGAACAGAATGAGGAGTAAAATTCTTACGAGAATAGGTAATCCAAGTGATTTATATTTTATTTGTGTCATAAATGACAGGCATGTAAATAAGTAAAGCAATAGATATTAAAAGCATTTCAAATAACTGGAGACTAGCAAACACATATATATATAATATGTAATGTAATACACATAATATATAATGTAATACATATCAGGCATATATAGTGTTATGTATATCTTAGGATGTTTAAGAAGGCTTCATTCATTCATTCACTCATTATTTCAAGAACTATTTTTTGAGAATCTACTTACTAGTCAAAAGCATAATTCAAAATGTCTGTTAAATGTGAACACACAAAAACATTTGATAATCTCAAGTTTCAAGACAGTTGTGCTAAAACAGTGAAATATGCATTTGTGTTAAAATAATAAATAATTTAAATTATTTCCCATCTCTGATCTGGCTCCCTTTATTGATACCTAATTGATTCTGTAGTTGAAAATGATTAAAGGATGTGCATTTATGCACAGAAATATAGCTATATAACTTTTACTATATTCTTATGCTTAGAATCTTACACTTATGGTAACACAATCAGGATCGGCTTGAGAACTTGTACTGATAACCAGAACTTTATTTACATTCATTTTCCCTTTTTTTCCTCTGTCCTTTTATGAGTTCAGAAGAACAATTTCTAAGTTCCTAAACTGTATACAATTATAAATAATTATCCTAGAGTCCAGATTTGTCATCCTATGGCTAAAATTCTTTAACGTGGTACCTTCTATTTCCTGATTTTTTAGTTAGCAAAAGAATCTATTGTGCAGAAATTTCTATAAGTTTTCAAATCTTTTACCATCTCTACTTTTTACGTTAAACCACATGACATGCTAAACCTTTAAAGGTGAAAATCAGTTTGGAGCACTCTTAATTGAGAAAAATAAATTCGTACCATCAACCCACTTTCCTAAAAATGTTATGAAAATTATGAGATAAAATCTGACCTACACTAGTAAGAAAAGAAAAAAAAATACAGAAAACCAAACAACAGAAAAAAATAAAATTGATCATTTGGTCATTTCAGTCAAATAACTTACAGTTTCAGTAAAACTGGCTTATTGACTCAATTTTTCTGTAGTTTCTTTTTCTATTCACGCAACCAGAATATTTTAACAACTTGAATCTGTGTCTATGCTGAAATTGTCTATACAGTACTGGTGATTAATGTTACCACTGCTCCAAACAATACTTCTTATGGGGGGCAGGAGGGGGAGGAGAAGGGAGAAGAGAGAGAGAGAATGGGGAGGAGAGGGAAAGTGAAAGGGTATATTTACCACAACAAATGTTTGCCCTGCAGCATACTATTTAAGGTAAATAGCTTAAATGGTTTAGTGTAACAAAAGATAATTTATTTTTTCTTTCTCTTCTCAACTACTCAGTTTTTACTGAAAAAACTTCATAAGATTCTTCTTTCAATAAATATCTAAGTTATATATGAACTCAACACCATCATGGAGGTTATATAGGCTTTTGGGTCTTAAAGGAAATCTTACATGTTAAAAGAATTCACCACTAATTAAATCAACATTTATGCTACACTCAGGAACAAAGAGCAAAATGGAAGAAAGACATTTCCTGAGATCACTCCTTCCTCACAGAGCAGCTTCTACCACTCTGTTAGCAAATACATTATTCTTTTGTTAACTGCAGATAAATTCTTGATCTTCCTCCTTGCTTGTTTTTTCACCCTTTTATTCTATTTGGAGAGTTTGGTTTGTTTTTCCTGACAGCATTTGAGAATTCTAAGCTACCAAAGTGGTGCCAGCCCACACTGTGCACAGTAAGTGAAGAAGAAACAATCTGGCTCTTGTTTTAACACTTTGCAAATAGCAACTTGTTTCTCCTGCTTGATTCCTGCCCCTGGACATCCGACAGTGCAATAATCAATCCAAGGAATAAAAGACAGGCTTCTCATTCATCTTCCCCACATGTAAATTTGGCCATTTAAGATGGGTATTTACAATTCAAAGGCAAATTTTAGTTTTAATCATGCATCGGGATTCTTTTACACAGAAAGTAATGTCACTTTCCTCTACATTTTGTACTAAATTCTAATAAATCACTCTTGGAATTTATGCTAGCTGCAATAGCAAAGAACATTTTTTTTTTCTTAAAATGGGTCCAAATGACAAGACTCTTGATGAAACCAACCTACATTGCTAAACTTCAGAAAATAGTCAGAGGACAAGAACACCATTTTCATTGTTTTGTTAATGCTGGGGTGATGTGAAATCTAGTGTCGTCCCAGCGGCATGGGAGAGGAGGATAGTGGTGTTATGTGTTGTCCCTTGTTTCTTCCCTACTGAAGTAGCAAAGAATTACAGGTGGCAAGATTTAGAAAAAGTAAGATTGGAAGTACATTTTAGAAGGAGACAGGTGATGCTAAGGAAGGCTGCAGCCCTGTGGAATTTGGGAGGTGAAGAGATAAGATAGTACGCTCCAAGGGAGGAGTGGATTTTGAGCAAAGAGAGCTGTAACAGTGCAGAAATGGGAAGGGCTGTTTATACTTGGGCCATGATGGGAGGCCCTAGATGATCCCTATTTGAGGTCACCTTGACTGACAGTTGGCTGTTATATAACACTTGGTTACTCCTTATTGGCTTATAAACTTACTATAAGACACGCAGTGTTATGAAATAAATTGCATCCTCTGGCCTTAATTCATATGTTGAAGCCCTAACACTCGATATGGCTATATTAGGAGATGGAGCCCTTAAGGTTAAATGAAGTAATGAGTAGGGACCTGCTTCAATAGCATTGTCTTTATAAGAAGAAACACCAAAGTGGGTTCTTCATGCACATACCAAGAAAAGGCCATGTGGGATATAACTAGAAGGTGGGTGTCTACAAATCACGAGGAAAGTCCTCACCAAAAACCAAATCAGCCAGAAACTTGGTCTTGATCTTCTAGCTTCCACAACTGTGAGAAAATAAATTTTTGTTTTCTAAGCCATCCAGTTTGTGGTATTTTGTCAATGGCAGGCTGAGCAGACTAATATACACAGCTCTCAGAAGAAATTGGTTATTCTGGCTCTCTGGAAACCATCTCCAGCCTCCTCCTCTTAGCTCCTCTCCTTTAGATGACTTATCCCCTTAGACTAGCCTTACTATTCTTCAGTGAACTCATTAATTTACCAGGTTCCCTGAATACTTTAATTCATCTTGTGTATGTAATGAATGAGGTACAGGTTTTGATACTTCAAATTTGAATAACAAAAAGACACAAAGCTACAGAAAAATAGAAAAGGTGATAGAAACTACTCAAGTCACTGAATTCTCTCTTGCATTCACTCTCATTATTGTCTATTTTTCACTCTTAAGACTTTCAAACTTGATTCAATTGGTATTACTGGTATTAATATATTAAGCAGAGGTTCTTAACCAGGGATCAATGCTAAAATTCTAAGAACACCCAAACAATATATGTAAAATTTGACATATGTAGTAATTTCTCTGGTGAAAAAATTCTCAATGAGATATACTGCCAAGATTTCCCTTAAGATATAAAAACTTACCTACTCAAATTATAGGATGCGTTCTTCTTGTGTTTGATGTATGAATAACAGTTTCCTTTGCAACTTAACCTAATAAAGTAGTCCTACTAAAAAAGAAAAAAAAGAAAAAAGGCAACCATAAAATGTTTAGCTGATAAGGGCTTACCCTTCAAAAGAAAAGAAGAGTAACTATTATAGACTATTTCAAGTCATACCTTCTTGGATTGTTCTTGACCTCTCCAATTCAAGTGTTGTCATCCTTTCCTCAAATCCTCTACCTTCTTCTGTCTGTAATGTACAGCTGGTGCTTATACTCTATATAGTTAGGGTCAATTTTTCTTTCTTTGTCAGATATTCTTTCCACTTTGGAATTACTATAATTTATATGATGAAGCTTGGAAACCTTGTGAGAATTGTGAATAAAGTAAAAACATCTTCGAGAGAAAGCCTGCACAATGATCAGAGCAAAATTTCTTTTTTAATGAAAACACTAATACATGCTCTCTTTCATTTGGGCTTAAAGGTATTATTTATAAATCATAGTGTCTTATGCACCAATATTTATTGTCATGGAAAGAAATGAGTGAAACAGGGAATATTATCTGTCAAACCTAAAAGAGGAAAAAGTTTCAAAAATAGTAATATTTATAGAGCAATAATTATCTTCTATAACCAAATCGACTATGGTATTGGTGTACTTTTCATTAATTTGATAATTTGAGACTACAATAGGTAAGCACAAATCAAGCTCATAAAATCATCTTTTTTAGTAACTGTAAGAACAGTAACATATTTAAGGAAGCAATATTGAAAATCATTTTTAATTGTTAGGGAATATCAGCCTATTCATTTGAAGAGCTGAAAGACATGACTTGAGAAAAAGAGTTTGAAAGTTTTAGATTTTCCTTATATGGTACTGATTCAACTCTATAGCAAGCACATATAGTGAAGTTCCAGAAGTCACTTCATAAAATTAGAAAATTGTGGCTAAAGCAATTTTTCCATATTGAGATTTTTTTTAGAAATATTATAACAAAAGTACAAGACTTTATCAAGACACTGAATTAAAGCTTATTTAGACTTAAAATCTTAATGGAGTTCAATCAGATATTGCCTCTTAAGGTTTGCAAAATTTTTCAAAAGTAATTTTAATCCATTTTTTACAACAAATTTGTTTGACACTGAGAATGTATAGACCTGGTTAATACTCATTGAACTTTTAAAAAATTGACTATTCCATATTAATAATTTTTCTAAAGTAAATACAAAATAATTTTTACAAGTAATTAAATGTTGCATTTTTAGCAGTTTATGATCTATAACTAAGACAACAATAAATAATTTTGGACTGGATCATTCATCTTAAGACCTCTGTCAGTTTTATTGACAAGGAAGATTTACTTATTTTTACAAATAAGAAAGAGCTAATACCCTAACTATAAATCAATATTTGATGGCATTTATATTATCTAGTTTTAATTAGAATATGGGTTCTTATAAATTCATTTTGTTATCAATTTTTTTTCCCCCCACAGATTAAATGTCTCTATAAATTCTGGAAGGACATCAGGAAAGGAAAACAATGAGAAAGGCGATAAAAGAAAGGTCTAAAAGAAAGCTAGATAATAGCAGCCCCTTGGAAATTCAATTCAAAAAACTTGTCTGGGAATAACTTGGCTTTCTCATGTAAAATATAAAATTGAGAGACATGTACTACTAGAAAACAGGAGCAGCTATCTGGTACTGCTAATAATTCAGACATTTCGAAATGAGGAAAACACCCAGTTTCTTCTTTAACATGAGAAACCATAATGTAAGACTACCAGCAGGGATCAGAATAATCTCTGAAAAAGGCTGAAGTTGACTTCCACTTTAAGCACTATGTCAGACTAGTTGTCCTATGAAACCCTCCTGTTACAGAATATCTAAGAATAATGCACAAAATATGCTTAAAAAAAACAAAAAACAAAAAACCTTAAAATATTTATTGATGAGCTGGCAGAAAAATAAGGAAATTCTCAGAGGTGAGAACTGACAAAAAGTACAAATTCATAAAGGCCTAAAATTGACATTCCTGAGGGTTTGATTTTAACTGATCACAAGCCTGATTTAAGGGGGCATTTAAAAAAGCCTAGGTCTCCTGCAAGTTGAGAAGTCAGATGGAGACCTCCACATAATGCTGAACACCTGAAAGCCTTCCAAACTTGGTGGATGTGACAGAGATAATACTGGTTCAGCGTAATCCTGGGTGCAGAGGAAGACTACATTTCCCAGCCATGCTTGCAGTTTGGGACTGCATCACAGTATCTGGCCAGTAGGATATAGGTGGCAATGATGTACTCCACTTCTATACCTGGCTCTCTAGAGGTAATGTATTCCTCACAGTAAAGTTTAAAATGGGGGAGAACAGCCCACTCCACATCAGACATGGCATGAGAAAAATAAACTTTTATTTTTTTAAGTGAATGAAATTTGGGGCTTATTTTTACTACATTTAGTCTAATAATCTTGATTATTATAATAATTGACCAGAAAAAAAATTTGCTCTACACAGAGAAATTACAGAATACCTGCCCTCAATAGGATATGATGCTGGACTTAACACTCACAGATGTGCTAAAAAAAAAAAAAAAAAAAAAAGGCCAAAAAAAAAATTTATTTAAGAAGGGCCCCAAAATTTAAGGTACACTGTATATGAAATGCAAATTTCCCTCAGGAAATAAATTTAAATCTAGTATCAAATTTTTTCAAAGGTACAATTCCAGTATTATATTACAAATAAAAATCACAAAACACAGAACTAGGCAAGCTACCATGAGCAAGAAAGAAGAAGCAAAAAAACGCAGAAGCAGAAATGCAAAAGCTACAAATATTAAAATTATCACAGGGAACATATAAATGCTTATGTTAATAAAATACTATTTAAAAATCATAATTAAGCACTAACAGAGTTTATAAATTTACCATGCAGTTTTGGAAAGAACCAAATTAATTTCTAGAAAAAAAATAATTGAATGTAGAAATTCCAGATTAGACACTAATTAAATTCTAAAGAGAAAATAAATTGAAACATTAAAACAAACAAACAAACAAAACATTTAGAATCCAACACAGAAAAAATATGGAAAATATAAAGTTTAAGAAATTTATAAGATAGAGTCAGGTGTTCAAAAATGTTTATAAAAGTAGACAGTGGTAATTAGAAATAGAATCAAACAGAAATTCTAAAAATTTAAAATTGAATGGAATTAACAACAGACTAGATATAGTTAAACAGACAACTGTACAGACATACCTTGTTTTACTGTAATTCGCCTTATCGCACTTCACAAATGTTATGGTTTTTATAAACTGAAGGACAGACCCTCTACCAGCAAAAAGATTACTATTCACCTTATTGTGATACTCGCTTTATTATGGTGATCTGGAATGAAACCTGCAATATCTCTGAAGTATGCTTATAATCTGGTGGGAGGATCAGAATAAACTATCCCAAATGAAACGAGGAGAAAAGAAGATGCAAAATAGAGACAAGAGAATAAAAGATTTAAAAGATATAGTGAGATAATATAACAAAATTTCATTGGATTTTTAGGAGAGGTAGAGAGAAAGAGGGGGAAGAAATATTCAGATATAATAACAAATTTCCAGAATTGATAAAAGAATTCTATTCTAGACTTAGAAAGTTGAATACATCTGAAGTACAATAAATAAATAAAAAATCTACAGTCATACCATCCAGAGAAACTGAAGAACACCAAAAGTAGAAAGAAACTATTAAAAGTCCAACAGAGAGGAAAGAACACCTACAAAGCACTTTTTTTTAGATTAACAATATATTTCTCAAAAATGGAAGATAAGAGTTGGATTAAATCTTCAAAGTACAGAGATAAAAATAACTTTCAATATATATCCAATTAAATCACTTTCCAAGAACCGGGATGAATTAAAGACATTTTTATGCAAACATTTACTAAGAGTACTACCACCAACAAATGCTCATTAAGGAACTTCTAAAGAATGTACTTCAAGAAGAAAGAAATTAATCCAAGAAGAAATGCTAAAATGTAAAAATGACTTATGAGGATTAAAAAATGATAAACACATAAATAAATCATTGAAAGCTTGACTTTACCAAACAATAATAATATTAACATGTATAATTGATGGAGTTAAAAATTAATGATAAGGAAACTTCTGTTTTAGAATAGATCAGGACAGAAAAGCACTCTTGCTGCAAAGCTGGACAAAGCCAGATAAATTATAAATATAATATTTTTAAAGCATCAGAGAACTTCAGAAGCAACAAACTAAATTCCAGAGAGAAGAAAAATGCTTTTATGTGAGCAAGGGTTTTTATCTTTCTTTCCCCTGCAGGCATTTTCTGATTCTGGGAACTTGCTGAGGACCTGGCTTATTAGTCAGAGCCTGGGCTAGGGAAAAGAGAAACTAGCAAAACTTTCAGTGATTCTCTGCAGGAACGGTGTGACAAACTGGAAAGCTGAAGGATTTCAAATGTACAACTGCTCTTCCTCACAGAACATTTTCTGAGTTCTGCTGCTACACAGAAATCTGGGGAAATAGGCCAAAAGCTTCCAGAATGCAAAGTGAAATCTCCAGAAGATTTACATAAATGGCCTAACTCAAAAATACTGCTAGTCTTACCTTCAAGGAATCTGCCATATTTTGAAGTGATGAAAGTAGGTGACTGAAGAACTGGGCTGAGATGTCTGAAGGGCATAGCTAAATTTTTGGTAGTATTTCAAACCTGAGGAGAAAGATATACCAGACTTAGAATTAAAAATCTGTGCAAGTGGAGGAGGAAGCACAGCAAATAGGAGCTGGATTAAAGCAGAAAAGAAGGCTGAGTTTACTAAACTGAAACCCAGCCCCAACTTGATTATGACTGATTGGATGCAGGTGCTCCAACCCTCATTCTATTTACCAACAAAGGAAGATGAATTCGGGAAGAGCCTCTAGAGTTGTAGTATATACAATGTCCAATGTGTGTTAAGAAATTACTAGACATGTGGAGAGGAGAAAATATGACACTCCTGAGAAAAAGAGAGAAACAATGGCCTAAATACTGGAGTTAGCAAATAAAGACTTTCAAAAATTTATGGTTAATATGTTAAAAACAATAGAGAAAAAGAGATATAGTAGATCAAACAGTAGAAGTTTTTAAAGAAAATTAAAATCTGTAAGTGGAGCTCAAATGAACACTCTATAAATTAAATAAGAAAATGTCTGAAGCTAAGAAATTAACAGAGAATTGAACAGACTGAATATAGCTGAAAAAGGTAAACTAGAAACTAGGTTTTAAAAAAACTGAAGCAAAAAGCAAAAAGGAATGAGAAAGCACACAATATAAAGACAATACAGGACATTGTCTTTGTTCGAGTAGCCAGAGAATAGACTTTGATGAAAAAATTTGCATTCATGAGGTTTATTAGTGACAGTTCTTAGAAAAACATTATTAGAGAGTAAAGAATAATTGAACAGAGGGAGAAGTTGAACCTAGATGCAATTGCAGGAGAGGCCTTAGTCAATCCTGTATGAGCTCTAGAACTGAGACAGCCCTTAAATAATGTCTCAAATCGAGGCAAGGGAGCTGAGCATTTTTACCTCCATGTTGAATGCAGTTACTGCCTCTGAGAAGGAAGCATAAACCTGAGCAAAGCGTCTCTCTTTGGCCAACAGCCATGCCGGGGAAGGACTCAGCTGTGAGTTGTCAACAATCGACATTCCTAGCAGCAGGTGAAACAATGGGGCATCTGAGTCACCCTAGGCTGGTTCACCACAGCCTCCGCTATAGCCCACACCTTGTGTGCTTAGATCCACCCACTTTACGCATCTGGGAAAAAGTCCTCCAGGATTCTGGTTTATCTCTTTTCCTGTATAAATTTACAAACACAAAGTTATTGGATACATTATAGCCCTCACTATTGCAGCTGTTCTTAAAAATATTGATGTTCACTGTTCTCTCCTCTACTGACCATTTCAGATTCATTCTTGGTTAGCACCTCCTCTGGTTTAGGTCATTTATGCGGTGGGGTGACACAAGCACTTCTTTTGAGCCTCTGTTCATCAAGCCTTTCTTGGGCCCTGGCTGCTGCCCTTATCCATTTATCATCAAAAGTGGGCAAAGGAATGCCAAAGGATATACAACTGGATCATTTGGGTTCTGGACATATTATTCTCTATCTTCATTGTGCTAAACATCAGAGCTTGATGTTAAGCTTTCTCAGTAAAGGGTGCTGGAGACACCTAAAAGGAAGAAGAGAATTCCTGAAATATCCAGTGTGGCCCAGGAGGTCAGCAGTGTGAGTATGAGGACATCTAACAGAGCTCACCCCAGGTATGGGCCTAGTATAGCTTTACTGCATTGTCTCAAAGTTATTTCAATTCTCATACTCTCTACCAAAATCAGACCACAGAGAACTCGTTCACTTTCTCATCTCACACTGGTTTGCTATGTTACTGCCATCATATCAACTAGATCTCTTGAGCAGGATGTGGGAAGTACTTCAGGAGATAATCCCCATAAGATTTCTGAGGCCCACCATCTTAGTGAAATTTCTAGGGGTTTAGTGGTCCAGAACACTGTCATGTCCCCTTCAAAGAAAACTTATTATACCTAGCTCCGCTTCCCACTGAAGAAGAGTCAGAATGCTTAGTAGGTATCTTTGGATTTTGAAGGTAAATGTCATATTTAAGAATTCTGCTCTGTCTGATTCATTAGACAGTAACTAGAAGCTAGAAAGTTGCATGACTTAGAGCAAGTAAAGATCATGCTGCGGGTCTGATCACAGTGAAGTTTGTTCTAACAATTGGATTTTATGACTCAGCAAATCTAATGCTATTTAATCTGTCCAGGTCAAGGAGGGCACTGTGCAGATCCCTTGGCCAGCCCAAATAGGAGAATCACATTGCAAACCCCCAAGAAACAGAAGCAAACCAAGGCCTCTTCTGGAAATAACTATTTTTTATCAAAAAACAGTGCCTGCTTGCTACAGGGCCCTAGAAGAGACTGAATACTTGACCAGAGAGTATCAGGAGACCAGTAATGTATCATGAACTGCTTTTTAACCGATTTACCAAGTCATAGTTTGGGCATGCAGAGCAGCACGTCACAACCAAGTGGAAGTGGTATAAAAGATGTCGGGCTAAAGCAAATCTCCTAGTAAGTTGAATGAACAAATGGCTCTGATGCCTATGGCACCTAATCCTCCTGCATTGCCCTTTTTCCCTTAACTCATACATATAGGCTTGTAAGATTTCCTTATGATCAATTGACCATGGGGAAAAATATACATGCCTGGTTTACAGAAAGTTCTGCAAGGTATTAAAGTAAAATGGTTAATGTTCACACAACATAATATTCTTCAACAATGAAAATGAATGAACAAATAACTATATACATCAAATAGATTCATCTCACTCAAAAACATAATTCAGTGAAATGTTATATTTTAGAAAAACAGTGTGACTCCGCTTATAAAAAGGTTCAAGACCAGAAAACTAGAAATCAAAATATTTAGAGATACGTTATAAGAAAGCAAAGAATAATTAATACAAAATGTAGGCTATGGATGCCTTTGTATGTTTGGAGTGGAGAGAAGAGTGGTGGTAATTCTATTAGAGAAACATAGAGGCTTCCAAGGAACTGGTTACATCTTTCTTAAGCTTGTGATGGATATATGAATATTAATCTCATCATTCCTTTTACTAGTGGCTCTCAATCCAGGCTGCACATTAGACTCATATAAAGAGCTTAAAAGAAAAACATAAACAAAAACTGATGTCTAGGCACCAATATAATTATACAGAAGTATTTGAGTATCAATATTTTCATATGCTTTTCAAGTGCTTCTAATGCATAGCTAGGCTTGAGAAACATTGCTTTGCACTCTTAATATACTCTTTTATGTATATTTCATATTTCACAATTTTTTAAGAGACTAAGGAAATAGGAAATGAAGCAATTCTCTATCTAGACTGCTGTGATGTATTGACCTGTTTTGCTCACTGCTTCATGTCAGCCAGGTCATGTTCGATTATTGGCCTTTAGAGAGAAGCCATATAAATGTTCTCATGAGGTATTAAAGCCAGCTAAACTCAGTCAACTTATTTGCTCTTTTCTCTTTAATCACTGCCTCATCTGCAGAAGAATTCAACCCTGGCCTAACAAACTTCCAACATCAGGAATGTAGGCTATTTATTCTCTGATTTTTTAAAATATTTCTCTTTTCTCTGTTATTTTCTCTGTATGCTTCAGGAGCTATCTCTTTTTGCTTCTTTCCTCTCTAAAAATCCCATTTAGTACTTTTCTTTCCACTATCTTTCCTTTGTGGAAATGTCTAAGCTGTGACTTAGGTCTCTTTCCAAATGAAGGTGATGATTTTAGAAAGAAAAAGAACAATTTAAATTCATTAATTAAGGACTTTGTCTTCCTAACTGATGAAAGAAAAAAAAAAAATCTCATTGTAAGAGGATATTAAATCTGATAGCCTTACCACAGGTTTTTCCTCTATTGTCATAAGTTCCTAAAAATATGTAGGAGCAAATCAGTGCCAAAGTTTTTACTTTATTTATTTGTTGTTTTTATTTTATTAACAGAACAACTAAGTTTTTAAATGTCATGTCTTCAGTGTAGTGCTTTAAGATCCCTAAGAAACAGTATATTTTAAATATCCTTGAATCCAAATCAAAGATATCAAATGTATAGAAATGAAAGTTATGATCATTTAGGATGAAACTCAAGGAATCCAGCTTAATAAAATCAATACTAGCTTTGTTTTATCATGTAAGCAAAGCGTGAAAATTCAAGCCAATAGCACATTGAGGAAATCGAAGACATGAAACATTTCAAATTCCCATTACTGAATGTGAGATGCTTAAATGTTAATGGTATGCTGAGAATAATTGTAATTTTTCATCAGCACTTTAGGGAATTATACTGAGACATATCAAATACTTTTCTTATGCAAAGTATTACAAATGAAGTATTTCTCTAACACCTTTGAAGGGCTACTTGTTGCCCAGTACATAAGAATTTAATAAAAATAAAATATAGAATACTTTCTGAAATACCTCTAACTTTTCAGATATTTTTAGTTATTTCCAGACATTGAGTATATTGAAAAGAAGGAAATACACTAGGTTTAGTCAAATGATTATGACATTTCCCAAAATATTTTCTCAAAATTATTGTTAATAGAAAAAAGTTGACATAATTTTCCAAACATAATAGCATAAAAAAAGACAGACAAATATCAGTTGCCAAGAAACTAACAATAGAATTATTACATAAAAGTAGTTAACCTTAGAAATAAAACTGACATTTAAGTATATTTCAAAAGAATCCTAGCTTTCAGACAGGAAGCTTGTTCGGGTCAAAATACTCTTTTCAAGAAAGAAATTAAGATTAGGCAATTAACCTTTTAATCCATTTAACAGTTCAAATTCCTGTCATTTCAAAATTATGCAGATAGCACAAAGATAATTGTTAAAACAGTATTTGAGAAAGAAAAAGACATGATATGGTGATGATGGTGGTGTGTGTAGAGGAATTTGATAATTAAAAGTAAAAAAAAGTCTATTTGAGGAGATATTAAAACAAACTATAAGTATTTATTTTTTATGAGGGTTAAATTTGAGGTCATTATTTTCATATTCTAATTATCTAAGGTGGTGAGTATTATAGCCCGGATTTTTTTTAAAAAAAGAAAATATATATTACACTTGAATAAACAAAATCACCTACTTAATTACCTGGTAGAATTCAATTAAGATATATGTACAAAGATGACCTAAGGCTGAACTAAGAAACATAGTGTATTGCTCTTGGAGGTGGGTGTGAAAGAAAGGTGGTTATATCATATAGGATTAACAAGGGAGTGCCAGGACCTTTATACTCCTATCCAATGGGGAATATTTGTTTTTAGCTTATGTAGTTCTCAAACAGGAACTTTCAAACTAAAATGTTTTAAAATACCCAATTTTTTCTCATAACATAGAGACTAAAATTAGCTTAAACAACTAAGATATTATCTCACATAATATGACAACCAGAAGAAAAACAGACTCCAGATTTGATTCAGGAGCACAATAACATTATTCAAGGATTAGTTTAGGATTTATTTTTTCTCATTGTTTCTATACTTTCATCGTCCATGTTGTCTTTATGCCGAGGCTCCTAGGTATCAGATCCAGACCCAGAAATTGCCTAGGAATAAAGAAAAACACCTCTTATAGCACCTGTTTTAGGAGTGATAATATTTTCCCCCAGAATTATCTAGTACTTCTAACATTTTATGACGTAGAATGACCATGTCTTTTTAGGAATGAGTCACTGGCAAGGGATAATTTAATGTCACGTGGCTAGACTATTCATTTGAGGTAGAATGGATGTTGGGGAGATAACTCTAGAATTCATTATATGATATAGCTTAACACATATGGCATTCATTATTTCATTTATTTAAAAAGTATTTCTTAATATTTAGGTGTCTATTATGTGTCACTAGAAATATAGTAGTAAATAATGCAATGATTGGCTTTAATTTCATATGGCTAACAGTCTATTTGAAAAGGTAGACAGTTTTTTAAATTTTGGAAATAATTGAATGACTAATTTTTAAAAATACTATTAGAGCTAACAAAATATGTACAAGATCTATATGAGGAAAACTAGAACACTCTAATGAAAGATATCAAAGAACTAAATAAATGGAGAGATTTTTCATGTCCATGGAAAGGAGACTCAATATTGTCAAGATGTCAATTCTTTCCAACTTGATCTACACAATTCCAACACAATCCCAGTTAATAGTCCAGCTATTATCCCATTCACATTGTTTTGTGACTATTGACAAACTGATTCTAAAGTTTCTATGGACAGGCAAAAGACCAAGAATAGCCAACACAATATTAAAGGAGAAGAATGAGGTCAGAGGACTGACACTACCTGACTTCAAAACCTAAATCTATAGTTATCCAGACAGTATGGAATTGGTGGAAGAATAGATAAGTAGATCAAAGGAGCAGCATAGAAATCCTAGAAATAGACTCACTTGAACTATCTTTCACAAAGGAGCAAAGGCAATACAATGAAGAAAAGATAGCCTTTTCAACAATGATGTTGGAACAACTGTATATCCATATGCAAATAAATGAATCTAGATAGATCATAAGCCTTTTACAAAAAATAACTCAAAATGGATTATAGACCTAATGTAAAACACAAAACTATCAAACTCCTCAAAGATAATGTAGGAGAAAATCTAGATGACCTTGTGCATGGCAATAACTTTTAGACAGAACACCAAGGGCATGATTCATGAAAGAAATAATTGAAAACCTAGATATCATTAAAATGAAAAACTTTCTTCTATTCTACAAAAGACATCGTCAAAAGAATGAGAAGACAAGCCACAGACTGGGAGAAAATAATTGTAAAAGACATATTTGATAAAAGACAGTTTTCCAAAATATACAAAGAATTCTTACAATGTAACAAAAAGAAAATGAATATCCTGTGTAAAAAAAATGGGCCAAGGACTTTATAGCAGACACCTCACCAAAGAAAATATACAAATGGCAAATAGGCATTTGAAAAGATCATCCACATAATAAGTCATCTGGGAAACTCAAATTAAAATGAGATACCACTACATGCTTATTAGAATGGCCAAAATCCAAAATACTGACAACACTAAAAACTGTTGAGGATGTGGAACAACAGGCACCAAATGCGAAAAGATACAGGCACTTTAGAAGATAGTTTGGCAGTTTCTTATAAAACTAAACATCTTACCACACAACTCAGCAATCGTACTCCTTGATATTCATCCAAATGAGTTAAAAACTGTGTCCAAACAGAAATTTGCACACAGATGTTTATAGCAGCTTTATTCATAACAACCAAAACTTGAAAGCAACCATAATGTCCTTCAGAAGGTGAATAGAGAAATAAACTGCAGTATAGCCAATCAATAAAATATTATTTAATGCTAAAACAAAATGAACTATTAAGCTATGAAAAGACATGGAGGAATATTACATGCATATTACTATGTGAAATAAGTCAACCTGAAAAGGCTACATACAGCATGATTTCAACTATGTGACATTTTGGAAAAGGCAAAACTATGAACACAGTGGTTCCAGAGGTTAGAGGGAGGTGAGCAATAAATACAGCACAGAAAAATTTTAGACCAGTGAAACTATTTTTTCTGTATGATACTATAGTAGATACATGTCATTATACATTTGTCAAAACACATAGAATGTACACCACCAAGAGTAAACCCTAATGTAAACTATGGACTTTGGGTGATTATGATGTGTCGATATATGTGCATAGATTGTAACAAATATTCCACTCTGTTTCCAGATATTGATAGTGCAGGAGGCTGTGCATATGTTGGAGTAGTATATGGGAATTCTGTGCTCTTCACTCAATTTTTCTGTAAACTTAAAGCTGCTCTAAAAAATAAAGTCTATTAAAAAAAACACTAATAGAACCATGATTAGGTGGCAGATAGGAGTATAGAATGTGTAAGGTAAAGGACAGTTGGACAATGACTCCATAAGAAAGACTGAGAAACCAAAGGTGAATAAGAATGGCCAAAGAGGGTGGGCAATACAGGGTGGCCAAAGGAGAGAGGGGCCAGTGCATCCCTGGCTTATGCTTATGTTGTCCCTCCACATCAATCTTCATTTTATTTTTGGGTAGTAGGATGATTGTATACATTCCAGGAGACAGATTCAGACACAATATCAAGAGGAAAAAGAGATGACCAATACATAAGTTGTTTAACCCAAATTTTTAGCTAGTCATGTGTATCCAAAATAAAGACTGCTTTTCCCAGCCTTTCTTACATCCAGGTGTGGCCAACCATTTGAATTTTGAACAAATGGTATTGAGACAGAGAGAATATATGGCAGCTCCCAGGAACATTAAAAGATAGAGTACATGGACCATTTGCCTCTTCTGCTTTGTCCTCTTTCCTATCCTGCTCCTAGGTCAGTGATGGACAATGAAATTGAGGCCAAGTATGGTGGATCAAGATAGAAGGATCATCGGTCCTAGCTGACACATCTCTAGAAACTCCACTTCAACTTTTATGTAAGAAGGAAATAAACTCTCTTATATAAGACAGTGTTAATGAGCTGTCTGTCGCACAGCAGGCTTTAATTCCAACTAACTTAAGTAATGACCTTGGAGAAGAGAAAAATATGGCATATAGCTGGAGCTGAAAGGAGATCCATATGGCTAGAGTAAAATAGGCAGAAGACTATGGTAAGTGTTTCAAGGTGAGGTAGATATCATGTGATATAGAACACTATAGGCCATGTTTAAAAATTTGGACATGGTCTTTGGAGCAATGGAAAAACATTGAAAAGTTATAAGTACAGAAGGGGCAGGATAAAATTTTATATTTTGAGAAGATCTTTCTAGCTATGGAGTAAAGAAAGGATTAAGTGGGTAATTGGAGTAGATGTAGTGAGCCTAGCAGGGAAGCCATTAAAGTCATTCATGAAAGAGATATGTCATTTTAGACTCAGAAGGTGGAAATGGGGATTGAGAGAAATAGGTTGATTTGAAGGCTATTTAGAGGATATAAAAAAGCATAGGAAATTGTTTTATTGTGGGGAGTTGGGAAGAATGAAGAATCAAGCATGATACCCAAATTTCTGACTTGAGCAATTGGGTAGATCCTAATATGCTAAATTAGGGAATCCTGGAGGGAAGGCAAGTGCATATGGGAAGAAATTAATATGTTTCTATGTTTTAATGTTTCAAGTTTAACAATCCTATGAAGGATTCAAGGGGAAATGTCAAATAAATTATATTAAATTGGATACACTGTTTTGGAGCCTTATAAACACAAAAATTGATGAGAGTTATAAACCTGGATGCCATTGCTGAAAGACAGTGAGTGAAGTCATGAGAATGTAGACCTTCATTCTCTTGGTCACAGTGACCTAGAAATCTCTTCATCTCCTCAGTATAGTATAATAGGATGTTTATAAAAAATCACATTTTATGAATAATTTGTAATTGTGGTATATTCTTATGCTTAGGTAAACCTTCTAATAAGGTGTTTCTAAATTTCATTTATTTTATTGAGTTAAAGCTAAATCATTATCTATAAAATTTTTTGTTATAAATTCCACTTTCAATATTTTATGAGAGAGATTTTATCTGGTTACTGTTGTCAGATTTTTGGTGCCCAGGATGAACAATACCAGGCAAGCAAACCCCTTTCATAGAATAGTATGTCATATTCTACAGAATACATAAAATTTGACAATTATCAT